>NC_053155.1:139808019-140121769 GCF_016835505.1 Polypterus senegalus | reverse complement strand
GGACTACAATTCCTAGCATTGCCGGTGGGTGTCCAAATGGGTACCAAAGCCCAGGGATGGTGCCATCTAGAAGGTCGGGGGAGTATACAAAATTGAAACAGAGCTTCTCCTGATCTCCCCATTGCATTGGCCTCCTGGCAAGTTAGGAAATTGGGGCCAATCCCAGATGAGATGCAAACCCATATGTATCATCAATTACAACAGTTAAACATTCAATTAACAAGACTTATTCCTTCCAGTTACACTATAATTCTAGTTGAGAACATGCTTACCTTACCCAAAATTCTGATAAGTGATTTTTTTTGTAACATTTAACATCTAATTAATACAGAAGTGTCAGAAGGATAGATATCCATTTCGATTGCTAAATGTTTTGGGTGTTCATCCTTTTTTACTGCCACCATCAATAGTTTTCATGTGATCTTTCTGATTTTTTTTCTTGTTCTTCCAATAGTTCTGCACCTGGTGGGCAATTTAACCAGTAAATCAATATGTATTGTAAGCATTACTTTGAAGATGAAGCCTTTCTGTACATGTTCATTCCAATACAACTAATATTATGAATTTACATTCTAAGGATGCAGTGGATTTAGGCTGGTGACACCTCTTTTATTCCACAGGTGGGCAGATTCAGTCCTCGAGGGCCGCAATGGTTTCAGGTTTTTGTTCCAGCCCAGTTGCTTAATTAAAAACCAATCCTTGTCAATTATTTAATTTCTCGGCTTTAACTCTGCCATGTCAAGTCATTCTCATATCCTAGATTTAGTTTTCCATTCTAAGGATATCATCCAAATGATTTGAAGTCTAAAACAGGCAAGTTATTCTCAGTGCTTCACTTTAGTCTCTTCACTTTCCTTCCAAGTATTTAATTAAACCAAATAGTGCATGATAAATACACACAGGTGTAAATGGAAACAAGCTAAATGGAGAAATGCTGCTATCTTTTGTCATTTGTATCTTATTGCTAATAAGGAGCAATTAAAAACCAAGACTACAGCTGTTTAAGACTAAAACAAGCAATAAGGGTTCAAAATCTTAACGAGCAAGGCAACTAAAGTGAAGCAGAAGTGTTACTTGAGCAATAAGTGCTTCTTATTAAGCAACTGGGTTGGAACAAAAACCTGCAGCCGCTGCGGCCCTCCAGGACTGAATCTGCCCACTCCTGTCTTAGACCCTTTCACATGTTATTACAGTATGACATCTTAATATTTAATTTAATTGAAATACTCTACCACTGCTCAAAAGAAAAAGAAAATGAAGTAAAACAGGCTGCAATAACCAACTTGCACACTGATACAGACATGTCCACTACATACCTTTTCTTACTCAGTAGGAGCCTTCTGCTTCTTCCATTCCATTAAGTATGTCTTCTTTTTACAAATAAGAAATGTCCTGTAAACTAAAGTGAATCATAGTCTTTGAAAATGTTGCTCAAAACAGCAACTGGAAAATAAACCTTTTAAAGATGTTCTAATAACAAAAATAAACAAGTGAAAACGGTGGTAGCTTGGTAGGAAGAGGAACACGAAAATAATATGCGTGAAACAGCTTATTACTTGTTCTGAGTGTGCAGATGAGTGTGTTGCTACATCATACAATGAAAAAATCCACTAATAAATAGAACAATGTCAGTTTATAGTAGCAATACTAAAAAAACACTAAACACTATCCATCTATTTTTCACAGTTTATTCAAAGCCAGGTCATGGAGGCAGCATTTTTAGCAGTGAAGAACCAATATGTCCTTTTCCCCAGCCATACTTGCCAACTCGTGCTGTAGGATCGCAAGGTATTTCCAAGCCATCTGGTAGAAATAATCTTCCCGGTGTGCCCTGGGTCTTCCCCGGGGTCTCTTTCCATCTGGTCATGCCCTTAAAACCTCCACAGGGAGGAGTCCAGGAGGCATCTGTATCAGATGCCCAAACCGCCTTAATTGGTGACTCTCGATGCAGAGGGTCAGCGGCTCTACTCTGATCCTCTCCTGGATGTCTGTGCTTCTCACCCTATCTCAATGGGCGAGCATAGCCACCCTGCGGAGAAAGCTCATTCTTTCAGTCATTACTCAAAGCCATGGGTGAGGACAGGAACGTAGATCATCAGTGTGGAAGAAAATAAGCCACAATATTTTAACTTAACAAAATGAGGTCTTTCAAAGCATTAATGCTGATCAAGAACTTTACATTATAGTACTGAAAAATATTGTTAAAGCAGTCTCCACTCTTATAGCTTAAACGTCTCCCCTTCCACTTGCCATTCCATCAATCGGTGTTAACCTGCTTACTTCATATCAACAAGAGTTAGGTCTTGTGTGGTGACAGATTAATTGTCTTATCAGTAACTGCCTGTCCTTGAAAAAGTCCACCTTTTTCCTTCTGAGGACAATGGTCTTAGATTTGGAAGTGCTGATCCTCATCCCTGCTGCTTCACACTCAGTCACAAACCATCATGTGTGCTGGTTAGTTCACAGCTCAATGAAGCCAACAGGACAATGTCACCTGCAAAAAAAAAGTGACAGAATTCAAAGCTACCGAACTGGACCTCCTCCCCGCCTTGGCTGCACAAACAGGATTGGAGACAAAGTACTGCTCTGGCAGAGTCCCAGACCCATTGAAAACATTGCTGATGTATTTCCGAGTATGCAGACACAACTCTCACTCTGATTATACAAGGACCAAATAGCCCTTATTAGGGGCTATGGAACTCCATACTCTCCCAGCACCCCCTACAGAATCCCTCAAGGAACACAGTCATACACCTTCACTAAGTCCACAAAACAAATGCACATTGATTGGGAGTATTCCCATGCCCCCTCCAAAATCTTCAAGAGGGTAAAGAGCTGGTCCACCATTCCACGGCCAGGATGGAATTCACATTGCTCCTCCTGGATCTGAGGTTCCACTGCTGGGTGGAGTCTTCTTTCAAGTACTTCGGATAAGCTTTTCCAGGATGAATGTGATCCCCCAATAGTTGGAGCACATCCTCTTGTCCCCCTTTTTAAAAATAGGGACCATTACCCCAGTCTGCCACTCCAAAGGCACAATTCCTAATGACCATGCAACATTGAAAAGGTGTGTCATCCATGACAGCCCAACAATGTCGAGAGCCTTCAGCATTTCAAGGTGGATCATATCCACCCCCAGGACTTTGCCACTGCAGAGTTGCTTAACTATCTCAGAGACTTCACTCTGGGAAATGGGCATTTATCCCCCATCAGCTTCTGGCTCTGCCCTCTCCACAGAGGGAGTGCCCACTGGGTTCAGGAGCTCCTCAAAGTGTTCTTTTCACTGCCAGACAACATCCAGTCTAGGTCAGCACTTCTCCACCTTTTCTTATGGTTTGTCAGAGCCTCTTTGAGCCAATCGATAGTCGCTTTCCATGGTCTCTACAAACTCCCACACACAGGTTTTTGCTTCCCTGACTGTCAAGGCCACAGCCTTTTTTGACCCGTTGGTACTGTTTTGCTACTCCTGGAGTCTCCGGTGCTAACCAAAAATGGAAAGCCTCCTTTTTCAGCTTGCTAGCCTCCCTCAACTCTGGTGTCCACCATTGGGTCACCACATCGAGAGGCACCTATAACCTTCAAGCCACAACTCTTTGCAGCTACATCCACATGGCACTTCCACAAAGTAGATGAAATTAACCAAACAATATTATGCTGAAAAGTTTATATACTGTGGAACAGTGCACACCCTGTTTAATTGTGCCTTGACAAAATAAAAACAAAAAAAAATAAAGAGGCATACGGTGGCACTAGAACATAAACCAGATGCTTAAGCAGTGGTCCTTTTCTTGTTAGGTCTAACTGGGAGCCCTGTCCTTCTGAGAGTTTGAATCGTGAGTGAAACGTCTTCTTCCAGGGAAAAAAAAAAGTTGACAAATCCACCAAACTGATATAATACGAATTTCATAAAAAAGAAAGTATAAACATGCAGTCATGGGTTACAGAAAAGAATGAGAGTCCAGGCAGTATAGGTATTTTGTCACAATGTATATAAGCCATGTAAATATTTAAAGAAAACAGTAAAGGTCATTTAACTGATTCAGGACAACTGACTATGTTGAGTGCAATTTGTAAATCCAGTAGGCTTCACCTTATTGAAGAATTTATTTAAAATCACCCTGTTTTGGGTGTGGTTTTATTACTTCTAATACTGTATATCTGAAATCTGAAATACAATACAGCGATTTGCCTCAATAAAGTGTAGTGAAATAGAACTGTTAATGGAGCATTTCCTGAAGTTGTGTTCCAGATATGCTATCTAACCATGTCAAAAAAAGTTCCTTACATATAATAAAAAGCAGGACATGATAAAAAAGAAATAACGTCCTTAGCACTATAGTTAAATCTATGGGTGAAGTTAACGTACATTTGGTGATGGATGTGATTTAACAACCTTGAGTACATTAATGTAGGCGCAGCTGTAATGAAGATAAGGGACATGCCCATGACAAGTATGATTATCTACATATTTCATTAATATTGAAATCAAAGGAGAAGGAAAAGGTTGGGGTGGTTCAGAAAATGCACAATTCAGATTACTTACAATGTGTTAAAATACTACAGCAGATCTGGTTAGCATGTGTAAGATTGCATGCAGTTCTATTATTTGTAGTTATTTCAAATTCTGGTGTGAGTAACATATCACTGTTGACAAATATTAATAAGGATCTTAAACATGTAATATTTTTTTGGAATAGTTCCTATGTAAGAACTGAACATTCAAGTCAAGGATAAATCTAATGAAATCCTGCCAGTCTGAAGAAATAGGTCATAATAAAACAACTGGGAGATGAGAACGTGGCCAATCAGAGATCTAGGGAACAAATTACGGCATGGAATAACATGTTCCAAACAGGGTGTTTTCTGTATAAACAGAACTGTAAAGAATTTTTAACACTGAAATACTAATATAATACTAAAAACAATAATGTCAAGTTACATTTGAGAGTAAAGGACTTATCGTTGATATCCTGATAATCTAATTGTCTTTCATTCACTCAGAATATGGAACCAATAAAAGGAAGCACTTTAAGACAGAGAAGCTCTTATCTGTTGCACCTTTACATGACAATCACCTTTTTCTATCCTTCCAAACTTACACAGTATTTAATGTTGGGAAAACATCTGAGATTAAAACACTTAGAGATTTGTATATAGGTAATGCCTTTGCATCTTATGAACAACTACACTTCAAATTTAACTTTTCATCAACACAATTTTTCCACTACTTTCAAAAAACGAAACTTTGCTAAAAGGAACCTACCCAATTTTCCTCAGCTCCCACCCATTTCCATTCCAAAGGCAGTACTGATTAGTCTTGTAGACTCAGCCAGCATCTCAACAATATATAAAAATATCTTAAAGTCTCTTCCTTTCAAAGATTCTAGGATACGTGGAAGGCAGCTATGCACAGAATAAACTCCAGCTCCATATGTACAAAGCATTCAATTTCTTAATTTAAATCTTTTATTGAGCACTTTTATCCTGTTTAAAATTGTTCAAAATGTATCCAGGGCAAGATTCAACCTGTGAACATTATAATGAAGCTCCAGCTTCACTAGGTCACATATTCTGGACATGCACCAATTTAACATAATTCTGGACACAGGTCTTTGAATGCCTATCGGCAGCCATAGTGTCACAATCACTCCTAATCCATTAACATCTGTGTTTGGTGTACTCCCAGATGGGCTTAAACTGGAGAAGGACAAACAAATCATTTCCTTTACCTCATTATTAGCACATTTTGGTACCATCCACCAAGAGAAACTTCTCCCAAACCATCCAACAATGCCTTTTCCAGCATTGATGGCACACTGTGCCGTAATACAAAAGTGATAACTAAGTGGCTCTGGGAATAAAATATCAAAATTTTGGGTCCATGGCCAGGAAACTCCCCAGATCTTAATCCCATTGAGAACTTGTGATCAATCCTCAAGAGGCAGGTGGACAAAGAAAAACCTACAAATTCTGCCATCAGTCAGGATTTGGCCCAGAAGTTGATTGACGGCATGCCAGGGTGAATTGCAGAGGTCTTGTTAATCTCTGCAAATATTGATTCTTTGCATAAACTTAATGTAATTGTCAATAAAAGCCATTGAAACTTAATGAAATGCTTGTAATTATACTTCAGTAATACTATAGAATTATCTAAACATTATCAATAGTTCATTATTGCATGGCACAGTACCTGATGCCCTAAAAGTGACAGTCATTAAACAATTACTTAAAAACTCAGACCTAGACCCACACATACTTAATAATTATAGACCTATATCAAATTTACTCTTTCTCTTTAAAATACTAGAAAAAATAGTCACCAATCAGCTTCAGTCACACCTTACGCATTACAATATATTTGAGTAATTCCAGTCTGGTTTCCACACTGGTCAGAAAGTACAGAAACGGCACTAATGTTGGTTGTAAACGACATTCTAATATCCTCTGATGAAGGAAACTCCACTGTAATTATGTTGTTAGCCTTAAGTGCAACATTTGACACCATTGACCATTCTACAGTATTTTACTGCAGAGGCTAGAAAATGATGTTGGCCTTACAGGCACTGTGCTTGCTTGGTTTAGTTCTTATTTATCAAGTCGATTCCAATATGTACAGGAATGTGCTGACAGTACTCCATCATTATACACAGAAGTTCAATATGGTGTCCCACAGGGCTCAGTACTGGGACCTTTACTGTTTTCAATTTACATGCTTCCACTTATCTTTAGGAAACATATTAATTTTCACTCGTATGCAGATGACACCCAGTTATACCTTTCATTATATCAAATGAAGTTTCTCCAATGTTGTCTTTAATTAGTTGTATTAGTGAATTCAAAGAGTGGATGGATGAGAACTACCTATCTTTAAACATCGTTAAAACAGAGATGTTAATTGTTGGAGTGAATGACACTGATTACAACAATATTCTGTCATCATTTAACTTAGTTGGAATCACCATTAATTTAACCGAATTAGCCCACAACCTAGGAGTTATTTTTGACTCTAGCATGTCATTTAAAGTGCACATTACAAAGTTGTCCAAATCATGTTTCTTCCATCTTAAACATATTGGGAAATTAAGGCATTTTCTAAATAAGCAGGATTCTGAGAAATTAATTCCTGCATTTTTTTCTAGTAGGACTGACTACTGCAATGCTGTGTTCACTGGCTGTTCAAACTATTCTTTATACAGCCTCCAGTTAAGCCAAAATGCTGCTGCAAGAATTATTACAAGAACAAGAAAATACAAACTCATCACTCCAGCTCTTAAATTCTTACACTGGCTCCAGGTTAATTTAAGGGCAGATTTCAAAATCCTCCTTTTAACATAAAAAGCATTAAATGGCCAAGGTCCGGTTTACTTATCTGAACTTATTATGACTTACAAACCAGAGCACACATTAAGATCTCAAGATGCTGGTATGCTAATGATTCAAAGAATTAATAAAATAACACTGGTAGGTTGAGCTTTTAGTTACAGGGCCCCTAAACTGTGGAATGGTCTGCTTGCCACTGTAAGAGATGCCCCTTTAGTCTCAGCTTTTAAATCTTGGCTGAAGACTCTCTACTTCAGTTTAGCATATCCTGACTAGAGCTGCTGATTAACTATACAGACTGCATCTCTGTTGTTAGTCATTAACACTAAAACATAAGTAACATGATAGTTATAATTGGATACTAACCGTCACCTATTCCGTTTCTCTTCTCGGTACTCAAATGTGGCACTTAGTGCCATGGCCCACCCCAGTTTTTTTGCCTGCCTAAGGTAAAGTCATCCCTGATGGAGGATCGCAGGAAACGTGCGGTAGAGGGGTTCTTTTATCGGATTGGCTGACCCAGCGCTGTTTCGGTTGTGGAATGGCCAAATGGGGGAGGCAGCTTAATGGTTGATGTCTCCAGGACTCTAAACAAATCTAAATCATATTATGTGATATCATCTACTGTTAAATTCTGCTCCATACTTGTAAATGTTTTTATTTTTTATATTGTATTGACGATTTGTTCTGTTCTGTGTATTGTATTGTATTGACCCCCTTCTCTTTGACACCCACTGCACGCCCAACATACCTGGAAAGGGGTTTCTCTTTGAACTGCCTTTCCCAAGGTTTCTTCCATTTTTTGTTCCTACTAGATTTTTTTTTTTTTTTTGAGTTTTTCCTTGTCTACTTAGAGAGTCAATGCTGGGGGGCTGTCAAGAGGCAGGACCTGTTAAAGCCCATTGTGGCACTACTTGTGTGATTTTGTGCTATACAAAAATAAATTGTATTGCATTGTATTGTATAGAAACATCTGACTAAAAGATCTAAAAACACTAAAGCAGCAAACTTTGTGAAAACTAATAATTGTGTCATTCTCAAAACTTTTGGCCACAACCCTACCGACCACAAAATAGTTTTCTGTTATTTTTCTAAGTGTCTGAAGATTACTGTTATTAAAGCTCAGGTCATGTTCATCCAGCGTCTCTGATTTGCTGCCAAGATCTGTGGATTTGTTAATATTTAGGGACCACATAGCTATTGTCATTTTTAAATTATTATAAATAATATATCATTGAAACAATTATTTTAACAGTTTTCAAAATACTGAAAAATGTAACAGATTGTTGGCTGAGAAAATTAACTTTTCTCAGATTTGTATGCCACAGACTTTATACTCGTTCTATCGTGGTCTGCCTTCCAGAAGGAAATTAATTTTTTTTGTTTCTAACATGCTCAGTTCATTTTATTTCTTCTCATTTAATTACTAATTGACTTTTTGCTGTGCAAATTATATTATTTAGAGTGGTTAATCTCTTTTAAGGGCAGGTACAATTTAGAATTTGAATTCTAATTAAAATGTATTGATTATACTCTTGTTTACATCAGGTTGTCTTATTGTACTTTTACAAAATAACCAAGTAAACTGTGAACAAGTATAATACAATACATAAAATGAACATAATATGAACAGTTATGGTGTGTATATTAATTCCAGAAAAGAAAGTAATTGTAAAGAAAAGAGAAAAATTAACATTTTAATGATCAAAGATAGATAGATAGATAGATAGATAGATAGATAGATAGATAGATAGATAGATCTCAGTTTTAATCCATCTTTTCGGTTTGGCTCCTTTCCAAAGATTATTAGATTCATAATTTATAATACCTAAGTATGTACTGTAATTGCTTCCCTTGGTATGTGTTTCTTCATGCAGTAGTCTTCAAGAGAAGTACTAAGTCCTGATGCTGTCCTTTATACTAACTACATTATTGTGTACTAAGTATTTGGAGTGGTATCTTATCTGTAAAGATATCTGATTCTCTTTTTGCAAATTTAGATGGAGCATAATTCAGAATTCAAATGTGGTATAATAATACACAGAAAAATACAATATAAAATGTGCCTGAGTCCAGAATCATTCTGCAAATAATTTGTCAACAAGTGACAAAATGTATGTTGCTGGTATCACAACTGTGAAAAAAGACTCAAATTGCTTTAATTATTTAGTTAATTTACCTAAACAGAACTATCTTCAACCTTTATAGAATGATAAAATTAACACCTGTTAATTTGCCAAAACAAGACTTACATAAGCACTTTCATAAGTGCTGTACCCTAATACTGTTCATGTAGTCTTTGACCTTCTCATCAACCCTAACTCACTTTAAATCAATTTTTTAAAATGTTTTTCAGAATTATGAGGAAAGATTAAAAGAGCTGAGCCTTTACAGTTTAAGCAAAAGAAGATTAAGAGGTGACATGATTGAAGTGTTTAAAATTATGAAGGGAATTAGTACAGTGGATCGAGACTTGTATTTTAAAATGAGCTCATCAAGAACACGGGGACACAGTTGGAAACTTGTTAAGGGTAAATTTCGCACAAACATTAGGAAGTTTTTCTTTACACAAAGAACGATAGACACTTGGAATAAGTTACCAAGTAGTGTGGTAGACAGTAAGACGTTAGGGACTTTCAAAACTCGACTTGATGTTTTCTTGGAGGAAGCAAGTGGATAGGACTGGCGAGCTTTGTTGGGCTGAATGGCCTGTTCTCGTCTAGATTGTTCTAATTCTAATTCTAATTCGGGTTTTTTATTTTGCAGAAGTCTATCTATAAAAATGGTCTTCTTAATAAGCCTAACAATAACCTTTACTGAATATTATATGTTAGTCACTGTTTCCTCAGATGAGATCGGTTTGTCCAGGATAAATATTTAAAGCTTGAGAATTAATAAATGTTAGTATCTTCCTCTAGAGAGTTTGTACTCAAAGATTTAAAGAATGAATTCTTACTAGGATGGCTTTTATTTGCATTCAATTCCCAGCTAGCTCTTCTTTAATTGGTGTGCAGCCAATGATTTAGCAATCTGCCAAATATCATTAAAAAATCTCTTGCAAAGACTGAACCGTGACATTTTTATATCAGGAAATTGTAAACTTTAACTTTATTTTTTTTTAGCTGAATATTTAAAAATGTAATCATATATAGGATATCTTGATGGTGGCACTGACCAGAAAGCAGAAGACAAAGCCAGAGGTGGAAGAGTTAAAGATGCTAAGATTTGCATTGGGTGTGATGAGGATGGACAGGATTAGGAACGTGTACATTAGAGGGTTGGCTCAGGTTGGAAGGTTGGGAGACAAAGTTAGAGAGGCGAGATTTCGTTGGTTTGGACATGTGCAGATGCTGGATATATTGCGAAAAGGATGTTAAGGATAGAGCTGCCAGGTTAAGAGGAATAGAGGAAGGCGTAAGATAAGGTTTATGGATGTGGTGAAAGAAGACATGCAGGTGGTGGGTGTAATAATTCAAACGAATCACCCCACAGTAGAGTAGGTTAACCTCCTTCTGCATGCGGGTCTATGGTATATTTCACCATGAATTCTAAAGCAGTATTGTCCATTTTCTGAAGGTGCAGCAATGTTAGGACCCATAGAGGCAAAAGCAAAGAAACTGCTGACTGATCATTTGTTATTTAATTGTTTATTTTACTGTTCATTAATAATAGGATATCTAGATTTTAGTCTCTGTGCGATCATTTTTTATTAATTTCATCAAATATTCTGTGCAGACCTTCACTTCCTCAAGGAAAATTTTTCCTTTCTATAACACTGAGTAAGCTTTCCATCAGCAGGTTTTTCACAGCAAAGCTTTTAGAAATGTAGTATTCACAACAGAGATCTGTAGCACCACATTAATAGTCTAAAATCTTTTCTTGATTTGTTAAAACAGACTATGCTAGATTTTGTAAAGGTCTCTGATCATCATTGATTGAGATTTTGTGTTTGCAACTGATAACTGGTATCCCATTATAGTCATTTGGAAAGCTAATGGCGAATATCACTGACTCTTTTGTTTTATTTCCTTGCGGTGTGTCTCTCGCTCCTGTGCTTCCTTAGACTAATTTTCCTGTCATAATTATCAGTTGCTGCTTCACTTTCACATCTATTACATGCTTCTTCATCAGTTACATTTGTTCTCTTTGTACTCTTTGTTGCGGTTTCTCTTTTTAAACTTGAAACCTTTTTAAATCACCTCTCTGCAGTGCCTTTTGTCATATTTGACATTGTTGATTGCTGAAACATATTTCACTTAAAATTCTTTCACCTGGCAATAAGCTTCCTTTATTTGCATCTAAGGGAATGGAAAGAAATAGACTTATATTATATATGTAATGCACCACAACACAGCATTAAAATCACAAGTCTAACAGTAAGTTGATGCTACATTTGCTCTTTGAAAAACCTGAGTCTGTTGGTCCGAGATGACAACTTGTTTTATCTCCAATATGCAAAGTAGATATTGTTGATATATATTACAGTAGTTGGTGTGTTGAATGCTGACTCCAAACAGTTTAATTTCATAAAGTGAATGTGCTGTCCTTTTGCAGAGCCATTCCAAAGCCCTGTTCTACATGCGGCACATACATAATAGTCTTTAAAAAAAAAATCAGATAAATACATTGCCTTAAAGAGATTATCTATTCAGCATATATCCTGAGGCGTTCATACTTTGCCCTTTTCAAATGAAAAAATGCAGTGTGTGTGTGTGTGAGAAAGAGAGAGAGAAACACAAACAAAAATACATCTCACACCATTACATTTCCTCTGGCCTCATTAGTAACAATGAACAGGATGGATCTGTGCATTCATGGTGTCCATGCCCTGTCCTGGTTCTATCAACAGTATAAATTAACAAGGACCAGGATTCATTAGTCCTTCATATGTCCTTAAAAATCATCCAGTGTTTATGTTCCATAACTACTTATTATCCACTGAGGCTCTTCAACTGCCGTCCTGCAGTCCATGACTGGCCCATTAAAATGCATTTATCACCACCAATAAACTTGTTTCTGAGCTTTTATTCAAGAATACACCCGAAGAAAAAGAAATCATTCAATTTACATGTTGCTGTCAATGAGTAAATTGATTTCTTTTTTGATGATTATATTCTTGTATAGAAGTGCACTTGTTTTGTTATACCTTTTATCAAAGATTTTATTTGATATTTGGACTTCAGTCTTCACACATTATACACTTCATGTCAGCATTTTGTCATTATTACTATAACATGAAAAAAGTTTCTGTTTTAGTTATGTGTTCAACATTTCTTGCCTCGCATTTCCTGTCATCCTACATTTACCCAGATCGTTGCAGAAACAGAACACACATTAAATGTATGTATTCCAAATAAAGACATATTATTTACCCTATAGAATTCAAGGCACCTCACACCCAGATAAAAAGACTCCAGCTGGAAGAACTTTGCAACTGACTTCAGCTGAGTCGGAGGGTGATGGGATAGCAAGCTGCTTGCTGTTTGTGCTGATTGACACATTTGCAAAACTAAGACGCTGTTGAAGAGGTGCAAGGGAATTTAAGGTGGCCTGGCATTACGACTTTTTTCGTAGGCTTTAGGGATGCTACTGTTAGATGCCTCTGAATGGCACATCACCCAAAAGCTTTGTTAGGTGCTGAGATTCCACTACTTCTGTTTTCAAGCTACCAAATATCTACAAATATGTCATTCTCAACCTTAAAAAAGAGATGAGTTGAGAATGAAAATAGGCAGTTTAACAAATAATTGGACCAATAATAATAAAAAAAACAGTATGTCTGCTTTGTAATGAGTTTGTTGCTGTCATAAAAGGATACCATTTGAGAGGGCACTTTAATACAAAGCACTCAAACGCTGACACAAATTTTCCAGCAGGCTTAGATGTTCATAGGCACAAAATGCAAGGTCTAGTAATGAGCTGTGAAAGCAGATGAGCTATCCTGGTTCAATCCCGTTCTGAGCAGATAAAGGCAACATCAGCCTCCCTCTGTGTGGCATGGATTCTCTGAAAAAAGAAGAAAACATTCATGGACTCAGAGACTGTAAAAAAATGCATGTCAGCTACAATAAGAGGAGGTAGTAACAGACAACAGAGTAAACAAGAGCCTATCTTCATCCGTTCAGAAATTAGCAAGTGAATTTTTCAAAACCCTTTAGGTAAGATTGAAAAAGGCTGATGTAATGTCGCTAGCTGTTAATGAATCCATCAATGGCGGTGACACCGCACAACTACGTCTATATGTGAGATTTTTCGACAAGGAGTGCTGGAGGAACACACAGCAGGAGAAGTCACTTTTCTTTTTTTCTTCTTTTTTAATTAAAATAGACTAGATTTGCAAAGAGTAAACCTGCTAGTATTAGATGGTGCCTCTTCCGTAGAAGGAAAAGTGCAGGGTCTGTCAGCCCACCTGCCTGAACTTGTGCCACAGATGAAATCCTTACATTGCCTGATACATCAAAGTGTTCTGTGCGCAAAACTCAGTGATGAGTTAAAAAACACAATGGAATGTGTTATGATGATGATCGATTTCAATCAAAGCAACTTCAAGCCTACACTTCACACATTCTTTTCTGATATGTCAGCCAAGCACATGATTTACTTGTATGTAACGATGTTAGGTTGCTAAGCAAAAGCCATGTTAAAGGCACTTAAAAAGGACTATGAACTCAGGCAAGAGATTGTTGCTTTTCTCTGCAGCTGTCGTCTTAAAAAAGTGGAGGCATTTATATCCAAAATGCTAGATGAGAAGTCATAGCAGAAGTTTTCTTCCTGAATGACATCTTCCAGCATTTAAATGGACTTAATCTTGGGAGAGAGGAAAGAGAGGATGAAACAGTCATTGTTCTTGTGGAAAAACTTAATGGATTTAAAAAGAAACTGGACTTGTCTTCAAATAATTTAACTACAGGGAAAATGCTTCATTTCCCGACACTGTGTGATTTAATAAACAACTTGGTATCTGCATAAATTACCATAACAATGACAGAATTTTTAGATAAGTTAAGGGTGAACTTAAGGGTTAAGGGTTTGACAACTTTGACATTCCCACTGAGGTGATGCAAGTTTTAAAAAATCTGTTTACAATTGATGCAGGAGGAGAGTTTGCATCAAAAGGCATGCAGGTGCTGATGTCACTTGATGAAGGTTCCCTGCAATTAGAGCTCATAGGCATGCAATACTTGAAACAGGCTCTTTGATCTGTGAGATGTGACAATTTTGGACAAAACTGAAACCTGGTCCAGTTCCCAAATGCTAAAGTGTTGGCTTCTGCACCACAGTTGTACCAAAGTTTTCGATGACTGACTAGAGACCTTCTGCTGGCCAGATAATTTTTGAGTGGTGGCCTATTTTTAATATAGCAGTGACAAAACTGTGTTTGAAAAATCTAATCAGAGTTCATGTTCCCAGATTGATTCACAGTTGTGCTTCTGCCACCAACTATAATTTTTAAAGCCAATTAAATTTTTCATCTTGTTTATTCTCTCGCCTACACATACAGACAACTCTTAGGTACTTTGCCACCAAAATCAAAGAGCAATTCCTGCTCATATAATTCCATTACTGATTGACAATTCAATTACATCAAACGGGCAAGTGTAACTAGTAAAACAGTCTTGTCTTGGAACACAACAATCATTTCCCAGTAATTACTTCAGAGATCTCCTCTTCGATGTGTAGGGTAGACTAGATAATCTAAATCTTCAACATGAAGTGAGACTGATATTTCAAATCACCTTCATATGTTAGCTACTCATCAGTCTTTTTTTCCAAGTTAGGTGTCACAGCTAAGATGGGTTTTATTAGAGTCCTTGTGATAGTCTTTGGTGATACTCAGCATGTTTTTACAATTTTCATTTAGAGCATGTAATGGATATATATTTTGTATATATATATATAATATATACTGTATATAGTGATGTGTGAGTCCCTGTCTTGCACCCCAAAACATGAGGGTGAGTCTCAGTACTTTTAGTAAGTAAACCAGCTTTATTCAGCTTGAAACAGAAACAGTACGGTTATTTATTGTAGCGGGATCTACCACTCTCCTATACACAGACACAGCAATCAGGCAGGGTTGTGGCCAAGTAATACTGTTCCCTGTATTTGTAATGCTCCTTGCATCACCCATTCACGACAGGCACTTATAGCATGACTGTGATCAGTTTGTATTTGTTTTCCCGGTGAGCTGCTACAGCCATGGGAGCCCACAGTTGCTCCTGGTAACGGATATGCTGATATGCTGTCTTCCACAGATGTGGCGATTGCTCTTTGGCGTGTTGTGTTAATATATATATATATATATATATATATATATATATATATATATATATAGTAGCAGTAGGGGGCGCTACCACTCCCTTGAACCCTCAGGTACCATGCCAAACACCAGGTAAAAATCCAATAATTATTATTTATCTATACTAATAAAAGGCAAAGCCCTCACTGACTCACTCACTCACTCACTGACTGACTCACTGACTCATCACTAATTCTCCAACTTCCCGTGTAGGTAGAAGGCTGAAATTTGGCAGGCTCATTCCTTACAGCTTACTTACAAAAGTTGGTCAGGTTTCATTTCGAAATTCTACGCGTAATTGTCATAACTGGAAGCTATTTTTCTCCATATACTGTAATGGAGTTGAGCTGGATGGCCGTGGGGGGCAGAGTTTCGTGTGATATCATCACGCCTCCCACGTAATCACGTGAACTGACTGTCAACGCAGTACGTAGAAAACCAGGAAGTGCTCAATAAAGCGCTGAAAACATGCATTATATAATTGAGAAGGCAGCGAAACAATAAGAAGCGAGCGACTGACATATACAACCATATTCATGAGTGCCGCTACATCGGAAACAAAGCACGGTGTAAACCTAAAGTTTAAATTAAGTTCATAGACAGGCTGCCGCTGGCGTTTGTAATTTAGTGCCCGCCCATATAAGGCCGTCCGTCAGCGGTAATCCAATAGAAACACTGCCGCTAAATATTCACGGGTGAAGGACTGTGCTTATGCAGAGGAAGATGAGATGGTCAGGGTGGTGTTTGGCGCAAACTCAGAGAAACTGCGAGAGAAACTTTTAAGTGCCGGGTCTTAGCTAACATTACATACAACCATGGACATCGCACGACATGGCACCAGCACAGCTGGGAACCTTCGATGCATGAACACCAAGCGGCTCATGTGAAATGACGCAGTGCACAGACAAAAAGCAACAGTTCCAAAGAGTGCTGAACAAAAAACGAATTACACAATTGAGAAGGCAGCAAAAAAATATGAAGCGTGTGATACATACAAGCATATTCATCAATGCAGCTACTGCGGAAACAAAGCACACAGTGGAAAAAGTGAATGTCCCACTAAAGGAATACAGTGTAAAAAAAAAAAACGTGCATGCAGTGTGTCTCATATAAAGAGGAAGACGAGCTGTTTATTGATGCAGTAAGAAACGAATCGATGAATGAAACCTGTTATCTTTACAACGATTGACAAACACGGAATGTATCTTGAATACAACACATCCTACAAATACGAACCTGATTGAAAGAAATAATGATAATCAAATCCTTGATGACAGCAACACTCAACAACACTCACAAAACAATTAGTGTATATTGACAATCATGTTACGTTATTTTTAAAATGTTCCCTTTTCTTTTTCATAACTTCTTTAACACACTACTTCTCCGCTGCGAATATATATATATATACCCCGATCTACATACTCTCAAATAGACAAGCCACATGCCGTAGTGCAATTGTAGAGGCTTCGCCTCTAGTGCCGACATCCAAGGTTCGATTCCCGAGAATGGATGCACTGAGTATGTATCGCGCGCTTCCCGATTCATTTTACCCTCACATCTCCTTGGTTTGGGACATATGGAAAAATATGTGGTTAACGCAGAATCATGTTACGCTATTTTTAAAATGTTTCCTTTTCTTAGCACAAGCACAGCTGAGAAGCTTTGATGCATGTACTCCATAAGAAAAAATAACGCATTTAATCACACTTTCAATTCCAAGCAAAGGGGAACTTTTGTAAATGCATGATTTACTGGTACATCGATTACATTGATGCACACATCACAACTACAAAGAGTCGGAATAAAGCGCGTTCCTACGACTGATCGGAGGAAAATTTCATTTCAAAAGACTATCCGACCGAAGCCTTGGTAAAAGCATGGTTTTGTGCACACTGAAAAGCAAGCAAAATTAGATGCATTACAGAAAGCGGACTTTGGGGCTCTTACTGGGGATCATTGGACTTCCGTGACCGTTACTAATTCTAATTACATCTAATTACAAAATGTTCAATGGTCACACTGTTTTAGCCTAATGTACAAAATAATTTTGGCTAAGGTTACTCAGAGTTTAAAGATTAAGTTGGTCAAATTACCTTTTATGTTTCTGACTTATTTTTTTAAGAAGAAAAACAGCATTTATGTTGAAATTTTGGTTATTATTATTTAAAGACAATACCATTCTGAAAATGTACTTTAAGTACTTAAACTACCACTTTATTTTTAAGTCTGCCCAATTTTAACCAGGGATGATATTTTTGTTTCTGTTTTGAATTCAAATGCAGTTTAAAAGCATTTTTTTTTTTCAGAAATTAAAAGAGCTTGAGTTTACAATATTCATGTCCATGTCTATTATTTGATTCTGTCGCTCACTAAAACCCTTTTAAATTAAAAAAACATTTGCGATTTGGGGCAAATTTTCATGTGTGATTACATACGATTAATCAAGATTAATTATTACACAGCCTCTAATTAATTGGATTAATTTTTTTAATCGAGTCCCACCCCTAACATATATATGTACATATATATATTTAGATTTGTATATATATGTGTATATACAGTATATATTTATATGTATATATATATATGTATGTGTGTATATATATGTACTAGCAGAATACCCGCTTACGCAGCGGAGAAGTAGTGTGTTAAAGAAGGTACAAAAAGAAAAGGAAAAATTTTAAAAATAACATAACATGATTGTTAATGTAATTGTTTTGTCATTGATATGAGTGTTGTTCTCATATCTATCTATCTATCTATCTATATATATATATATATATATATGTTGTTCTCATATCTATCTATATCTATCTATCTATCTATCTATATATATATATATATAGCAAAATACCCGCGCTTGGCAGCGGAGAAGTAGTGTGTTAAAGAAGGAAAGAGAAAGAAAAGGAAACATTTTGAAAATAACGTAACATGATTGTCAATGTAATTGTTTTGTCACTGTTATGAGTGTCGCTGTGATATATATATATATATATAGCAAAATACCTGCGCTTCGCAGCGATGTCATGTGTTAAAGAAGTTATGAAAAAGAAAAGGAAACATTTTAAAAATAATGTAACATGATTGTAAAAGTAATTGTTTTGTGTATTTGGTGGCAGCGTCACAAAGTTATTTTCGTCTAGCTGCATCAGAAAATGTACCACGACGTCTGACACGCCTCCTTTTTACTATTTTCTCACAGCTTGGATTGCTGCTGTCATATATATACACACACACACACACACACACACACACACACATACATACATACATACATACATACATAAATACATACATACATATATATATACACATACATATCTTCATATCTATATACATATCTACATATACACATATATATATATATACATACCTATCTACATCATATATACACACACATACATACATACACACACACAAATTATATATATGTGTGTATGTATATATGTATGTGTGTGTGTATATATATATATATATATACACATACATACATATATATACATATGCATATACTTGTGTGTATGTTTGTATGTGTCTACGTGTGTGTATAGCTTTGGTCACTGAGTGCAAGGGAAAAATAATAAAATATAGTCTATAAGTTATTAAACAGTAAAACATTAACGTTTTAAGAAGTACAGGTACATTGAGCACTACTGGAGTGGTTGCGGGTAAACTACATTTTAAAGACTGTGTAACACAACAAGTAAGTAACTAACAGCAGCTAAAATGTATATGGATCATCTTTCGGTAGTAGATCCCTTTTGAAAGGCGCTACACGACGGCTGTGGTATAGAAATTACATTTTCTATGTGAACGTTCAAATTTCTGCCTCTGGTAATGTGCCTTATCGACAATTAAAGAAAATTATTTTGTGTCCTCTGCAGTGTTAAGAGAAAGGCTTTGGTTTGGGATAAAAGGAAAAAGGTGTAAAGAAAGGAAAGTTGCCTTTTTCTTTTATATAGTATAGAGAGATGTGTTCGCTGACGTTATGATCGCATTTTGGGGACAGTCGCGGTGGGTCTTGTGTAGACTGGTGAGACGTCCCGCCATTAATCGGCTGTGATGGCACTGTCAGTCCTCCACTCGTGTGCGTGTCTTCATAATCCGAGCTGAGGACCTCATAATGGTATACGTGCAAAAGAAAGTGTGAATCGCCTTAATATTATTTTGCCGTGGTGTAGAAAAGGGGTCCCGTGTTTGCACTTGTCTGGGCTATAGCGCAGGGGAGGAAGAAAAAAATTAAAAGTGCTCACTTTGACTTAAGGCAGAAGCGCAGTCAGCGTCTCAAAGGCCGGCACAGCTATGCACGCGCGCTGGCTGCTCGACTTTTGCTGGGCAGGAGACCCTTTTGTACACACGTTCATGATATCAAAAGTCTCAGCACTTTTTGGAGGTAATTCATATATTATATATATAGCAAAATACCCACGCCTTGCAGTGGAGAAGTAGTGTGTTAAAGAAGTAATGAAAAAGAAAAGGAAACATTTTAAATAATAGCGTAACATGATTGACATTGTCATGAGTGTTGCTGTCATATATATTCCTGCCTAAATAAGTCACCCTCGCTTGCTCTTACTTTTTACCGTTCATTTAATCATGGCTAGTGGCGGAAAAATTATAAAATGGAAGGAGGATGGCTTTACCAAAACAATTATTGATGGCGAATCGATTATTCATAAAGCTTGAATTGGTGATCTGTTTTTCTGTGTTAACCTCATATTTTTCATACTTCTTCTCAAACTAAGGTGGTGCGAGGGTAAAATGAATCGGGATGCTGATCAATGTAATCGGTGTACCAGGAAATCATGCATTGACAAAAGCTCCCTTTGCTTGTAATGCAAAGTGTGATTAAATGCATTATTTTTAGCGCGTTATGGAGCACATGCATCGAAGCTTCTCAGCTGTGCTTGTGCTAAGAAAAGGAAAGATTTTAAAAATAACGTAACACGATTGTCAATGTAACCTTTTGTAAGTAGTGCCTGGAGGATTCAGTGTGGAGAAACTCTAGAGACAGCGTGTGTATTAACTTGTGGATTTTTCTGTGAGTATTTGGTGGCAGTGTGACGAAGTTGCTTCGGAAGACGGCGTTAGCCTCGGAGCTCAGCTCAGAGCGAAATGAGGTAAATGGGAGGAGATGATGGCGTGACTCCCCAACCCGCCTTAACTGTCAATCCCCCACAAACACAGTCTCTCGGAATTTGCATAAGCACACCCCTTCACCTACAATTTTAACTTAGTTACAAAGTGATCAAAACTCTCCTTTATATCCTGCGTCCTCTCATTAAACTTGTATCCCGCATTACCTGTGGGCATGTGAAACGCCAGCGTAGCCTGTCTATGAACTTAATTTAAAGTTTAGGTTTACACCTTGCTTTCTTTCCGAGGTAGCAGCACTCATGAATATGGTAGTATATGTCACTCGCTCGCTTCTTATTGTTTCGCTGCCTTCTCAATTATATAATGCATGTTTTCTTAAGCGCTTTTGGAGGTCTTCCTGGTTTTCTACATACTGCGTTGACAGTCAGTTCACGTGATTACGTGGGAGGCGTGATGATGTCACACGAAACTCCGCCCCCCACGTCTTTCCAGCTCAACTCCATTACAGTTAATGGAGAAAAATACCTTCCAGTTATGACCATTAGGCGTAGAATTTCGAAATGAAACCTGCCCAACTTTTGTAAGTAAGCTGTAAGGAATGAGCCTGCCAAATTTCAGCCTTCTACCTACACGGGAAGTTGGAGAATTAGTGATGAGTGAGTGAGTGAGTGAGGGCTTTGCCTTTTATTAGTATAGATATATATATAACTTTTTATATATATATGTGTATATATGTATATATATATGTCTATATTTGTATATGTGTGTACATGTATATATGTATGTATATGTATATATATATATGATGTGTATATATATGTTTATATATGTGTGTCTGTGTGTATATATATATATATATATATATATATATATATATATATATATATATGCCAGCAGCACTCATGACAATGACATAACAATTACATTGTCAATCATGTTACGTTATTATTAAAATGTTTCCTTGTCTTTTTACTTCTTACACTAAGCGTGGGTATTTTGCTATATATATATATATATATATATATATATAGATATGACAACAACACTCATATCAATGACAAAACAATTACATTAACAATCATCTTATGTTATTTTTAAAATATTTCCTTTTCTTTTTCATAACTTCTTTAACACACTACTTCTCTGCTGTGAAGCGTGGGTATTCTGCTAGTATGTATATATATATGTGGATGCAACTCTCTTTCCTTTCTTCTTCTTCTTTCTTTCTTTCTCTCTCTCTCTGTTGACCTCCTTCCTCCTCCTCACAAGCTTCGTCTCCTTCCTTCCAACTCTGGCTTATTATCTGGAAGGAGGCGGCCCCTTTTTTATCCTGACCCGAATGAGCCCCAGGTGCTCTCCTTGACGTCACTTCCTGGTGTGGCGGAAGTGTCAGGAAAGCACCTGAAGCACTCCGGGTCTTCTTGGAATTATTTCCAGGATTCTCTAACTGTCCGGACGACCCCGGCGGTGGCCATGTCCTCTCACGGACATCCCAGCTCCGTCTTTGTGGCCCCCAAATAGACCCGGGCGGCTGCCCTCTCGTGGCCGAGGAGAAGTATTGTCCTAGTTGGGGACTGTCCAGGCGTCCCGGTCGGGCAGTGTCCCCGTACATTTGAGACACTGCCCCCGCACCAGCTGAAGCCCATCCGGCAAAGCGGCCCGTTCCACGAGGGTTAACAGTTTCCCAAGGCAGGGTCCCGGTGTACCATCTTCCATGGTCTGGACCTGCAAAACAAGAGACAGGTGCGGAGACGTCGTTCCAACGCTGCCTAATGGCATCTTTGCTCAGGACATATGGACAACGTCTCCACAAATGCCCAGCTCCATGGCACCTGTGGGCACCGGGGAATGCCCGTGCCTGTATCCATTCAGCTTGGCTTGGGGCACCTCTCCATTGCCTCGGAGAGAGCTCTCTCACTGCACCCGAGCTCTTGTACACTCTTTTCGACCTATCGGGAGACCCCTCCATTTTTCTCCGGGGCCTCCCATTACTCTGGAGTGCTGCAACAGCTTGGATCCCCTTATGAATTAAAGCGGGGCCCCGTGCTGTTTACACACCTCTTGATCGGGTTCCGAGCGCCGCCACTTCTTGGTGCGGGGCGGTCTGGGTGCCGACACATACAAGCCGGCATCCCCCTTCCGCCCGACTCCGCTTGTACTGCGGTAACAGTACTCGTCCCCCAATCTACTGTCGGAACCCCTGCTACTTGGATCCCTTCCGTTACATCCGGGTTCTTTTCGCTAGGGATTCCATAATCATGTTCGGTACCGCTGTCACTTACCTGTACCGAAGCATCGGACTGACTGGAGAATCCCACGTCGCGCCGTGTTAACCACCCCAGTACGGCTCTCAGGGGCGTGTCTGCAGTCTCCTCCAGTGTCTTGATTAGCGCCGTCAAATATTGCAGTACCTGTAAGAGAGGCTGTACAGGACAAAAGACTTTCTCTAACCCATGTACAGCCAACAACAAGTCACTTAAGCCAGCCGGCGCTGAAGTCATACATTTTTCAGATTCACCTGCCGGCTGGGAGCCGTGGAGCTCCTGCGCATGCTCCACTGGGTCTTCAAACGTCCCAGGATTCACATTTGTTGGCCCCGCCTTCTTGTACTCATTGGCGGGCACACAACACACTGCGTCCAATCCCGTGCTTGTTTTTGGGAGGAACTTACCTCCCGAATCCCGTCTTCTCGAATACACTGCTGCTGGGCGGCCTCTTCCGCTGCCCCGCCGCCCCATGCATCCGCAACGACGACGCCGTGTAGAGGCGTCGCTGTCTTCAGGGTGCGTTTGCCCTTCTTCTTCCCCATAATACCAGACATCCGTTAGTCGTGGTCCTCTGCGAGCGTTTCCAGAGGCGTTGGTGCATGTTTGCGTGTCGCGATGGAAGTGGTTGTTCGACTGCTGTGCAGGGTTGCTTCCACAAAATATTTTTAAAAAAGGGGCTCCCCCCTTTTAGCAGGAGGTAGGCCCCACGTTGGGCGCCATTGTGGAAACCGTAACCCCAGACACAGACAGACCGACACCAGGATGTCCAAAACACTCTTGTTTATTTATTTTTTCCACTGCAGCCACAATGCCTTCTCTCAGCAACTCTCTTTCCTTTCTTCTTCTTTCTTTCTTTCTCTCTCTCGACCTCCTTCCTCCTCCTCACAAGCTTCGTCTCCTTCCTCCCAACTCTGGCTCATTGTCTGGAAGAAGGCGGCCCCTTTTATCCTAACCCGGATGAGCCTCAGGTGCTCTCCTTGACGTCGCTTCCTGGTGTGGTGGAAGTGTCAGGAAAGCACCTGGAAGCACTCCGGGTCTTCTTGGAATTATTTCCGGCAGCACTTCCTGGTGTGGCGGAAGTGCTGCCATCCAGGATTCTCCAACTGTCCGGGCGCCCCCTGGCGGTGGCCACGTCCTTTCACGGGCATCCCAGCTCCGTCTTTGTGGCCCCCAAATAGACCCGGGGGGCTGCCCTATCGTGGCCGAGGATAAGTATTGTACTAGTTGGGGACTGTCCCTGCGTCCCGGCCGGGCAGTGTCCCCATACATCTGTGACAATATATATATATGTATGTATATATGTGTGTGTGTATATATATATATATATATATATATATGACAGCAACACTCATCACTCACAACAGTGACAAAACAATTACATTGACAATCATGTTACATTATTTTCAAAATGTTTCCTTTTCTTTTTCATTACTTCTTTAACACACTACTTCTCCGCTGCGATGTGCGGGTATTTTGCTAGTTATAATAAAGTGCACAAAGCACCACCACTCCACTATTCTCAATAAATAATACACTAATAATCAATCCTCCACTCCCAGACGCGTTGCCCTCCTACCACCCAGCTCAGCTCACTGTCTGGGAGCTCCCACAGTCCTTTTATAGTTCACGACCCGGAAGTGCTACTTAACCTGCAGTCCATGTGACTTCCTAGCACTTCCGGGTCAAATCAAAGCTCTTCTTTCTTCGTCAGTCCGGAAGCACTTTATTCCTTCCGTCCTCGTGACCTGCAAGTACTTCCGGGCTGTACAAAAACCAAATGTCTCTGTGCCTCCCTGCAGCGTCCCCTGGCGGCCCCGACATTATCCAGCAGGGCTGTGTATTACAACTCCAATGTCCATGATGCCCTGCTAGAATTCGGGGCATCCCCACATTGCAGGGAGGGCTCCATCTGGTGGCTTGTGGGTCTTGGCCGGGATAAACTGCCGAGCATAGTCCACTATATTTATATATATATATGTATATATATATGTATATACACTCACCTAAAGGATTATTAGGAACACCTGTTCAATTTCTCATTAATGCAATTATCTAATCAACCAATCACATGGCAGTTGCTTCAATGCATTTAGGGGTGTGGTCCTGGTAAAGACAATCTCCTGAACTCCATACTGAATGTCAGAATGGGAGGGAAAGGTGATTTAAGCAATTTTGAGCGTGGCATGGTTGTTGGTGCCAGACGGGCCGGTCTGAGTATTTCACAATCTGCTTAGTTACTGGGATTTTCACGCACAACCATTTCTAGGGTTTACAAAAAATGGTGTGAGAAGTGAAAAACATCCAGTATGCGGCAGTCCTGTGGATGAAAATGCCTTGTTGATGCTAGCGGTCAGAGGAGAATGGGCCGACTGATTCAATCTGATAGAAGAGCAACTTTGACTGAAATAACCACTTGTTACAACCGAGGTATGCAGCAAAGCATTTGTGAAGCCACAACACGCACAACCTTGAGGCGGATGGGCTACAACAGCAGAAGACCCCACCGGGTGCCACTCATCTCCACTACAAATAGGAAAAAAAGGGCTACAATTTGCACGAGCTCACCAAAATTGGACAGTTGAAGACTGGAAAAATGTTGCCTGGTCTGATGAGCCTCGATTTCTGTTGAGACATTCAAATGGTAGAGTCAGAATTTGGCGTAAACAGAATGAGAACATCATGCCTTGTTACCACTGTGCAGGCTGGTGGTGGTGGTGTAATGGTGTGGGGGATGTTTTCTTGGCACACTTTAGGCCCCTTAGTGCCAATTGGGCATCATTTAAATGCTACTGGCTACCTGAGCATTGTTTCTGACCATGTCCATCCCTTCATGACCACCATGTACCCATCCTCTGAAGGCTACTTCCAGCAGGATAATGCACCATGTCACAAATCTTGAATCATTTCAAATTGGTTTCTTGAACCAAGAAACAATGAGTTCACTGTACTAAAATGGCCCCCACAGTCACCAGATCTCAACCCAATAGAGCATCTTTGGGATGTGGTGGAACGGGAGCTTCGTGCCCTGGATGTGCATCCCACAAATCTCCATCAACTGCAAGATGCTATCCTATCAATATGGGCCAACATTTCTAAAGAATGCTTTCAGCACCTTGTTGAATCAATGCCACGTAGAATTAAGGCTGTTCTGAAGGCGATAGGGGGTCAAACACTGTATTAGTATGGTGTTCCTAATAATCCTTTAGGTGAGTGTCCGCCCTGGTTATGTTGGGGGCCTCGGGTAAAGGACTTGGAAGCCCAGCCCTGTAGGGACCAGTGGCCACCGCCAGGCGGTGCCCCGGTGCCTGAATATCCCGGGAGCCCAGCACTTCCGCCACACCAGGAAGTGCTAGGGGGAAGATGACAGGGGACACCCGGACATGTGTTTTACCCATGTTAATTTTGAACTTTGCAAAATGTCAGGAGTTCGATAAGTCGCAAAAAAGGACTGCAGTTTGAAGTTTCCTGCCACTGTGGCTTTTCTTCATGTGGTTTGCATTACAATATCTTGTCCAGCCACTAGATATAAACAACAATGAGACAAATCCTGTTTGTACACATTCATCTGATCTTACCACTGTAACCTGCTAGAGCTGAAGTCTATTTATAATGATATAATGAAAAAAAGTTATTTTAGAATTAAACAATTCTAAATGGTGGTTTCAGTCTAAATCCAGTTTTGCCTGATTGATTGTGCCTTGGATTTTCATTAAATTTCAGAGATAGGGGAAAAATACAAGGGGATAAAAATTTAGTAGAGGAATAAGAGTAAGCCTATTTAAAGATTTATTCTAGTAAATATGTAAAATAAACATGGAATATAAAAAACATGCTGTGAAAATATTAATTTTAAACACATACTTACTCAGAAGATTATAACTTTGAATATTAATTACATGAAAAAGACAGAAAGCTGAATAGAATTATTACATAGAAATCTACAAGAGTATCTCCATTTATGTAATGCTGAAAAAAGTGTGTGAAACCTGTTGGGCATCTTTTCTTTCTGTACGACTCCTGTAGAATTTAATACATTTTGACTTAATAATCCCCTTAAAAGAATGTTTAGACTATAAGGTAGCTCTAGAAAGTGAAACATCTGTATCTGTAAATGTGAAAGAAATTCTAGATACCAAAAGCTTCTCTTGATTATACATTTATAGATTTACACTTAAAATGCTGGGTTTTGCACTTTGTATGTTGAAATGTTTCAAAGCACAAACATAAATACACTTTTTTTATTTAATGCATAAAATATTGTCTTTTATAGCTGTATAACACTTCAAGCATTGATGTGTGAAAAGTAGTATTAGTTAGAAATGTGAATTTGATTCATTTTATTCCCCCTTGGGGCCTCAATAGTGAATTTTTAACATTACATCATTCATTAATTATTTGATTCAACTATATAGTACAAGGCTACATCACACATCCTGACAGCATCAGCTTAAAGTAGAAAACAAGCCCAGGAACAAACTCCAAACATGATGCCAGTCTGAGTCCAGCCCCGGATCACTCAGAATTACTTCTGGGTTTGAAGTGAATGTATTTTTGCAAGGGGGGGGCACCAAGTAACTCCTGGTGTCTCTGCATTATTGTGTCATTGGTTCCCTTAAGAAGGTCACAAATTCAGGGCTGCCACCACTTAAAATTTCAATTTGATTAAAGCTTTCTCAGCCCAACACCATACGTTACCATCTGTCAGTGTCTAGGAACACCACTTTAAGGTGTTCATGCCGCTTGTAATTCACTAGCACCTACACATGTCATTCTTTATCCATTCCAAGGAATTCTGTACAGATACAGACGTTAAGAACGCAACCATTAAGATGAATTTGTTCAATTAATTGTAAGAGAACACAGGAAATTGATTGTAGTGAGGTCAATGAAGTCACATTTGTTTCTTCCATGGTCTAGAAATCAAAGACCTGGATGAAGATCAAGGACACTGTCCTTACTCCATCCACCTCTTTCCCAACTTCCACAACTACAGTTCCAATTGCTGTGAATGGTCCTACTCAACTCATCAGATTTGCCTTATGACTGGATGGAAGCAAGATACTTTTTTGATTAAAAGGTACAACAGTTACCAAGACGATGAGCTTGCACATCTTCTACACAACTCTGTGAACTTCACCAATAAACAGTCATTATCCCTCCTGAGGTTAATCCCGGGACACCAACTTGTTAACAAATACAGTGATCCCTCACTATATCGTGCTTCGACTTTCGCGGCTTCACTCTATCGCGGATTTTAAAAGTAAGCATATTTAAATATATATCACGGATATTTCGCTGGTTCGCGGATTTCTGCGGACAATGGGTCTTTTAATTTAAAGTACATGCTTCCTCAGTTTGTTTGCCCAGTTGATTTCATACAAGGGACGCTATTGGCGGATGGCTTAGAAGCTACCCAATCAGAGCACGTATTCATGTACTAAATAAAACTCCTCAATGATATACGATGTGCTTCTCGAGCGGTGCTTGATTGTTTGCTTTTCTCGGTCTCTCTCACTCCCTCTGACATGCTCTGCGCCTGACGGAGGGAGTGTGAGCAGAGGGGCTGTTTGCACAGAGGCTGTTTGTCTAGAAGATATGCACGCTACTCTAAAAAATGCTGAAAGACTACCTTCACATTGCTCCCTTCTTTGCGCTGCTTTATCGCTGTGTGCATACTTAAAAGCCCAACAGCACGTATTGATTTTTTGATTGTTTGCTTTTCTGTCACGTTTTCTCTCTCTCTCTCTGACATTCTCTGCTCCTGATGACGCTCCTTTGAAGAGAAGATATGTTTGCATTCTTTTAATTGTGAGAAAGAACTGCCATCTCTGTCTTGTCATGGAGCACAGGTTAAACTTTTGACTAAAGGGTGTTATTTCATGTCTGGAGGGCTCTAATAATGTTAACAGTGTGGGAGAGTTTATAAGGGCTTAAAATATATAAAAATAACCATACAAACATATGGTTTCTACCTCGCGGATTTTCATCTATCGCGGGGGTCTCTGGAACGCAACCCCCGCGATCGAGGAGGGATTACTGTATACCAAAACACAGAATCAGCTTTTTTATTTTGCTTTTCTTTTTTGGCTCTGATGAGCAGAGAGGCCATAGAATTAAAAACTGTTTTTTAAAATAAAATTTTCTAAGACAGACATCGGAGCCTGATGTTTTTCCACTTTGTTGAGATTTCATAGTATCCAATGTTTCAAAGACAGCTAAATTTTTAGCTCATTTTCACGTGTCAGTATAATTTTTATTAAATTCTGGTTAAGGGTCTTAAACATATTCTTTAAATATGAAGCTTATGTCTCTATGCTCTATAATTTTGGATCAAATAACATTGCTGTGATGCATTCCAAATTCCTTTTTTATATATCTGGTGAACCTTTACCTTATTTGCCTACAAGCAATCTTGCATATTCAACATCTACTTTAGAAATGTAGTAAATCTTAATATCCTTATGGTAATGGCTTAAATAATATGTTGAATTGGTAGTACCACTACTGCAAGTTCTTGTTTTGTAAGATGAGGGTTGTCTTACACTTCCACCCTAGAACACATCAAATAAGAGATCTTAAGTGCAAATGACCATTTATTTTCACAATTTACATTTACAATCCAGGTTCTTTGTGACCATCACAATCACTCTTTTTCATTTTCCTCCTCTCCAAATGAGTTTTAACCCAAACTGATTCCCAACTGTTACTGAAGTAACAGAGGAGGAGAATTTTTTTAAATCCAGTTCTGGGAGTAGTTCAATATGTTAAAAGCATATCTCAGAAAGACTTTCAGGTTAGATAACTATTACAAGGAAGGTGTCCACCAAAAGATCAGTTGAAACGCTCTGGAGGTGCTTGACAGGGCTGCCCACTTCAAATGCATTTGATGTACAACCCTGGAAATCCAACTTAGAGTGATGCTGGAGGTATGCTGGCATTCAGTGTAGAGGAGGAACATATTGTTCTGAGAGGCTATGCTCCTTTGCCATGCCATTAGGCTGGCTTCTCATCTAGGAAAGGTTCCACCAACCACCATGACCGGGTTACTAAAATATCCACACCTTCGTCTAAAGAAAATAAGTAGAGCATGATCAGAAATCATTAAAGTGACATATAGTAACTGCAAAATTTGAAAATGGTTAGAAAATAATTTTCAAATGGAGAAACATAAGAATGTTATCTTCACTATGCACTATTGGCGGAGTGGTGGCTCTAAGGCTAGGGATCTGCGCGGTTGCCGGTTCGAATCCCATAAACACCAGAAGTGACTCTACTCCGTTGGGCCTTTGAGTAAGACCCTTAACCTGAAATTGATCCATCCTAGGGTATGACGTTAACTTGCATCTAGCCATGCAAGTAGGCCCTCCAACCTGCAGGGAAAACTTGGGGGTTGGTGGCAGAACTGGCACTCCCGCCACATTTAAAAACCTGACACTGTTTCATTCTATCTTAACTAGTGTTGTGCTGAGGTATCATCCGTTGCATGTAGTTATATTTTGTGTAATATGTTTCCTAAAGGAATTATGTGCGGCATATTATTATATTGATTTAAAACAGTCTTAAAAACCATTGTGCAAAGTGCTTCTGAAAGGTCCAAAACAAGCCAAATGGATATAAATAAGTTTAAAAAAATGCAATTCTTGAGTCAAGATGCTCTTAATACTGTGTATTTTTCTTAAATATTATAAGAATTACTCATAGGACTCATTAAAAAGCATGTTGCTACAGTTGATAGGCCATAACTCTCCCCAAAACAATAAAATATGCAATGAAGAATAGAAATAGGTACATTTACCTTTTTTAATACACCAGTTTGAATATTTTATAAATGTATTTATTTACTGCAGTATAAAGAGAACTGGACTATTCCAGATGTGTTTTATGATTGCTGCCATAATAAATTCAGAATAAAAAAAAAGCAGCAGCAGGCTCAAAGACTCCAAATGCAGCCTTGCCCCAAAATCAAGAATTAGGTTTCAAAGTTTGTATAGGCTGAAATGGACCAGCCTGAAAAAAATCTCAATAGTAAAAGGGAGAACCCCCTTATCAACAATAATGAAACATCCATCCATCCATTATCCAACTCGCTACATCCTAACTACAGGGTCACAGGGGCCTGCTGGAGCCAATCCCAGCCAACACAGGGCACAAGGCAGGAAACAAACCCAAGGCAGGGCACCAGCCCACATACACACACACACACCAAGCACACACTAGGATCGCCAATGCACCTCACCTGCATGTCTTTGGACTGTGGAAGGAAACCCACGCAGACACGGGGAGAACATGCAAAGTGAAACCTGGGTCTCCTAACGCTACCCGCTGCGCCACCGTGCCGCCATAATGAAACAGAGTTTCGTTTAAAAAAAATAAAATATATATATATTGTCACACACGCGCGAGTAGGAGACTGCGGACAGACCTTAACACGTTTCGGAAGACGTTCGCCGGCAGGAAGTGGCGGGGTACTAACCTTTCTCCTTTGATTTTTTGCAGAAAAAAAGACGCTCCGCCACCATAAGCCTCGTTTTACCGCAGCACGTTACTTCCGCTCTTCCTCCTCCATTGTTCCTGACGTCATCAATCCCATCTTCCCTCACGGTTCCTTCCCAGCATTCCTCCACTTCCGGCTCCTCCTACATAAAATGGCCGCCGACGCCATCTTCGGCGTTGTGCATAGGAACAACTTGTGTTTATATATTTGACCTTGTTTTGTTTATTGACTGTGGATAATTTTACAGTATACGGGGCCGGAAACCCCAAACCTTGTCTCCTTTTGCATCTTTTACAATATATATATATATATATATACAGAGCTAGAGCAAAAGGAGCAAAAGATACTTACCAGAAGGCAAGCCAAAAATTACCAAAATCCAGTGTATAATCAAATAAAATGAATAAAACATAATAGCAGAATTCAAAAACCAGTAGATTATAAAAAACACAGAATTCAAAAGAGAGGTAATTTCCAAATATCCAGGAAACAGAGGGAGAGCCAAACAAACTTTAACTAGAATCACTGCTTCAGCAGCCAAAATGCATTCTGCTAGTCCCTTAAATTAGGCCCCTTTGGGTTCCATTTATAAAAAAAAACATGGGCAATGGGTGCATAACGTAGCATTAATAAAAAAAAAGTAATAAATAAACCAAACCATACCAATTGAGGAATAATAAAAAATACAAAGCTATCTAAACACAATTTGCAAAATTACATTTAAAAGACAAACAAATATACAGTAAATTAAAGGAAAAGTCACTTCAGCTATCAGCTGGCTATTCCATAACAATGTGAAAAGCAAATGGAGTATAAACAATAATGGGAAGTTAAAATAGTTAGATTTGACTTTATGAAAGAGTAATGAATAGGGTCTAGTGAAGTTAACAACTTATAATGTTAAAATCCATGGCCAACTGTGTTTCATGTAGACCTTTAGCACATGTTTGCATCTTAATTACACATTGGCTCCACAGTGAAAATGAAGCAGCCCCTGCTAAATTTGTCCTGGCACGAACTTTGATTCATAGCCAAGTTATTTATTTCATTTTTAACAGCCACTCATATATGGAGCATGAATGTCAAAAAAGTTTAGCTTTTAGTACATTAATGGAATTTCATTTTGGATACTTTTCAGCGTGGTTTCAGTTAATAAGCTTTTCAAATAACAAAGTATCATAAACTCTGGTTAAGTGTGAGTAGGCAAATTCTACATAGAAATTACACCTCTTACCATTTTAGTATACAGTTTTTTCTGGCTACTTCTTAGTTTTATATGTCTTATTTAGCTGATAATGTAAACCATGATCCAAAACAGTCCCATTATAGTCAACACCAAAGTAATGACATTTTCAGAACAAATACTTTTTGTTGGACTGGACAAACATTCATACAACATCATGTTTAACGGATTTCGTTTTAATGAAATGTAAAATTCTGTATGCATACCAGTATTTCTATTAAAAAAGTTACATATAACGTTTAATTTTCAAATATAATATTTTTTGCAATTTAAGAAGTGCTGTTTTTAATACAGGTATTTTCAAGTTTTGGTCACTGAGTTAGTTGCACAAGAGACAGAAAGGCGAGTCCAGGTTTTCAAGGAAATTACAAATACGTTATTACTGTACAGAGAGTTCATTCAAAATAGGAGCTGTTACTTCAGCACTCAAGATAGCAGCCGCAAGACATGTAATCATACTGCTTTAGCTTTCATCTTCAGGACAGAAGAACAGCAGAGGCTCAAAATCATTGCTGTGGCAAATCAGGAGAGTTCAAAGAGCAGGTCAAAGCCTGGTGTTAAATGTTCTAAACATCATGCAATATTCACATTATGTGTTAAGCCTGATCCCGCAGACAACAGCCAATTAATTTGCCCTGGTTTACTGTTTATCAGACACAGCAGAGCAGCTACAGAGCTGTCCTTGCACTTGTGCATTTCAGATGACGAAACCCAGCAATCCTGATCATAATACAATATGTATTTTCCTCATATCCGTTATAATGAAATTTTCATTATAGCAAAATATTGTTATGGTCCCATAAATTGTTACAATGAGATTTCACCTGTCTTTATATTTTTGAAAAACGTTTTTCCCTTGATGCCTGTGAATATTTTAATTATTTTCACATTACTGCTTGAACACTTTTTTATTTTTGAGTTGATTATGTTCTGGTTAAATATGTTTTACCTTTTTTGCTTTTTCAATCTTGAATTTGTTTTTGTTTGCTTATTAAGAGCTAGTTTACTTAGACAAGCACAAATTATGGTATCATAGGGGGCCAGATGAATGAACAAAACCCTTGGAATTCTGGAAAGAGATCTTGGTTTAGATGCTTTTTATTATTTTTTTACATGTAATATGAATTGTACCTACTTTCATGTCTATCCAAACAAAACAACTCAGGATCAATTCGACATTCTGTACACTTATTCTTCAAAGAAATAGGTCTGCAAAATTCAGATTTTGTTGAGATATCTTAAAATAGAGTGTGCTGTGTGACATTTTTACAAATTGTGCAATTTTGACTTAAGGACATCAGACAATTTTCAAAATCATTTATCTTAAAACAAAGACGCAATCGTACAACTTCAGTTACTGAATAATTTACTGTTTCATATTTACCTTAACTGAAGTTATTTTAACTTTATTTTAACAGTAAAACTCTATGCAAGTTATTAAAATAACCCTTACAAATTGAGTCGCGCATGTGCAGTAGGAGTCACACTTGGCTGGCATGAATCACTGCAACCCCAAATCACTTCTTCTGCTGCTTGATGTCTTAACAGGTCATTTACAAAAACTTTATAACCACAAAAATGAAAAATGCAAGGAAAGAAAATAAAGTTAACTTATTAGGGATTTAATGAAAAGGGAAAGCATCCCTCAAAGTATGACTCTGGAAGACAAAAGAATTTTTTAAACATTTTATTAAATGTATTAAAATCAAATAACATTCCATACAAACAAGTCCAGTTTTACAAAACTAGGTTTGAATCAAATCAACTCCTACCCATGAGAAAGAGAGCTGGGCCAAAAGAGTAAAACTTTAATTGTAGGAAAAATAAATAAATAAACAGAATAAAAGGGGAAGAGAATCCACTTCCTCAATTTAAATGCTTATTCTAAAATGTTATTGATTAGATCCTGTCAGGTTTTAAAAATGTTTTGCACAGATACTGCAAGTGAGAATTTGATTTTTTCCAATTTCAAATAATATATATCAGTTACCTACTGACTTAAAAGAGGTGTGTTAGGATTCTTCCAGGTGAGCAAGATAAGTCTAAGCAATTACAGTTTGTTTATGCTTCTCTACCTTAAGCCCATCCGGGATGACACCAAACACAGCTGTTAATGGATTAGGAGAAATTGTGACACCAAGGCTGTCTGAAAGGCATTTAACGATTTTGGTCCAAAACTTGGTACACGCCCAAAACATATGGCCCAATGAGCCAGGAACTTGATTGGAAAGTTTACAGGTTGGATCTTGCCCTGGAAACGTTTTGGACAATTTTAAACAAGACAGGTGTGCTCGGTAGATGATTTTTAAGTTGAATAATTGTTTGCTTTGCGCATATGGAGCTAGAGTGTATCTGTGCATTGCTGCCTTCCACTCCATTTCTGAAATGTTGAGTGAAAGATCCTTTTCCCGCTGTACTCTGGGATCTTTGAAAGGAAAGGACTTTAAAATGTTTTGTATATTAAAGAAATCCTGTCTGAGTCCTCATACGGTAGGTCAATATACAGTAGGTAGGAGATGAGGAAAATTGGACAGGTATTGTTTCACAAAGTTTCTAATTTGAAGGCAGTGAAAGAAATGTGCTGTTGGAAAGTTAAATTTGGAGTGTCATTGTTCGTAAGATGTGAAGACGTTGTCTATGTACAGATCTCTAAGTGATTTAACCATGAATATTTTCCAGACATTACAAACTGCGTGCATTAGAGAGGGTGGAAAAAAGTGGTTATCATGCAGATGTGCCACAGATAAAAGCTTCTTTATCTTGAAGTACTTCCTACATTGCTTCCATATTATGAGTGAATGAGGCACTATTGGGTTGTTAGTATATTGGCATTAACTTGTATTTATTGGGGTACAAAGCAAGTAATATAAAGAAATACTGCAGAATTGAATTTCTATTGCAGACCAAGCCTGTGTTTGTTCATCTATTTGTGTCAATGCCCAGGTTTTTATATCTTGTATATTTGCCACCCAGTAATAAAATTGGAAGTTAAGGAAAGCCACGCCACCTTCTGACTTAGGTATTTGTTGGGTCACCCTTTGGATACGTGGATATTTCGAATTCCAAATAAATGAGGCTATGATTGAATCTAACTTCTTAAAAAATTATTTATTGATGTATATTGGAATGATTTGAAATATAAAAAGTAGATTAGGAAGGATATTCATCTTGAGAGTGTTAATTCTTCCAGCTAAAGTGAGATGAAAGGTAGACCATCTATGCAAGTCTTGCTTAAGTTTTTCCATGCAGACAGCAAAATTTTGTGGATAAAGAGCTTTATGTTTACTTGTGATGTTTACCACCAAGTCGTTTAAACTGATCTGCGATGATAAAATGGAATGTGTCCAATCTAGTATTGTGCGTTAGAGTTCACTTTTATTCAAATTAATTCTGAGACCAGAAATCTTTTGAAATTTTGTTAGTAGTGTTAGGACTGCAGGCACAGTATTTTGTGTGTCTGATATATATAGTACCATATCATCTGCATATAGTGAAATTTTCTGTTCAACTCCTCTGATAATCACCTTTATCTCATAACCTGCCAGTGGCTCAAAGGTGACTGAAAAAAGCAGTGGTGACAAGAGGTGTCCTAATCTAGTACCACATTCTAGTTTGAAGTAGTCTAAAATAATGTTAATACAAACTGAAGCTTCTGGGCTGGTATACAGTAGTTTGATCCATGCATAAACGTTTGAGACAAACCCAAATTTCTCCAATATAGTGAAAAGGTAGTTGCATCCAACAATAATGATATCTCCGAGGTGTTAGACTTTGTGGGTGAATATATTGTATTAAACAGTTGTTGAAGATTGGAAGCTAAGTGTCTGCCTTTAATAAAACCAGTTTGGTCTTCTGATATTAATGAAGGAAACATTTTCTCAATCCTTCTTGCTTGGACTTTGGAGAGTATCTTAACATCAATATTCAGAAGTGAGATTGATAGGATTGAGGTAGAATTTTATTGTCTCTAGCTTCTGTAAATGTTGCTAATAAAAGGGGAACTAACTTAATTGAGAATGTTTTATAAAATTCGGCAGGGTAGCCATCAGGGCCTGCTGCTGTCCCACTCTGAAGTGAGTTTATAGCATCTAGCAATTCTGCCAGAGATTTATACAATTCCTCTGCACTGAGAGTATTTATTTGTGATATCTGTAATGTATCCAAAAAATGCATTAGGTTGTGTTTTGTCTTCTTTAAACTGAGTAGAATATAAGGACTTATAGTAGTCTCTAAATGTGTGTATTACATTTTTACGGTCAATGATTTTGTCTCCGTCTGTATTGGTAATTGCTGATATGGCATTGCATATTTCCTGCTTGTGGATTTGTTGAGCTAAGATCTTATTAGCTTTCTTTCTATGTTCACAGTAATGATGTCTTGATTTAAAAATGAATTATTCTGTTTCTTTAGTTGTCAAGAGGTTGTGTTATGTATGCAGAGCCTGTCTTTTCCTATGAAGTGCCTCATTTGGACTCCTGGCATTTTCTTGATCTATTCTGGTAATTTCACTGATTAGCTCTGATACCTTCTTTGTTTCCAATTTATTTTGGTGGGATAAATGTGAAATGATCTGTCCTCTTAAGAAAGCATCAACAGTTTTCCAAAGTGTTCCTGCAGAGACCTCTGAGGATGTACTTGTCTCTAAAAAATATATATTTGCTTGAATATAAATTCTGTACAGTTCTCGTCTACTAATAGAAGTGGTTTAAGATGCCAGCTGTGAGATGAGTATGTGGGGCATAGTGATTTTAACTCCATGATCAAAGGTCAGAGATAACAATAATGTTATACTTACAAGATTTAATTGTATGAAAAAAATTGTTATCTATAAAGAAATAATGATTTCTTGAGTAACAGTGATGCACTGGTGAATAAAAGGAATATGCTCTTGAGTTTTGGTTTAGAAATCTTCAGGGGTCTGATAAGTTGTGATCAGTTGCAAACTGTGTGATTGTTTTTGCAGTGTTAGATGTCATCGCCCCTATGGCAGGAGACCTGTCTAGGTCTAAATTTAAAACACAATTAAAGCTCCCAGCCATTATAATTTTATGAGCAATCACATAGATGCAAATACATTTTGGATTAAGTTCCTGTAATCCACATTGATAGATATTAATCAAAATCACTTTACAGTTAAATCAATTACCCATGATGATCACATATCTCCCTTCAAGATCAGATACTACATCCTATACTACAAATGGGATTGTTCTATGTATAAGAATTCCCACACCTCTAGTTTTCTTTGTAAAGCTGGAATAGAATATTTGGCCAGTCCAGTCTGTGTGCAGCTGAAACTGATCCTTGCTTAATAAGTGGGTCTCCTTTAAAAGTACTATTTTAGTGTTTAGACCTGTTAGGTGAGAGAATACTTTCTCTTTAATTCATGATTGAGACCTTTAACATTCCAGCTCACAAAGGTAACTGTTTGGCCATAGAGACATTGCTTCTGAACTTTTGTTGCCATTTTGTAGTCTTAACTTAAGAGTATATTATTACCTAAGACACTTTTGACCTTAATTTCCCATTTTTCCATGAGTTATTGTCATGAAGCCTGTAATCTGTGAAAGCTTCCAGCCACCACAAGCCTATTGGTTGTTAACTACCTGATAATGTAAAATTAAAAAACAGAAATTTATTGTACTGTACATATGTGAGTGCATTTTATTATTGTTATTATTATTTTTGGATATGACTGATTGTTACAGAAATATTTATTATTGCAAAAATATGATATTTTTCTCTTTAGAAAATATATAGTAAAGCAAAGCCCTTAACTTGAAAATTGCTCCACTGTGCTGTAAGATCATGTGAAAAGACAATTTCCCCTCAGGAATTAATAAAGTATATCAAATCATATCATAAGTAAGCATAGGCAAACAGCATGTAGTAAAATTTTAAAATTTGTCAACAGTTAACTAAGTGTCTGAATACACACAAATGTTACATAATGCATATGATTGCTAGGCTTTTAACACTACATGGTGAATTCTTTTTCATTGCCTGATTGCTACTAAAACTTTAACGAGTCAACTGAACATTTTGTGTATTATAAACCTTTAATACACAAAATATCAAAAAAAAATTTGTTCTTCCGCTACATAAATCCCGGTCAGCGGGAAAATTAACACTCGTGCACGTGCCTTATGTCCCGCCCCAACTCCTCCCAGAATTACGCCTCTTTGAATATGCAAATCAATATAAATCGCCCTTAAGCTCAGCCTTCTGTGAAAAGACAAAGGGAAAAGCACGGGGGAAAATGTAAGACTTTTTGTGGCATTACACATGTATTTTTTGAGCATGCCCGTGCCAAATAAATAACATTCGACGTTTTGAAGAAATTATTTTATGACACGATTTACCTTTAATTATTTACTTACTTCCTAAAGCCTAAAGTCACCAGTAGTGTGCAGAGGGCATGCTCAAAAATGTGTGTAATGCCACAAAAAGTGCCTGCTGACACTTTAGTATGCAAGCAATGGTATGTGCATTCTTGCTCTGATGTAGAAGGGAGCTGAGTTTACCTCAGTTACAGCGCGTCTATGTGAAAACAGCAGTGTCAGATGCGGGGGTGTGTTTGGGCTCGTGAACGCAGCTGAGATAATAAAACTGACTAAAAAAAACCAATGATAACCTTTACAAGTATCATAAATTACACCGGCTGTTACAGACTGAAATCAAATGTATGTTTTTATTCTAAAATAGTAAGACTAAGAGCAGTTTACTTCTCAAAACAGAGTGGTGCAGGATCGAACTCGCAACCTTTTGATTCCCAGTCGGCAGCTGATTCTATTGTGCCACGGAGGCAGACATAAAAAACTGGTGTCAATATCGCATGTTAAGGCGGCTTTTTGTTTCTGCAGTTATATTTTTGAATAAAAGCGGAATTGTTGTTTTAGATTTGTACCTTTTGTGAAAGTATTTCTTGGATACTTCAGGCTTCATACATTATATAGTTTATGCTTATACATTTTGTCATCTACTACTAGAATATAAAAAACGTTTCTGTTTTAACAATGTGTTTACACAGATTACTGTAGAAACGGAACAGACATGAAATGCGTGTGTTCCAAACAACAATCTATTATTTCCACTCTAAAACTCCACTTCACTCCCAGAAAATCAATCAAGGCATGAGCTGGGAGAAGTTTGTGCACGTTCTAAGTTGGTGGGGGGAATGGAATAGCTGGCTGCTTGCAACCTGATCCTTATCAGCACATTTATATGACAAAAGACGCTGGTGGAGAGCTGTGAATGATTTTAAGAAGCGATTTAAGGTGGGACGGATTTATTAGTTTTTTCGTAGGCTCTGGTAATTCTAGTGTTAAGGAACATTGAACTATCTTCGTAGTACATGTTTAATTATTCTATCCTTCATGCCAGTCCCAGTGAAGAATAAGGATTATTTAAATGAAGTTAAAGTTTTACCTGTATAGTATAATAAACATATTTTGCTGGATTTTATCTTAAAAATTATATGTATCATTTGTAAATAAAGTGGCTCAGGTTGTGCAACATTATAACTGTAGTTCAAGTTTACAGTGAAGTAGTTGTACTTATAAGTACAAACAGTTCTACAAGGAGCACTTGATTGAGTGCGTTTAAAGTTCTTGGGATGAAACTGTTTCTGAACTGCGAGGTCCGTACAGGAAAGGCTTTTGAAACATTTTACCGTGGCTGTGTGCTGTGTCAAGCGTGTGCTTGATTCGGTATCCCGATAAATTTCTTTCCGATCAGCTGCTGCTGTGATTCCCCACTCAGGTACAGTGATATAAATACTATGAGTTGTGCAGTGAGAGTAATATGGAAAAAGATGATCCGCTGTGGCAACCCTAACGGGAGCAGCTGAAAGAAGAAAAAGAAAGTGCAGTGAGAGTAACAACGCCAAAGCAGTTATGGTATTTGGAATACAATGGCTATTCCCTGGACCATTATATTGTTACAAGTTAATTACAATCAGATGCATGGCACTAATAAACAATATGCGGTTTGTTTCAGTGTATTTATAAAGCAACGTCAGGAAAATAAGGAGGAACCACACAGGAACAGTAGCACTGCTTTGACGCTGGGTGCCACCAGTCTTCAAAACTGAGCGGAGAACTTGCGTACGACAAGGTATGAGGTACCGTGGAAAACTGTGTGGGTTTATGCCAAGTGTAGGTTTTATACATTGCGATTTGAACGTGGAAAAGATCTTACGCAACATTTCTGTGCATACGCACCGTTTATACATGAGGCCCCAGGTATCAGTTTGGACTTGCAAGAAAGCGATAAAGCAAATGAGTACAGTGTACGAGTTGGAAGAGGGAAGACACAGTCTACAGTTATTACATAATTTGAAAAGTTAATGTTAATAATATGGAAAATACTTCTGTTGCATTGCTTTCTGTTTCTGGAATTTATTTATGTTATCATGTAATATTGGGAATTATATTAATTAAGCGTTGTTATCACTCAATGGTAGCTCCGTGGCTATGGATCTGCCAGGTATCTGGAAGGTTTCTGATTCAAATCCCGTTGCTGCCAGAAGGTATCTTATTCTGCTGGGCCCTTGAGCAAGACCCTTAACAAGAAAATTGCCCCAGGGTTGCTGTACAATGGCTGACCGCCGAAGTTCATGTGAAAAGGCAATTTCTCCTTGGGGATTAACAAAGTACATCAAACAGAAAAAGTAGATTTTTGAAGTGTCTCTACATACACTGATAACATAGAATTGATCTACTTTTCTGGAATGCATCCACATTGAAGCAAAGAAACTTGAATAGCAGCAGTCATTGACTGGCTCATGCCCCTTTAAAGAACATCATATCGCCAATGTGTGCTATGGAAACCCATAAGGTAACAACTAATTTTGCAGGAGTGGAAATGAACCTATAAAAGCAGCTGTCATGAGTATTTCTTTATTAAACAGACTTTTCTGAGGGTTTTTGACACTGATATCACTATTAGAAGTGGTGTGTATAGTATGTGTTTTATTTCTTTCATAAAGTTCACTTTATTCTTATAAAAAAATATTTGCTGTTGTAAAGTATTCTTCTGCATCTTCAGAGCTATTGCTAGTTTATCTAGAGTAATTACAATCAAGGCTGTTAACCCATTTCTAAAGTGACAACTCTCACCATGGGCAAACATTTCAGGCCAGACTTACAGTAGCCTGAAAAAAGACACCGAGACACCCTTTTCATGAATTCATAAAGACCTGCAACTAGGCCTGTAGTATCTGAGTCCAGTCTCAGTCTTGTCCATTGATTTTGTCAAAAATGATTTTTGATCTAAGATCAAGACCTGTTGCCATCTTTGAAATTTCTGTTTTCCTGCTGTGCATGAGGCATATTAATGTCAGGATTTCATTAGCCCAAGTCTGAGATCACTGTGTTTAATTTCTTTGTGCACTTGTTACTGGTGCTCCTAAGCCTGAGACATTCTCTTATATTTATAACAACCTGATGCAGTATTGCACTTGGTGCAGCTCTTCTGGCTAAATGTTTGCATGAAAGGTAATGGTAAGAAATTATTAAAAAAATAAAGAAATTATTTATGACATTTAAAGAAAGACTTGGCAACTGTTTGTGACTCAGATATTTTGTTATCCTCTTGGTTTGACTTATTAAACTGTAAACAATACAACTGTATGGAAACTGGGGTAGAAGCAGAACATTTTGATCTGTCCCTCCGGCACTGTTAGAAAATGCCTGTATCCACTGCAATCTCAGCTTCATTTTGTTAAAAACAAATATTTTATTCTCATGATTTGCATACTATACTGTAATTACTTACAAACAAACAATGTCTAATTCAAAATCTTTTTACCTAACTAACTCGTATATAGGGCATTGATGTGTAGATTCTTTGGTCTTAAACTCTGTTGTTCTTTAAAAGAAATGATTATCCATAATTTGTATCACTTTGGCAGATCGGAGTTAGAAGAAAGTTGTAAACTACAGTTTGAACATGGAATGGCTGAAAATATATGCATTTTAATGTTAACTTGTTGCCTTATAATGTTTTTTCTGCCCAGTCTAAAAACACATAAATTAGGTCTTTTTCTGTTTTTCAATATTATATACGATATATTATATATGAAAATTAAAGTCAAATGACTACAAAAGTTAATGAACCTCTCAATAAGTGATGTCCTTCTGTTTCTCAAGTACAGCAATTGACTTTTGTAGTCCTCTAAAGGACATTGAGAAGTATTGGCAGAGATGTGTACACAGTGTAAATACAAGCAAATTAAACAAGATAAGTTTTGGGGATCCACCCCCGTATATTGCAGGAATAAAGAGTAGTCAGAAGAGACTGTGTCCAAAACAGTACAGAGAGAAAAGAGTAGAGATTGGGTTTTTATAGGTGGTGGAAAGGAAGAAGCGGGTCCAAAAGGTAGTAGTGGCGGAAGTGAGGTCAGTAGGAGGGCGTGGTCTGGAGGGGAATCAGGAAGTTGGTTAGGGCTTAGCTCATCTTGCCTTCCAGTGATCTGTAGAGGAAAGAGAAGAGGTATTAGTACACAGCATCAACCCCGACTCACTGTTTTACTCCCGTTAAGCCCATTGACTGCCTCCCAAGTGCACATGTGTAACAACCAACATTAAATACAAGGAAAAAAAAATCATACAACATATTAGACAGGTGTAACTAAACTATTTAGGAGAGCTGCAAAGAGAGAATACTAAACACTTTGATAAGCTAAATTCTTTGTCACATTTAGTTTATGCAGCTGCAGCTGTGCCCAATTGTTTCTCAATCTCATTGTGAAAACATCTCTTCCATAACACTTGTGTGTTTTCAGTGCTTTTTTCACTTTATTTTTGGTGTGTTTGGCTATACAGTATATATATATTTATATATATATATAAACAATAGACCCCCACGAAGTCGCTGTTCAGAGTTCGCCTCAGTCATTCGCGGATTTTTCCTTAGAACCTAATTAACAATTGTTGTAGTTAGTAAATATCCTCCACAATTTGTATGCCTTTTTTCGTGGCAATACTGTATTGTAAAGAGAAAGGGAAGCAACTGTAGAGAAAACCGCAGCTTGGGATGGTGAAAGTAGCCAATAGAATTTGAAACTGCAACTCCTGGTAGTCCCTGCAGTGGCTCTGATTGGTCTTCTGCTGAGGATCCTGGGGCTGTTCAGGTCAAAGGATATCAGCGTGGCTTTTAAAAAGGAGGCCAGTGGCCAAAAGGAAAATAAAAAGTTTTCGTAATTTGTGTTTCAAGTTCCTGTCTGTCTGCCTTCTGTTGGGTTACCTGTACTTATTCATTTTTTCCTGGATCGTTTTGTGCGTCTGGATTGTCTGCCATCTGCCTGTGTACATGAGGACTGTAAGTGGATTCATGGCCATCCTGCAAAGAAAGGAGCGCTCCTGAACCCGTCCACCCGTCTTCACAATTTCAGGAACTAGCGTTTGGACTATCGTTACATTCCCATTTAATATGCGGGTCTCTGGACTATCTATTTTCATCACTACATTTCATCCATTGCCATTTTTCATGAGCTTTTTTCATGATTTACTGTGTGTGTTTTGTTTGTACTTTGTTGTATTTAATGTGTAATCGCCATAAGTGGAATGGGGTGGTATCGTTGTTTCTTATTTCATTTGTTTTCATTACATTCTTTATTTGCTGTTTGATTACCGGTTTGCTTTGTTTTTGTCTCTGTTTGTGAGTGCGGGTCGGGTCAAGGCTGGGTGCGACCCTGGAATCTCCACCATAAAAATAATTAAATCACCATTGTCTTGACGGTGTGAATCTTAGCGGCATTGGACCGCTTCAGCATTATTCATTTCTCCTTGCTGCTGATTGACTCTGATGCATCTCCAGCTGAGTGTTCTTGTGTCTTCCATTTTGTTCCCTTAAACCGCCACAACTGGCTATACAGTAGTCATTTCCCAATGCCATTTGCAAGCACGCAGGAGCTGATCAGTCAGTGCCGTACATTAGTTGAGCAGCCAACTTATGTATATCGGTATTTTACATTTTAGTACGGCGGGAGAGATAGCAGTACAGTATACAGGTGTACCTTTATATTCTTTATTTTTAGGTAATTTATTAAGCTGAGTTTGAAATTAAATGAAAGTGTTTTGGGGGCATATTTAGGTTTTAAACTATGAAAATAGGCATTTTTTAACCATATCCAAAATTTGTGGTTTTTCACAATTCGTGGGTGCTCTAGGAACGTAATCCCCATGAATTTTGGGGGTGTACTGTATACAGTATTTAGCCCCTGTCTATGAACCATGGCATCGAAGAAAACTGGAGGCAACAAAGGCTAAGAGGAAGGATGTAGTATTAACGATTGAGGTGAAAAAGGAATTTATCTCAAAGCATGAGAGCGGTACACGTGTGGCAGATTTAGCAGCCATGTTTAAGATACTGAGGAAGAGAAAACATTATTATTTAACTCACAGATATCAAGGATTGTGTTTTGAGTTGATCATGCAGAGAACTATATGATTTGTTCCTGATTTATGCAGAAAAGGAGTTGGGCTGTGTGCACAGCATTAAGGGACTAACTTTTATCATTTATAAGAAATGCTGAACTCTGATACTAACAGAAGACCCTGTGAAAAATGTAAGATCTTTATGAATTATAAGATTGTTTAAATTGAATCTAAGTGTGTATAATTAGAAAGGTGTATTCCTTAGGAATGCAAATGGCTGTTTGTTTCATGTTTTAGGACACTCCAGTATGTCAAATTAAGATTTAACCTTACGCTTATGTATAACCTCGGAATGAACTGCTAGAGGTTTTTTTTCTTTTCTAGGATATAAAAAAGAGAACATTTTTACTTTAGGTATTCTGCTAAAACCCAAATCAGTTAACTGAGTTGGGAAGAGGTAGTCTCACATTATTCTTAATTCTTGGTGAGTAGAGAGAAAGAAATTATTTTTATTTTAATTGGGTTTAAGTTCTTCCGTTTTTTTCGACTTCAGCGCTCACAGTTTTGGCGCCCAACGTGGGGCAGAGACGGCCAAGCGACTCCTTGAGCGGGATCGTCCAGAGGACCGGTAAAAGGACCGACACCGGCGGGTCGGGAGGACCAGAGCCGGAAAAAGTTAGGACTGGCCTGCCTCGGGCGACTCCTGCATGGGGAATCCTTGACCTCCTTTGATTCTTCCTGAAAGTCGAGTAAACTGGGAACTTCCAGGCAGGAGGAAAAATTCTTGGTGAGTAGACCGAGGGAGTCCGACCGGGGAAAAGAAACCAGGCAGTGAGTGGACCGGAATGTATAGATAAGCTCTCGGAAATAAAACAGTGTAAAGATTATGAATATTAAGGACATGAGTTAGTACACTTCCTAGGAAATGAAGAAGTCTCTTAGAGGCTTAAAAGTAAAATAAAGGAAGGGAGTGGGAAGAATAGATAAATAACTGAACATTTCGTGATCGGGAAAAAGCACTGTTGCGGGAGGGCGAGACTCTTTGCTCTAACGGTCTGGTTATATTCTGAACTCAATGGGTCACTCAGGGAAAGGATCACTTAAACAGCGGTAACCAGCGTCCTTCGGGTGAAACTGTCAGTCCGCTAATCAGGTTGATCGTCCGGGTGAACCGGGGAACAGGAAGGACCGGGAGTGAAGCGACAATTGAGGCTGGTTTAGCAAAAAGAGTGCGGAAAACTCACTGACCATGAGGAAAACTAATAGCAAACCGGTTAAAACTCCTTTGGGAAACAGAAAGCATGAATCCACGTACTCATCTGTGACTGAATAAAGACTAATTGATTGAACTATCCCTGTCTTCCTCGGGTGTTACTTCCACTGTTTATTTGGCACCCGAACAGTTCACCTTCGTGAAGGTGCGAATTGCAGACAGCAATAAGATCGGTGACCGCTGAGTACAACTACTTTACCGTCCGGGAGTGGTACTGGGACATAACGATAAGAGCACCTCATGGAATGAGACGGAGTCTTAAGCAGACTTATAATTAGAAGGGAGAGGTGGAAATTTAATAAAAAGGGAAAGTACCTCCCGGTCGGGGATTCGCTAAAGGAAGAAATTGAAAAAACAGCATGTGAATGAGGAGCCTCTGTTCGGAGGATTGTTTTAGGAAAACGTACCAAGGAAGAAAAAAAAAAAACGGCTCTCCAAGACGCTACATAGAACAGAAAACAGGGTTAGATTAAAAAAAAAAAAATTGTAAACGGTGGAATGAAATGAGCAGGGGCAGGTGGCCAGTAGAAGGCTCTGGTGATATGAGTGAAATACAGGAAGTTTGTATATAGAAATGCAGGAGGGTGCTGTAGTCGAGAAAATGGAAATGTTTGATAGATGGGAATTCATCATTAAAGATAGAGCTCTGAATGCGATGCAGAAGTGCAATGAGGGACTGCAAAGCCAAATTAAACTTATTGCAGAAAGAAAAAGTTGTTCTTGATAATGCAAGAACTGTCCCAAAAGTCTGGATAAAAGAAGGAAGAATAAATAAATAAAAATATATGAAAAAGAAGAACAGATTATACCTTGATTTAGTGACAGCATGTGTCTAAACTCCCTTTGAGGACAATAGTCCATCACCACCCCTTGGGGCAGCTGGAGGAATTAATGAGGGAGAGGAAGAAGATGGTCCTGATGATTTTTAAAAATGAACAGTTTCAGCCAGAGAGGGATGAAGAAGCGGGAAAAGGGATGCCTTATAAGCCCCGATTCTGACCCCTCAGGGTCAAAAAACATGAATATGAAAGGATGGAATTTCAAGCACCATTAATACAAGTGCCCTTTCCGCAATATAATGTACAACAGCCTGACTCAGATTAAAACTGTCCCACCTTCATGGTGCAAAGAAACTGGGACCTGCAAGAATTAAAAGAGGTGGTGCAGGAATTGCTGAACCAGTTCATGACAATGGAGAAACAGTTAGATGACATGAATGAGCCAAATACTGCAGAATGGATTCAGGTCCTTAGAAGAAAGCTAATTTCCAGGCTGAAATGATGTGCAATGGACTGAGACTCTGGGACGACAGGGGGTTGATAGTGGCCTATTCAGTGTTCAGTGGACAGTTACGAGCACAAATAAAAGCAAAATATATCAGCCCTCTAATGCCCAGTGAATTTGTTTGGACAAGACTTGATGGTCTGCCTGTGCCTTTGCATTTCAGTTACGAATAAGGGAGTGAAGGTTGCATCAGAACAGCACACCGCCCTTGCACTGACCACCACCATTACATGCTTGTATGCTGCCTTGATTGTTCATGTTTGTCTCAAAAACAGTAAAACTCTCTGCTGTCCTGGGTTCCTCTTGGATTACAGTATTCAAAATCATTTTACTGTATTGCATGATTTTTGGACTGTATTATGATGAAGTCTGACACTTGGACTTTTCAGCTGCTGTTTTCAGAAAAAGAGACTGCCTAACGAACTGTTATATCTGAGCAAAACTAGCTGGAGCAGTATTACTCTTTTTACAACAATTGCTTTTCTTCTGGAGTGGTTTTACCACATATCCTCATTGCTAAATCCTCTCATTTTCAGTGGCATAATGTGAGACAATGGGTAATAACATGTCCAGAAAGGGAGGATTGGGAGTATGTGGGACCTAACATTTAGTTCACCTAGATAGATCTATTAAGAAAATAGCAGTAGAACTAGTTGTACCTGTAACCCGATCCGTTATGTCATTTATCTTTCACTTCTCCACCTAAACCCATGCTGTTTACCCTTAAAATTTTTTAGTTGGATTCGCTCCACTCATCTCTCTGGGTACAACCTTCCACTATTCTCTGTACTGTCCCGGCCACTGCTATGTGGTTTTCTGTTACTGATCTTGTGAATGCTTTCTTTTCAATTCCTGTACACCCTGAGTCTCAGGTCTTGTTCGCATTCACTTTTAAAGGGAAGCGTTGGACCTGAACTGTGATGCCGCAGGGATATACAGAGGCTCTGTGTGCGTGCATGTGAGTGTGTGTGTGTGCGTGCGTGTGCGCGTGTTCGTGTGTGTATGGACAAGAATTAGAAAAGATAAAAAGTTGAAAGCTTATTGGCCAAAGGGGGGTGGTGTCCTGGTGTAATATGTAGATGAGTTGCTTTTATGTTCTGAGGCTCAGGAATAATGCGAAGAAGACACAAAGGCTTTGTTGGTCTTCCTAGCGGAAATCGGGCACAAAGTGTTTCGGAAAAAGTTGCAACTGGTTGAAAGAAAAATGAAATACCTGAGTCATGATTTGACTTCAGAGGAATGTGCACAGTCTGCAAGACGGCAAGTTATGTCTGTTCTTGGAATGTAATGATATTGATATTGCCGGCAATGGGTTAAAGAAAAAAAATTTTTTTTTTGCTGAAAAGCACAGCCACTCCAAGATTTAGCGACCTTTTCTAATTTGGTTTTGACTAATAAAATTTCATGAATGGAGCAGGCTGAGAAGGCTTTAACTGATATAGACTAAATTTTGATGTCTGCACCTGCGTTAAGAGTTCCGGAGTACGGTAGTCTCGTCCTTTCACTCTGTTTGTGGACGTGAAAGGGGGGTGTATGACTGCAGTATTAACTCAACAACAAGGAAATAGACAATGACCGGTCACATACTATTCTAAAAAAAAAATTTAACAAATAAAACTGGATCCAGTGGCCGCTACAATCCTGACCTGTTTGAAAGCAGCTGATGCAATAACAGAGGCCATATTAGCATGCTCAGATGTTGTTCTCATGAGTTTATTAACTGTTAAGGTACCACATGCTGTATACATTCCATCTTAGTACAGACAAAAACATCTCATTTGACAGGTGCGCTTGTAGTGAAGTGTCAAGCTCACACAGGAAGACGAATCCAGTAAGTGAGGGAAAATGCGCAAGCAGACATGTGGGCAAAGAAAGCCGCCCAGGATCCTACTTCACCACTAATTTCTTTATTTCTATAACAGAAGGAGGAACAAGAGTCACACAAGGATGCAGTATTATCTCTACGAACTGTAGCAACGGAAAAGGAGATAAAGACATTGCAGAAAGAGGGATCAGATAAAGCTCTGAAAGGAATTTAGATCCATCCATTAACTAAACATCCTTTTTTCCCAAAAGCTTTCTTTCTAGGTATTGCAAAGGCTGCGCATGGTTTGGCCCACCCTTCCAGAAGATGCAATGATGGCACAGGTGCAACAATACTGTCACGCCCGGGGTTTTTCTAACTTTGCTGATCAGTTCTGTAAGAGGTCTACATTATGGCGAAGATTTAATGTAGGAAAAGGCTTGCAGGTCTGCGTAGTGCCTTACAGATAGAGTGCACAAGTGAGGGAAACGTGGTGAACTACCTCACTACTGTAAGGGAAATACACTATTAAAATGTGCTCTGTACCCTGTCAAATGTCACTATTGAAAGATGCTCAACTCTAAATCCGCTCAAAAAGCTCAACTACCCTACTTCCCACTGAGGGAGAGGGGGAACCACATAACTGCCAGGATGAGATAACAAAGGTCCTGAAACCTAGTCCGGACGTCCAGGAAACTCTACTAAAAACAGGAGAAATTCTTTATGTGGACAGCTGTTCCTTGGGATTGGACAACAGAACACTTCTCCACCTGTTAGGAAGTGGTCAAAGGAGACCACTTACTTGAAGCAAATCGAATCTCTTCTAGTTTAAGTGCACAAGCAGCTGAGCTAATAGCCCTCACTCGAGCTTGCCAGTTGTCTGAAAGGAAGGTCATAACCATTTACACAGATTCCAGATCTGCCTTTGGAGTCTTCCATGATCATGGGGCATTATGGAAATTAGAAATTAGTGGAATCCCTTCTTGAAGCTATAACAGAACCATCAAAACTGGGAATACTTAAATGCCAAGCCCATACTGGGAAACAAAACCCAGTCAGCCAAGGAAATGAACTGGCTGACCATTTTGCTAATCAGGCCGCTAATAATAACACACCAGTCTCTTTATTTCAACAGAAGGATGACAAAGACTCTGATAATCAAATTATTTCTTTACAGAGCGCTACCACTGACTGAGAAAGGATAAAGTGGTCCCGAGAAGGATCCCTCTCTGCTGGGGTCTGGTCCCATAAGCAAACTAACAAACCTTTCCTCCCAAAGGCTTCTTTTCCAGGAATGACAAATTCTCACACGGCCTGGATCATGCAGGAAAAGACGCTATGACTCAGGAAGTCGAGCGACATTGGGAAACCACAGGTTTCTCTACATATGCTGAACAATTCTGCTGATGATGCGCACTATCAATCAATCAATCAATCAACATTTATTTATATAGCACATATTCATACAAAAAAAATGTAGCTCAAAGTGCTTTACAAAATGAATAGAGAAATAGAAGACACAATAAAAAATAAACATAAGTCAACATTAATTAACATAGAATAAGAGTAAGGTCCGATGGCCAGGGTGGACAGAAAAAACAAAAAAAAAACTCCAAAGGCTGGAGAAAAAAATAAAATCTGTAGGGGTTCCAGACCAAGAGACCGCCCAGTCCCCTCTGGGCAATCTACCTAACATAAGTCAAACAGTCCTCTTTGTATTTAGCATTTTCATGAAGGACCTGATGATGATGGTCACGTAGACTTCTGGCTTTCAGTCCATCAATGTTGGTGCATCATGATGCTTTGAGTAGGTGGTGGTGGCGCAGCCGCCACCACAAAAACCGGAAAAAGAAACAGAAGAGAGTGGGGTCAGTACGGATTTTAGAGCCACCATGAATAGTTATTATGAAGAATTGAACATACAGAGTATCAGTATTAAGTTAAAGTGAAGTATAAAAGGCCATGTTAAAGTAATGTGTTTTCAGCAGTGTTTTAAAGTGCTCTACTGTATCAGCCTGGCGAATTCCTATTGGCAGGCTATTCCAGATTTTGGGTGCATAACAGCAGAAGGCCGCCTCACCACTTCTTTTAAGTTTAGCTTTTGGAATTATAAGGAGACACTCATTTGAAGATCTAAGGTTACGATTTGGAATATAACGTGTCAGGCATTCCGATATATAAGATGGAGCGAGATTATTTAAGGCTTTATAAACCATAAGCAGTATTTTAAAGTCAATCCTGAATGACACAGGCAACCAGTGTAGTGACATCAAAACTGGAGAAATGTGTTCGGATTTTCTTTTCCCAGTTAGGATTCCAGCAGCTGCATTCTGCACTCGTTGCAAATGATTTATGTCTTTTTTGGGTAGTCCTGAGAGGAGTGCGTTACAGTAATCTAGTCTACTGAAAACAAAAGTATTCAAAAGTAGGTTTAATGTAGGTAAAGGTACTCAGGTAAGCCCCGCCGTCACTCCTAACCCAATGGGTCCCTTTGAACACCTCCAAATGGATTTCATTGAGTTAACACCGTCTAAAGGCTACCGTTATTGCTTGGTAATTGTCGATGTGTTCTCCCGATAGGTGGAAGTTTTGTCTTTAAACATGCAGATGCAAAAACTGTGGCTAAAGCTTTAATAAAAGAAATTATTCCAAGATGGGGAATACCACAGAAACTGCAGACCGAGATTGTGCATTCTGTAATAAATGAGCTGACTACTTGGCTTCAGATAAATGTGCATCATTACTGCAAATACCATCCCCAAAGTGGAGGTATTGTACTGTAGAAAGGTGCAATGGTACCCTAAAATCAAAATTGGCAAAAATCTGTGAGCAGACAAACTTAACCTGGCCAGATGCTTTACCCCTGGCCTTGATGGGGTTGAGAGGAAGAACACATCGGCAGTTTGGACTATCACTGTTTGAAATTTTAACTGGACGCCCCATGCCCGTTGGCATAGTTATCGGAAATGTTACTCTGCATACTGTGGACAATGATCTTCTCTCTAGTCTTGCAGGTCTCCAAGCATTCCTGAAGTAAGTCCACAAACAGGTTAACCAGGCTTGGCGGACCAGTCCCCCACTGATGAAGTTCCAGTTCCCCCTTGGAACCTGGATACTGGTCAGAGACACCCGAAGGAAACATTGGCATCAACCTAGCTGGAGGGGAACCATTCCAGGTGCTGCTATCTGCACCCACATGCCGTGATGGTTGAAGGACTCTTTTCTTGAATGCACATCTCTCACTGTAAAAGTGGACTGAATCATTAAGCTGTTGCTATTTTTGGACTTTCTATGTTGGGACTCTGTCAAGGGATTATTCCCTTTGTTTTAGGGGATAATCTGTGATATAAGTGGTTGAAGGTTACTGTTACACAATTAAGAATAGATTCTTGTTATGCATGTGCCACTGCTAAACCCAATCTCCTAGTTGTATCCCCTCCCAATAATCTACCTGTGCTTTAGCTGGCCTTACCTCCCTATCTATCTAATTAGCAGAACACTCAGGAACACCTGACTCTTTTTTTTTTTTAACTCTTCCAAAGATTGGTTCAGTTCTTGAAAATTATTCTCATAACTGTCCTTATTTCTCTGGCAGTTTTCATGTTCTTGGGTTGCTGTCTAATCCCGTGCATCTGAGCCCTTCTACAAAGGTTTATTAACGCTTCCATTACTAAGGCTTATCTCCTCAGTGCTGAGCCTGACTCCCAGTACAAACCTTTTCTTCCATCCCCAACCCTTTCCTGAACTCTGATGATGCAGAAGTCTTATTATTAATGTGCACATTTTATGTGCAAAGGGGGGAACTGAGGAAGAGAAAACATTATTTAACTCACAGATATCAAGGACTGTGTTTTGAGTTGATCATGCTGCAGAGAGCTATATGATTTGTTCCTGATTTATGCAGAAAAGGAGTTGAGCTGTGTGCACAGCATTAAGGGACTAACTTTTATCATTTATAAGAAATGCTGAACTCTGATACTAACAGAAGACTCTGTGAAGAATGTAAGATCTTTATGGACTATAAGAATGTTTAAATTGATTCTAAGTGTGTATAATTAGAAAGGTGTATTCCTTAGGAATGCAAATGGCTGTTTGTTTCATGTTTTAGGACACTCCAGTATGTCATAAATTAAGATTTAACCTTAAGCTATGTATAACCTCGGAATGAACTGCTAGAGGTTTTAAAAAAAAAAAGGGATATAAAAAAGAGAATGTTTTTTCTTTAGGTATTCTGCTAAAACCCAAATCAGTTAACTGAGTTGGGAAGACGTAGTCTCACATTCTCTCTACTCACCAAGAATTAAGAATAAAGAAATTATTTTTATTTTAATTGGGTTTAAGTTCTTCCGTTGTTTTCGACTTCAGCGCTCACAATACCTAATTACAGTAAATGCAATTTTCATTTCATTATACAGTATTTATATATTTTATTTATTGTTTTCATTATTATATTATTATTTAGGGCATTTAATTGTGTTATTTTCTACATTAAATTATATGTATTTGCTGTTTACGTTTATCAAAATGGGTATTGTTCGCGGTCTGGTAATGGGTTCATTCACTTTCCATTATTTTTTAATGGGAAAAACAGATTCAGATTTCAAATAACTCAGAGTTTGAATGGTCTTCTGAAACAAATTAAATTCTAAGTACATTCAAATTATTTAAATCCATTAAGTAGTTCTCTCATTTGCTAGCTAAGCAGAGGTAGGTTCACTCACATGCCAGCCTCGGGGCGTGTACCTTACCTACGCTTAGCTAGCGAATGAGAGAACTACTTAATGCATTTAAATCGGGTTTTTTTCTATAATTTGCTTGAACATTCTGGTTGATTTTGCGACTTCTCTCATTGCGCGAAGATTCAAAGTTCGCTTGCAGAACCCAAGTGGAGAGGGAAGCATGGAATCAGGAGTGGGGAGCCAGGCTGGGCCCTGCTCACTTATGCGCCAGACTCCGTTCGAGTCGCTGCACCTCTGCATTTTGGAGTGTACCTTGCCTCTGCTTAGCTAGCAATACCTGTTTGTTTATTGATTTTTAAAGTTTGTCCTGTTTCACTACTACGTGGGCGGAGCCTCAGGGGATGGCTAGTTTATTATAAATATATCTTTAGACTTGCACATCACTCTTAAAAAAAACACTCAAAAATAATTTACTGTTGAGAAAATTTGGTTTTGTTAGTTTCTGTAATTTTGCAGTATGGTGTCATGCTTGTGCATCTGTGGATCATTCTCAGGGCTCCTCTAAGGTATGAAGTATCACCTCAGGAAGAGGTCACTAACCATACCCTCTCTTTTTCCTCTTGTGACACCAAGAAGATGCCCTTGGAGGTCACTTGATCCTGCCCCTTCTGTTTTTTCTGGGATATATTGCAAGCTGGCAGAAGGAGACATGTCTCTGCGAGCAGAGCACAACAGCAATCCTGTAACCTGAAATGTCCTGAACTTGAACGAAGCCCGACTGTGTTGTTTGTTTTGTTGTCTTTTCTCCTGGGGGAGCCTGTGTTTCCATTACAATTTTGAAGAAGTAAATAGGGATGACCGATTTAGCAAACCCAACGCCCCATTGCTTGGAACTTGCAATTCCTCACTCGTTCACATTTGTTAGATTTTTTGTTTGGGATTAGAACTACATGCTCACTACTACATTTCAGTCCCCTGTGTTCTTATTACTGTGCTGTACAATGGTGTTTGCTGTTGCTGTTACTTTGATCAGATTATTCCTCATGACCTTGGAATGGGATCTTGTGGTGAAAGGAATGCAGTAACATCAACAGTTATACATCTACATCTTTTTCATACTCCAAGGAAATTACGAACATTAAAATTTACCATACTGTACAGTGACCAGGGAAGGACTAGCTAGGCCTGTGGTTAAATAGAATGTGATGTTATGGTTTTGCCTGAGTTATGTCTTTGAGGTCTGCTCCAGTCAAGCAAAATGAGACCTTTTATTGGCTAACTAAAATAATTACAATATGCAAGCTTTCGTGGCAACTCAGGCCCCTTCTTCAGGCAAGATGTAATCAGGTCTGCTCCAGAAAGGGAGTTTAGAAAATCCTGGATCTCATTCAGCTCACACAATCCCAGATAGGATGATTCACATTTACATGTTCTCATATCAAACTGTTAAAGTCCAAATGAACTGAGCATTGAACAGCTGATCATCCATGGATTACAAGTTTGAGAAAAACCTTCATCCCAGCAGAGAAGCAGGTGTTGGTGGCAGCATATGAAGATTATCAGTGTGTCCTCTTCTTGGTATCCTCATGTGGCACTTGACAGTAGAGCAGTGGCACCAAGTTGTTTGTCAGTTTATAGAAAAGTCGTCCCAGATTAAGGAGCACTGGAGTCATCGGGTAGAAGGGTTCTTTCACCAGAGTAGCTGGCACAGCACGTTCTCAGCTGTAGAACAGCCAGTAGAGGGGAGGGCGCTTGTTGGCTGAGGTGTTTAAGGACTCTGTGTTTGGCTTACCTCTGGCTCCTTTTCTGCAATCTGGAAGTGGTTCTACAATTAGCAGATGGTCAGATATTGTTTTTCATTTATGTTAATTAGTTTCTACCTTCTTTAGGTGTATTATAACAAATCTGTATCGTTACATGTGATAGTTCTGTGAGTGAGTGGTATAATACTGTATATTCCTGCATTTTTTATTGAGAGTTGTGGTGCTGTGCACCTGCACCTCGTGAGGAGCACTGTACAAGAACAAAGTAGTTTGTATTGTTGTGTTGTATTTCTGTGGTGGCAATGATGGATTGGTCATATAGCTCTGTGAAGAGGATTACTTATGTTCTGTTTCGTATGTTGTATTTATCCCATTTTTGACACTCATTACCCTCCTAGCCTACCTGGAAGTGGGTCTCTCTCTGAATTACTTTTCCCAGAACATCTTCCAGTTTTTGCGCCTCTGTTTTTGGTGAGTTTTTTCTTGTCTTCTAAGATACTCAAAGGCTGGTTGACAGGCAAAAAGGGCCTGGTAAAGCTCATTGAATCATTCCTTGTGTGACTTTGGGCTATACATGAAAAAAAATTGTTGTATGCTGCAGTAGTGTTTATTAGGGGTTTTAGATTAATAATTACAAGGAGATCACGATAAAAGCAACACATAAGGAAAGAAACATGTTGTCTGTCTCATCATGATTCTGTTGTTTGTGCTCTTTAAAAGAGAACAGTGCAATAGTCTTCTTCATTGATACTTTACACATTCATATAGATATGTATTCCATTAAATTAGGAAATCCCATAATTCATGTATTCGTTTAGCAGATACTTTTATCCAGAGTGATATACAAGGGGTACAGTCTTATTGAGTAACTAAAAGTGCCACACTGCTATAGATATAGTACCTAAGTGAGTAAAAGTAAGAGAGAAAATGATGACTAAGCCATGAGTCAGAAGTGCTTTGGGCAATCATAAAATCTTGCAATGAAATGAATTTCAATAAAATACAGTAGTATTGGCCTTATCCTATTCAAGATCCCTGAATTGAAACTGCATTAATAAGCATATTAGGCATGGGTATTCAAAGAAGAGGGGAGTCTTTCAAAGCATTTCGTTAAAAGGTAAGGATTCTTCTGAAGTGATGAAGTTGGGCAGCTCATTCTACCAGTGATTCTGTTATCAGCTTTTTTTCATTATAAGAGAAGTGCATGTTTAAATTAGTTTGCACTCCCTGCAATTCTGTGGATTTCCATTTTAAAGGTGGTTAGTTTTTTAACCGTCTTGGGAAGACTACCTATTTGTGCAGACTCTGCATCAAAGTCAGGCACACATTTTAGATCACCCTGTATAACTTTCCTGTCCTGATATGTGCAGCACCTCAAATGTTGTTTTTCTGTGTTGATTGGTCATGACATTTCAACATTTTGTTGTCTTTCTCTGCTTCTTAAATAGTACAGCCGAGATCAGCATTTCTGTCAAGACATTTTAAGTAATTCTTAATATAATCAGATTATCTTATTAATTATTGCTGCTTCAAAATTTTAATCTTTAATGTTAAACCTGGTATTTGCAAATTAGCTTCAGGACATTGGTTGCCCCAGTAACTGAGCTGGATGTCATTAAATCTTTTTTTCTGTAAAGGAGAAAGCCTGAGCTCATTCAAATCAAAAGAGGGATAGTAAAATATATACTGGTCTATCATCTCTGGCCTCATGGATCATGTAATTCTGACTTTCTCTGTTCCAGAACTAAAGGTTTAGCAAAATCCAATTTTTTAAAAATATATTTAGCTCGATGTCCATGGATTCTGAGGTAGTACATACAGACAGCAACTGTCAAAAGAGGTGTTAATTTGATTGATGACTTTAAGCCCCACCCCAAATATGATTGATGACATTAAGCCCCACCCCAAAATATGAAATATGAAAATATGGAAATATAATTTATGAAAATATAAAAATATGAACTATACCCCGCCCTGGGGGGTTGGACCACCGTCATACTTGATCATCTCTAAACCCCGCCTTTTAGGGTGGGTTTTTCGTAAACCAGACACTTATCACTCCCCATTAACAATACTCACACCCCCGAGTTACGCTTTTATCTCTCTATCAGCCTATAGGGTTAGGGAGCGGTGTATCGCTCCACCCCTTCCCAACCCCGACTGTGGGAGGAGACGAAAGAGTTCTTGTATAAAATTCTAGTCACTTAGTGAAAACGCTATGACACACAAAAGCCAACAGAATGGATGGTCTTGTGAACGCTCCTAAGAAACTGAAAGCCAACAGGGCATCCAGTAGAACGTTACGGGAGTTACGGGAACCACGCTTCAGCTCTCGTGAGCTGTCCCTTGGCATTTCTTTTTACCTCTACCCAGCACAAAGCCCAGTTAGAATCGTACCAGACAGAGCTGAAGCATGGTTCCCGTAACGTTCTACTGGATGCCCTGTTGGCTTTCAGTTTCTTAGGAGCGTTCACAAGACCATCCATTCTGTTGGCTTTTGTGTGTCATAGCGTTTTCACTAAGTGACTAGAATTTTATACAAGAACTCTTTCGTCACCTCCCACAGTCGGGGTTGGGAAGGGGTGGAGCGATACGCCTCTCCCTAACCCTATAGGGTGATAGAGAGATAAAGGCGTAACTCGGGGGTGTGAGTATTGTTAATGGGAAGTGATAAGTGTCTGGTTTACGAAAAACCCACCCTAAAAGGCGGGGTTTAGAGATGATCAAGTATGACGGTGGTCCAACCCCCCAGGGGCGGGTATAGTTCATATTTTTATATTTACATAAATTATATTTTAATATTTTCATAAATTATATTTCCATATTTTCATAAATCATATTTTATAATTTCATATTTTGGGGCGGGGCTTGATATCATCATATTTGGGGGCAGGGCTTAAAGTCATCAATCAAATTAACACCTCTTTTGACAGTTGCTGTCTGTATGTACTACTAAACTATTCTGATTTAGGCGAATTTTACACTAATCCTTCTTTCTGGAATACCGTACTTTTGTATAAGTTGGGTCTTGAACACGAAAAAACAATCATAAAATCAGACTCCGACTTATATGCCACTTAACTACTGTGACACTTAATTTTTTTTTTTTTAAATATCTTCTTGCTTCCTCCAATCTCACACCAGTTTCTCAGACACATCGAATTTTGTTGCAGCACCACAGTTACCAATTTCTTTCACCACTTCAATGACTTTTAATTTAAGACCAGCTTCATATTTTCTTTTGACTGAACGCTGCATCAGAGATAAGGGATGCTCTTATGATAAACATGTATGAGGGCATCAGATACAAAAAACACAAAACAGTGCAAACATCGCTTCAGAATGGCTCAGGTATTACCTTGTGGTCACACAGGCACAATACATAGAAAAAAAAGAGAGTGTGTTCCGTAGTTACTCTCTCAGGTGGGAGTTAGCATATCATAATTTCTTGTGCCAATAGCGTTAGTTTTCCGCATTCGACTTATATGACTGACACTATAAAATACCAGAAATTACACGGTAAAATCAAGCCCCGACTTATCCGCGGGAGAACTTAAACGGGAATATATACAGTAGCTTCCTGTTAACTTTGTTATTTTTTGCAAATTTTTTGTTGATTTTGTTAATGAAAATGTTATTATTTTTATATTTTTATTTTGCTGTTTTCAAATATTTTGTAATTTTGTTTTTATCCTTTTATTATGTTAGTTTATCTTGGTATCTTTCTTTTACCCTGTCTGTTTAGCCTGCGGGGCGGGACACTTCAGCTGTGCTAATGGCATTGCCTTCTGAGACAACCTTTATTGTTTGACCTATTTTATATACTTGGTCTTTGGTATTGCTTAGCCTTTATTTTTAGCCATTTTTGTTTTAAATTTACCTTGACCCTTTTCATCCAGTTCTATTTTAGAGCTTTATCATCTGTTTTGTTTGCCATTTTTGAACCCTTTTTTACTTTCTAAACTATCATTAATTTATTTGTTTGACATATTAAGCTAAACTCATCTTTTTGTAGCTCATTGTTTTTCCTTCTGATATTTAATCACAAAACCACAACATCTAACCATTTCTAATGACTGTGAGCAATCAGAACATTTTTTAACTGCCTTTCTTTAAACTGAAGTTTTGTTTTTTGCTGCTTACCCTTAACACACTTTATACCACAATTTACTGAGGTTAGCAGTGGTAGAATATAAATAGGTATAAATAAAATAGCACAAGGAGGTAGCTCTGACCCTTCAGACCTAGAATAACACTGAGAAATATTTTAAATTAAAATGATTGGTTTATTAAATACACTACAAAACACAAAAGGAGAAATAAAGTAGGGACAACACAAAAGTGAAAACCTTTGTAGCACTGGTCACACACGTGCGCATGGGAATCAGCTGAAGGGACTAAACACTAGTAATTCTACGCCAGGCCAGGGGGTGGCGGAGTGTACTGACTATCTCTCTCAGTCCCTTGCAGACCTTTTCCGCCTGTTGCCGGCCCCAAGGATGACGTCACTTCCGGGCACAAGGACACCACTCCCAGTTCCGGCATAGATGATGTCATTTCCCTTCCAGCCCTTTAAAACTGCCATCTTGCCTCAGTACAGGCAGTTCTGTTCTGGACTCTAAACTAAGCACATTGTGCTATTTAAAACTACTTTTTGCAGCCGATTCAATTATACGGGTGGCTGCCCCAAATCTTTATGATGTCTCCGACTCATTCTTATTACACACTTATTATATTGGCCATGTACCACTGTATACCCAGTAAGTGTATTACCTACTTGTCCACCTCAGATATATGATGAATCTTTCTCACCCACTGTGTCTAGACCTTGGCCTCTTTCCCTTCCAAGTTAAGCTGTCATACTGACTTTAGATTCAAAGATACCCTTTTCTCTAAGGTCAAAGTAACTTCCATATTTAAAAACCCTCTGACTTTGCTTTGGGCTGTGGATTCCTCACAGTCCTGCCCCCATCAAGGCAGGTGAGCTTACAAGGGTTAAGGAGAGCATGCCAGATAACCTCCATTTGGAGGTTAAGTTGGAACTTACTTTGCAACAGTTGTGCCTAATGAGAACGACCTCTTCAGAAACAAATTAGGAGATAAGCAAAAAAGGTTCAAAAGTAGAATTATCTAAGACAAGATAGGAATTCGATGGATATAAAATTAGAAATTGCAGACCAAAATGTAAGTACTGAGGGACATTACTAAAACATATGGGGGAAAGGTCCTGGGGTTTAACCTAGCAGAACTGGCAGTAAGAGTCACCAGACAGGTATGACATAGTTTAAATGAGTGGTGCACACATTTAATCTGTATATTTTCATGGTTTGGGTGTGGTAATGCATGGGGTCACGTCTTACCAAATTTAAGTGAAGCAGCTGCATTTATATGGCTATAAGAAAGTGCACTTACCGTTGGTGTGTTGAGGGCGCTGTCATAGGAACGAAGGGGCCGTCAAGCAGGTGAGTGCTTGGCAATTTATGCTATTTGGTGCAAATGTGCAAACCCAGAATGCTCAGTTACACATCACCATTTTTGCCACAAAGTAGCATGGGCCATTTCAAAATGTTTACTTGATGTTTGTTAATGGCATTTTCAGAAGTAAGTTAATTGCATGCAAATGTAATAATGCACTCATGATTTAGTGTGTTACATTCACTGTAATGCAGAAATCAACAAAAAAGGCAGGTGAAATTGACCGGATATAAAGTTGTGATTTCTTGCTGATGTCTGTCATGTTCATAATATGTAAGTATATGCATGTGTCTGGTGGGTATAGTAAGGTGAGGGGGTGACTTTTGAGTTTCGACACCCTTGGGGCCATGGGGGTCTTAATTCAGCCTTGGTGTCTTTCTGTTCTTTATTTTGTGTAGGCAATTCTCGCTTATCATTTTCAATTTGAGTAGTCTATTTATTATTGTATTGGTCTTTATCACCTCTTGTCCATAGTGTGAGCAGTTATTTAAAAATGATCATGACCTCTTCTTTTTATTATTATATGCTTTAAATTGGTAACCTGATGCTGGTATGCTTTTAACTCTCATATTCCCTCTCTATCTTATGATTTTTGTCTTGTTTTATTATATGATGCTTTCTCACCACTGTCAGAGGCATTTCTTTTGATCCTAAAATATTTTAGATGAGGATGATTATATAAGGTCAGCCACTACCCATCCATCACCTTTACTTTGCAACAGACACTGAGATAATAGAAGTATGGGTATATGGATAAGACATTTTTAAGGGATGAAAACTGGTAGCATGCATTATCTGCTATATTGTCACAGTGGATGATGGTGATGGAACAGAAAGAGAGCAGAAAAAAAATACCTACAAAGTTTAACGTGAACAGAAAAAAATGAAGCTTTCCTTCACAGACAATGCATGCTCATGTAAAGTAGTAAACAAGAAAAAAGTGGCTGTTTACACTGCATGTATTTTTGTATAATATACCCCCCTGCAGTCAGATTGACTGACCTGCTGTGCTTTGCAGCTCTTACTCTGCCCTGTTGCAAATACATTAATATGCATGGCCTCAAGTAATGAGACAAATCTGAACAGGGTGAAGTGATCCAAGACCAGCTTACTCTTATGAGAAGGCTCACACTGAAATGTCACTTTGTATCAGTATAATCCCTTCTCTGTTAACCAGTTTTTAATTTCTCAAGCATTTCCTTGTGCATGCACTTACTTTAAGTGAATAGTTATAAGATTGGCTACTTATTTTTTTTTCTCTTTAATATTAAACATAATGAAATGATGTTATTTATTACACTATAAATATGTCACAAAATACGGCTAAACTATGTGGATACCAAAAAATGTAAGGGTTTAATGGCTTGGGCCATTATGGCTAAATTCTACTTCCCACATTTTAACCGCATCTTAGGACTAACTAGCAGGGCCCCATTCAATAGCTGGAGGTATATGGGAAAAGTAAAATATGCAACTAGTTGATTTACTACAGAAAAAGAGAGAAAATACACGTGTTATATTCTTTCAAATATATTTTTGACAAGCAAATACAATAATAAGTGTCATTTGTGAGTATGTACAGTGTTTCTGAGTATATAAAGACAAACTTAAAAAGGAAAGAACATGAAAAAAAAAACATAAAAAAAAGTCAGACATTATTACAAATAATGCAGTCATTACAAAAGAGCTTGTCCACAATATCAGGGTACAGACAGAGGTGAAGAGTAAGGGAATCTTACCACCTTGCAGCAACAGTGCTCAGTGCTTGGTCCCTCAGGAGCTGATGTATTAGTGTGGAGAACAATGAGCGAATCTTCATTACAAGATCACTGCGTCCCATTAGTACGTCTCGCAAGGGAACAAAATCTTTGGTAGTATTTATTTTTACCCCTAGAATGGCAGAAGCTGAACTTTGAACCAAAACATGGGAGCAGGTGAGACTTAACTTTCTAAACGTGCAATACAAGAAGCATCGTCCTGAGAGACACATTAATAAACCTGAAATTTTTAACAAAATGTATTCTTGTTGTGTATTTGAGACTTTCATTATTTTTTAATTTCACACATGAAAATACCCCTCTTAAATAGGATGATATCAAACATGATCAGTTGACACATATAGTATTTGGAGCCACTTCAGCTATCGTTAAATGTCCTTAGAGAGTAGAGTGACATTTGTTAGATGGACAGATAGACAAACAAACTTTATTTGTGTCCAGATGGAAATTTAGCTTTTTAAAGCAGCTCTTTAAATAAATAAATTCATAAATAGAAAAACAAATAAATGTACAGTATGCACACAAACTGTGGTCTGAACACATATCAGAATGACTAAAAAGAAAGAAAATTACAAAGAAAGAAGAACTTCTGACTTGCCAGACACAGTGACAGTGAGGCATAATGCTTGCATATTGCCATTGGTATAAACAAGTCCCAGTAGTGTTTCCTGACACACTTTTGCTGAATGATTCTTTGGCTGCAAATACTCAGTGTGTCATAGAAATGTGACAAAATGAACAAGAAACAATAAAAATAGATTTTGAACAATTATAAAAGGAAACATTGCCCAGAACTCTCCAAAATAATCTTAAACAGCAGTACAATTACACTCTATGGCACTGAAAGTAATAATTATGCATTTTTAAAAGATAGGTGGAGCTATTAAGGATTGTGAAGGCTAGAAAATGTTTGTAATAAAAATATTGATTAATTAGAAACTGATATTAGTGGGGGCCAAGGCACTAGCTGATAAGTTTTAAACATGCTGTCATGTTTAATAATTAGTTTGTGATGCTAAAAAAAATCCAGCATATTAGTTGTGTTGGGAAGAAATTAGTAATTTCGCAGAATACACAGTGAGACATGGTCTGAGTTGTTGAAAAAAGCAGCAGGATTGGTATTATTCTAATTTTAGACTTTGGTCTGAAATAAAATCTGTATCTCCAAATGTAGTATTTGGAAAGATGGTGCAACAATTGACATCTATTTTAAAATAACCTGCAGATTTGAGCAATGTTTTAGTAACTAAACATTACTTCTGTCTTTTATTCATTAAGTTTCAGAAAATTGTGGTTCAACCAGGTAGTAATACAAATGAGACAATTTACTACCAATTCTGTGTGTGATTTTTGGAAAATTAAAGTAGGTTTAGTGCAGACAGTTTTGATTATTATCAACACACAAATGGAAGCTTAGCCCAAGTTGTCAAATGATCTCAATCTGAGGGAAAGGGAAAACGATAAATAGCAGTGGGTTAAGGGTTTAGCCATGTAGATAACAAGGACTGGTGAGGAATAGTGACTGCAAGAATACTAAAATTACAATGACAGAAACCATGAAAAAGTTACATTAATTAGACTCTAGGTAGTAAATCAATACAAATGTCCCACGGATCCAAAAGCCACTGAGGTGTGCAGCAGTGTAAGAACCGAAGAAGTACAAATCAACAGATACAAGAATATCATTCACACCCTTCACCAGAAAGGTTTCAGTGCTGTACAAAGTTCCTTGATCAGACTGGTAAAGATCAAATTGCTGGCACTTTTCTATGAATGATAATTACTTTTAAGTATCTAGGAATTTAAGACAGATATAGAAGACTGGTAGTAGGACTATAGTTAGTAATTTATCTGGGTCAAGAATTGCATTTTGGGACAAATTTATTGCAATGTCAATTTAAGTCTACTGTAAACCTTAGAGATAATGTGTAGCTGAGGTTTGAGACTTTGAGACAGTCCAAGATTTTCATGGATGAACTATTTTACTTTGGAAATAACCATTGCATTTATCTCATCTGAGTTTAGTGAAAAACATTAGGGCTACAAGAGATTATTTAAAGTGGAAATAAAACTATACAATTTCCCATACCATTTTAATAACATAATAGCCAAAGTCAGTAACACTAAAGGATAAGAAATCAATTGCTAGAGGTTTAGGGACATACCAAAACTATAAGTCATTAATTAAATTACATTCATAATCAGATGATTCCAACAGTTTATTTTTTTTTCAAATTAGTGCAATATGTTAAAGCACCAACAGGGCAGGGTGGGAGACATAAGGGGATCTGTCTAAATTTGGCATTTTGTAATAGCCAAAATAGAATTGAGTTTGCACAAGTTACTGAGCCTCTAGAGTCAAGTGGCCATAATATAATACAATTCTCAGTGTTTTGGAAGACTGTGGATGCAAAGATTAAAACTGTTAAGTTTAACTTTGGTAAGGCAAATTTGGCAACGCGGTCTAAAAAGGATAAACGGGGAAAAGCTTTTAAGTTTAGAAACATTCTGCAGGACAGATACATTCCAAAAATTGGAATTAGTTGTAAAATAAAAACTCTGCAGTAGGTAAGTCAAGAAATAAAAATAGATGCTGCAGAGGAAAAATAGTTAAAAGCCGTACAAAACTAATATCCCTAATGCTATTAGAGCAGCAGAGCAACCATTAAGAATGGTATTAATGGAAAAAAAAGATAGTTAGAGGGGTCTGTGGGTCAGATAAAGCAAAAAATAACACAAAGAGATTCTTTGCGTATTTTAGTAGTAAAGAGCAGTCAAGGAGGAGTGAAGTGCATCTGGAATAGTAAAGGGGAATTAAAATATACAGTCAGTGAAATAGTAGATGCTCTAAACTTGCATTTTCTGAGGTCTTCACATTTTTTGGAAGTGGGTAACCTCCCAGGGACTTAGTGATTTGGAAATTGCAGAGTTAAAAGTACTGTTCAGATAAAATAGGAGGAAATCACCAGGACCAGATGTTTATCCTTGAATGCTTAAATAAGTTGGTGAGTACACATATACACCCTTGATGCATATGTTTAGGAAGTCATTGCACATTGGGTAAATTCCAAATGACTGGAAAATGGCAAATATTATCCCATTATATAAAAAGTGTGACTAGGCAAATCCAAGTAAATATAGGTTATGATGGATGGCAGATATGGATGGTGCATATAATATTATTTATCTTGACTTTCAGAAAGCATTTGATAAGTGCCATAAGAGAGGTTGGGAATCAGACTAAAAGTGTAGAGTGTGTACACTAGCTGGAAGTATTAACGTTGTTAAGATGAATATACTTCCTAAGCTTCTCTTGTTATTTCAAAACATTCCAATATACTGTACACCAATAAATCATTTTTTAAGCAATTAGATTCAACAATAACCTCATTTATTTGGAACTTAAAACATCCACGTATTCAAAGAGTGACCCTACAAAGATCTAAGGTAGAAGTTGACATGGCTCTACCCAACTTTCAGTTTTATTACTGGGCAGCAAACATACAAGGTATAAAAACCTGGACACAAATAGATGAACATACACAGGCTTGGTGCGCAATAGAAATAAAATGCTGCAGTACTTCTTTATATTCCCTGCTTTGTGCCCCAATAAATGCAACTTATCGCCAATATACTAATAACCCAGATGTGCTTCACTCACTCAGAATATGGAACCAATGTAGAAAGCATTTTCAGATTGAGAATTTTTTATCTGTGGCACCTCTGCATGAGAATCACCTTTTTCAACCCTCATAAACATATGCAGTTTTTAATATTTGGAAAACATTTGGAATTAAATTACTTAGAGATCTTTATATAGACAACATCTTTGCATCCTATGAACAATTACATTCCAAATGTAACTTTCTAGCAACACATTTCTTTCACTATCTTCAAATTAGAAACTTTGTTAAACAAAACCTGCCTGATTTTCCTCATCTCCCACCTTTCTCTATGCTGAAAAAATATTGCTCAGTCTCAAGGACTAAGACAGCATTTCTGCAATATATAAAAATATTTTACACTCCCTCCCTTTCAAAGATCCAAGAGGACAATGGGAAAAGGATTTCTCACTTAACATATAAGAAAAGGAGTGAAAGGTAGCAATGCAGAGAATTCACTTGAGTTCCATATGTGCAAAGCATGCAATTATTTAACTCAAAATTATATATCAAGCACATTTGTCTCGCTTAAAACTGTCCAAAACTTTTTCCAGGGCAAGATCCAACCTGCGAACGCTGCAATCAAGCTCCTGCCTCACTGGGTCACATGGTTTGGGCCTGCACCAAATTAACATCATTCTGGACCAAATCTTTAAGTGCCTTTTAGACAGCCTTGGTGTCACAATCCCTCTTAACCCATTAACAGCTGTGTTTGGTGTACTTCCAGATGGGCTTAAACAAACTGTTATTGCCTTCACTACACTATTGGCACGCAGACCTATTTTGCTAAACTGGTAGAATCCTAACTCTCCTCTTTTAAGTCAGTGGGTAACTGATGTTTTATATTATTTGAAATTGGAAAAAATCTAATTCTAACTTAGAGGATCTGTGCAGAACTTTTTCAAAACCTGGCAGGATCTAATCAATAACATTTTAGAATAATCTTTATCTGCCTATTACACTCATCAATTTATTTATTTTTACTAGCTTTAAGTTTTACTCTGTTGGCCATGCTGTCTTTTTCAGGGGTGGGGGTTGATTTGTTTTCAATCCTATTTTTTGTGAAAATTGATCTGTTTGTATGGAATGATTACAATAAAATCAATAAAATTAAAAAAAAGTGTAGAGGGGTGCAGAATTGACTAAACCAAAGGAAGTAGAGGATTATGGAGCAAGGAATCTTATCAGAACCAGGTCAAGTTACATGTGGTGTGCTACATGCATCAATGTTTGGGCCGCTACTATTTTTAATATTTCTAAATGATTTAAATAGGAATGTAAATAACAAGCAGGTCAAGTTTGAAAGTTAGGATGATGACCAGAATCAGTTGAATCATTACAGATGGACTTGGACAGCATAGAAATTTTTGGGATATTTGTGGCAGATAAAATTAAATATAAGTAAATGTAAAGTATTACATGTAGGAAGTAAAAACGTTAGGTTTGAATACACAATGGGAGGTCTGAACACCTTATGAGAAGGATTTAGAAGTCATGGTTGATTTATTACTATCAACTAATAGACAGTGTTCAGAAGCCATTAAGAAGGCTAACAATGTTTGTTTATATAGCACGATGTGTAGAGTACAAGTCCAAGGAGGTTATATACAAGCTTTATAATGCACTGGTTAGACCTCATCTGGAGTACTATGTACAGTTTTCATGTCCAGGCTATAAAAAGGACATAGCGGTACTAGGAAAAGTCCAGAAAAGAGTGACTATGCTGATTGCAGTGCTGCAGGGGATAAGTTATGAGGAAAAATTTAAAATAGCTGAGCCTTTCTTAAGTTTAAGCAAGAAGAGATTAAGAAGTGACATGATTGTACCATTCAGAGCAATGAAAGAAATTAGTACAGTGGATCAAGACTATTACTTTAAAATGAGTTCAGCAAGAACACAGGGACACAATTGGAAACTTCTTACAGAAAAGTTTGCACAAACATTAGGAAGTTACTTTTCACACACAGAACAATAGACACCTAGAATAAATAGTTTGGTGGACAGTAGCACTTTAGAGGCCTTCAAAACTTGACTTGATGTTAATTTGTAGGAATTAACTGGATAGGACTGGCAAGCTTTGTTGGGATGAGTGACCTATTCTCATTTAAATCTTTCTAATGTTCTAAGAAAAATAGTTTTGAAAGCATAATTTTGTTGTGAGTCTTTCCTTTATTATTCAACAATGTTTCAAAAGTGCTTTATCTGCTCAGCCATCTAATTTAATGTGACTTCCATTATGTTAGGGAAAACATAGCACTTGCATCACATACCTATCAACCATGTAGCATCATAGCAACTAGACAAACAAAAGGAGATTCACTTCACAACAGAAACACAAAGTGGTGTTGCCCAAACAAACAAAAACATAACATATTGGTACCTAATGAAAAATAATTATACAAAATTATGCTGATGATAACGTCATCATCATTATACTAATAATAAAAAAATTAAAAATTAGAATGTTACCCATGTGATCCTGACAATTCATTCAAAATGGTTTACTGAACCTACAATCAGGAGGAACGTTTGAGCAAAGACTCCCTGGTAGGATGAAGAGAGGCAGAAGTAATGAGAAACACTGATAGAAAGAGAGAGAGAAGGTGGGAATGTAGGGTGCTTTTGGTGGTACTTGAGGTGTGCAGGCAGGCAAAAGTCCAAGACATGTGTAGGCAGATAATAAGGACTGCTGGATTTTGCTTGTGTGTTGTTTTGGTGGACACATTCCCCTGCTTTTATTTCAAATAAATACACCTTTTTTATTACCTGTGGTTATTTTGCTATTTTTCAGGGGTGGAGAGGCATAACAATTATACCATATCCTTTTACAATACACAAATATAAATGCAGTATATACATCCTTCTATATATATACATATTTTTACATCGGATACATTAATAACAGTAACCAATTCAAGAAGATGCAGTAAACAAAATTGAAAAGATATGATACAATAAAAATAAAGATTTTTAAGTGACACAATTTTATTTAAAAATGCACTAAAAAGTAACAATTTTTTTCTTGTATAACAGTACCGCTGGTCGTGTGTGAATAAAGATAAAATTGTGGAGCACATTTGAATGTATATTGATTAAGATATTTAAGGTCATATTTGAGAGGAATTTTGTCAGATAATTTCTAAGAATTTCGATTTTTTTCATTTTTAATGTTTTGTAAAAACATTGTTTTGTTTTGGTTATTGATTACAAATTTGTGAACTCTGCTCAATACTTTTTTGAAAATTGTAATGATACTATCAGCTTCACTCAGTTACATTTTGATTTGTGAGTTTAAGTCAACCTTTTTTTTTAAATTGTAATGACACTAAGGGTTATGCTCGAGTGTATTAAAATTTGAGAGCTCTGCTCAACCACTTTTTGTAAAATTCAAGTGACACTTTGAGCTTCGCTTGGTTGTTTTAAAACTTATGAGCTCTGCTCAACCTTTGGCTACGGTTTATTAAAATTTAGTAAGTGTATCTAATTGAATTAAACGAATTGTTTTATAGGAGCTGCACAATTTTATTTTTGGTCACATATAACCACCAGTATTTTTATACAAGAAAAGAATTATTTATTACTTTTGAGTGCATTTTTGATTAAAATCATGTCACTTAAAAATCTTTTAATTTTGCACTGTTTAGTCTTTGAAAATTTTATTTTAATTCAATTTTAAGAAAGTGTGCCACAGATGTGATGTTTGCTCTGAGGGTGTTGATGGAGAAGTATAGAGAAGGCCAGAACGAGTTGCATTGCGTCTTTGTGGACCTGGAGAAAGCATATGACAGGGTGCCTCGAGAGGAGTTGTGGTATTGTATGAGGAAGTCGGGAGTGGCAGAGAAGTATGTAAGAGTTGTACAGTATATGTACGAGGGAAGTGTGACCGTGATGAGGTCTGTTAGGAGTGATGGATACATTCAAGGTGGAGGTAGGATTACATCAGGGATCGGCCCTGAGCCCTTTCTTATTTGCAATGGTGATGGACAGGTTGACAGACGAGATTAGACAGGAGTCCTCATGGACTATGATGTTTGCTGATGACATTGTGATCTGTAGCAATAGTAGAAAGCAGGTTAAGGAGACCCTGGAGAGGTGGAGATATGCCCTAGAGAGGAGAGGAATGAAGTAGGAGCAAGACAGAATATTTACATATTACATATTTACATGTGTGTAAATGAGTAGTAGGTCAGTAGAATGGTGAGGATGCAAGGAGTAGAGTTGGTGAAGGTGGGTGAGTTTAAATCCTTGGGATCAACAGTACAGAGTAATGGGGATTGTGGAACAGAGGTGAAAAAGAGAGTGTAGGCAGGATAGAATGGGTGGAGAAGAGTGTCAGGAGTGATTTGTGACAGACGGATATCAGCAAGAGTGAAAGGGAAGGTCTACAGGATGGTAGTGAGACCAGCTATGTTATATGGGTTGGAGACGGTGGCACTGACCAGAAAGAAGTGAGACAAAGCTGAATGTAGCAGAGTTAAAGATGCTAAGATTTGCATTGGGTGTGACAAGGATGGATATGATTAGAAATGAGTACATTAGAGGGTCAGCTCAAGTTGGATGGTTGGGAGACAAAGTCAGAGAGGTGAGATTGCGTTGGTTTGGACATGTGCAGAGAAGAGATACTGAATATATTGGGAGAAGGATGCTAAGGATAGAGCTGCCAGGCAAGAGAAAAAGAGGAAGACCTTAGAGAAGGTTTATGGATGTGGTGAGAGAGGACATGCAGGTGATGGGTGTAACAGAACAAGATACAGAGGACAGAAACATATGGAAGAAGAAGATCCGCTGTGGTGACCCCTAACGGGAGCAGCCCGTTTATAATCATCTAGGGTCTCATGCATAACACCGTGCATAGAATTCAAACTAAAACATGGTGTAAGGACAAAAGCAGAAATGTGCATATGCACAAAAAATCTAGATGTATAAATCTGTGTGTTTGCCAACTTTCACATTCTTCGGCTCCATAAATCCTGGTCAGCTTGAAAAGTAACGCACGCCTGCTGCCCCACCACAGTTTCCTCCCAGAATTATGCCTCTTTGAATATTCAAATCAATATAAACAGCCCTCAAGCTCAGCATTCTATGAAAAGGTAATGGCAAAAGCATGGGGGAAAATAGAAGAATTTCAGCGAATACCAAGTGGAGGCAAGGAAACATGTACTATTTGTTGGTTTAAAGAGTGGTATAAACAACAAAAGGAAGTTGATCGAGTAACATAGAGTGTCGGAGAAATTCAAAAGCTCAAGTTCACAAAGTCACACAGTGCCCGAAATAAAAAAGAAGTTGTCAGATATCAAAGTCGCCGTGAAAAGGTGAGTTGTAGCCAACCGCCTGAGTGTCATGTGAAAGCTTCTTAGGTTACAGAGAAAAGAAAAAAAAATAGGGACATAGTGAGAAAAAAGCTTGAAATGTCAACTTTTTTCTCGGAATTTCCACTTTAATCTCGGAATTTCCACTTTAATCATGTAGTTTATTTTGTCATTAAAGCAGAACATCATAAACTTCATCTTTAAATCGTTTAAGTTACTAGTGTCTCAAATACCATTGTAACTAAAGTAGCACGTTAAATGCTTTGTTTTGTATATGTTCTTCTATGTGCTATGTGTGTGGATCACTACATGCTTCTTAAACAGGCTTTCTCTTCTTCCAACAGCACACAGAATCCATTACATTCGTGATATTACAGCTCTCTGAAAAATTTAAATACTGAGATGTATACTTGATATTTTCATGATGATAGGAGTTAAAGCATGTTATTAAACATGGAAACACGGTGATAGTGACGAGTTGGCACCCTGTAGATAGATTGTTCCTGCCTCCCGCAAGATACTTGCTGCGATGAAATAATTTATTGCAGCAGTACTGTCTCTTTCAAACATACTAACCTCCAATTACTGTCCTTCCTTTTCTCCAAGTAACCAATCAACACACAATCAGCTCTGTAATAGATGTTAATCTGTAAGCTTAGAACGGCGATTCTTAAAAACTTTTAAGGAACATTGAAATATCTTCGTAGTACGTGTTTAATTATTCTATCCATCTATCCTTCCAGTGTCACATCAACCCCAGCAAGAATACAGCGCAAGGCAGGAACAATCCCTGAACTAGCTATCACTGCACCACCGTGTCCTCACATGTTTAATTATTAACAACTAGCAAAACACCCGCGCTTCGCAGTGGCGAAATACTGCCTTAAAATTTTTATTAAAAAGAAAATTCAACTTTTTTACACTGAGGGAAAATATACCAATAATTATTTGTTAAGGATCTTTTTGTATACCACATTGTCAGTTCGGCCCTCCTTTTGTAATATGACCAAGCTGTGCACTGAGCTTACTCTAGAGCATGCAACGTACAGTTGGCCATGTGAAAAGTAATCTTGTTTCAAATCTCACAACTTGGATTGCTGCTGTCATAATCAGTTTGAGTTCCATGGTTTGTTTCAATTACGACAGTATTTGCAGGACTTGTGCTGAAGTGACATTTGGCATCTGTAAAGCGTTGTAAGCATACAACTGGTTTCATTGATAACTTCACATCCAGCTTTTGAGTGTTTAAACATTCATAAACATCAAAGTGTCCACTACTGAAATCGTCACCTGTGAATCTAATATGTTTAAGAGGCATTGGCGGTTGTCGAAAGGTGTAAAATATTTGGCCATTTTGGTACACTTGAAATCGACAAAGGAACAATTCAGTGGCAGCCATCAATTCACATGCAGATGCATAGGTTAAGGGCTTAAGCATTTCACTCTTATAGTGCTCCTGTGTAGTATAATTATCTCCTGTACTGTCATCAGTCCACACCTTGAACCAGTCCCAGTCATTCAATACATAAGACACATTGTTCCTCTGGATATCAAGAGTGAGCCTGATATGGCCGTGTAATATGTAACAAAGAGAATGGAAAAGGCAGGTGCCATCTCTGGGCATGGAAACCACTCGGTAAGTGACAGTTCTTTGATTGATGGTGATCACTTTAATAGACATGTTAATGGGGGTACGGTTGGAACGATAAAGGAAATGGGTACCTGAACAATGTAAAGTATCTAAAATACCTAAACAATAACTATAAATCGTAATAAACGAACAATAAAACAGTGGAGAAGCCGTGGATTAAATAAAAACGCTGCAGATATATCAGCAGGGAGACGTGAATCCCGTGGTGAAGCAAGGAAGGGAATGTAGAGACCGGAGCGATGGATGGCCTTATATAGGCAGGCAGCCAACAACGTGGGAGATATTGGGATGGGGGACCCAACGCCGCCTCACACGGTGACTGAGCTGCAGGCTATGGATGTATATATGTACGATTCAGTTAGCGTTGGGAACCCGCGTACCAAATTTCTTGAAGATGGGCCCGTAACAAAGACCGTTGGAAAGTTCAATATGGCGGCCGACAGTGGTGTCATACCACCAAAATAAGTACGTACATTGGTTTCAGTTAGCGCAGGGAAGAAAGTTCAACATGGCGGACATTGTCGACTGTTATGACCGTTACTTGTAGAATTTCGAAATGAAACCTGGTCAGCTGTCTCTTGTTGTCCCTCGTACCAACTGTAAAACTAAGGGGGACAGGGCTTTTGCAGCTGCTGCTCCTCACCTGTGAAACTCTTTACCTCATTACATAGGAGTCGTCTACAATTGAACTGTTCAAAACAAGATTAAAAACTCATTTCTCTTTACTTGCATTCCGTGACCTTCAGTAATACTGATGGTTTCCTCATTGTGATTATGTAACATTACTTCTATTTATTATTTATTTTATTTATGTTTCATTTATTTTATTTCTATTTATGCTATTCATGTTAATTGTGTGTTGTTCTTTTATTCTATTATTGTAAAGCACTTTGGCCACAACATTCCTATGTTGTTTTAAATGTGCTATATAAATAAATTTGACATTGACATTGGCAATCAGATACCTTAAACTAATAAACAATATGCAGTTAAATTCAGTGTATATGATAAAGCCATGTCAAGGATGTGGATCTAAAAAAGAAAGGGAAACCACACTGGAACAAAAGCACTGCTTTGACACTGGGTGCTGCCAGTTTGCAAAACCAAGCAGAGAAGTTTTGTACGCCAGGCTTTCAGCTACCATGAAAATGTGTGTGGCTTTACGCCAAGTTTAGGTTTTATACATCGCGATTTGAGCGTGGAAACACAAGTGGTTTTTCCAATAGTCCATGTGATCTGAGAGCACAATGAGCTCTGTACATTGGTCAGATATTGTTTGAAATGTACCCAATCACAATATGTATGTGTTAGTTGCATTAATCATGCATACAAAGGTCAATGGCTGTACACAAATTAATGCCACATGTGCTTGTCCATATTCAAAGAGCTTTGTGCCTAAATACACTACTGCATTGTCCACTGTACATCCCTGCATTTTTTGTACAATTGATACCCATTATAGGATCAATGGAAGCATTCTTCTTTCTGCTGTTCCATAGCTAAACTTAGCAGGGAACTGTATTGCATTTGGTTGAATCACATTTATACCATCCCTGTCAAAGTTGATGTGTACTGATGGTATGTATGTCTGTCTCATACATTTGTGTACAACGGAAGCGTGGCCATATGATTTCAGTCCTTTGTTGAAATTAATACTGGAGCCTAACATCACTTTTGTTCCTACAAATATCTCCAACTCCTTTTGGTAATCCTGCAGTTTTGTTTACGTCAGATGGAATGATGTTGTTAATGTTGATGTTACCGATGTTGCGTGTTGCATCAACCAACTGATCTGATACTTTGATCTTGTTTGTTTAGACTCTTTCATTCTTAAAGTATTGAAGCACAACTTTATTATGACCATTCACTTGCTTGTTTGTTGGTTAGAATTGGATAGCTTTGCAAATTATCCATTTGCTTCCTGAAGGACTTTTTTAGTCAAAGTAGTAAAATGTTCCAGTCTCATCTCTCCAATTTGTAGTACATTCAGAACATTGATGAATGTGTTGTCTCCTTGTTGTCATATGTTCATAGTGAGTTTGCACAATGTAAACAGTGTCAAAAGATGAGAGTGGCAGGCTGAAGATGTTTAGGCTGTTCATAGAGTGCTGTTCCAAATCTCTTAATCAGTGGTAGCTGCATCAAGTTGTCGAAGAATAGAACAATCATACCACCAAAGAATTTGTTGACTTTGTTCTTCAGCTGACTATAGTGTGAGTCAATCATGGCATAGCATTTTATATGAAAGCATAAGTATTTCATCAATGATGATGAAATCTATGTCTTTCCATTGCTGATGCATGACTCTTAAGTAATTTCTGATCAATGGGGACATACCAGTAATTTGGCGATCTTTTTGAACTGGCAGCTTTAAGGTGGTATGAATTGTTGAGCCGTTTAACAGGCAAGTAGAAACTCCAGTTAATGCACACACTTTTACGGGATGCCTTTGAATAGCATCTGTTAATTTGAATCCACAGAAAATTAAGTAGGAATGTCTTGCTGACACCAGTTCCTCCAGTGAAGAATATTCTTAATTGTTTGTCAGCAATAATCAATTGATTTTGTATGCTTTGGATGACCATTATGAACCTGTTTTTGTCCTTCATCCATTGATTGATTTGGAACATCTTCTTCTTCCTCTAATTTGTCTGGCTCTGCTTGTTTATGTATCTGAACAGCATGTACTTGATTGAACACATCCATACCATTCAAGACTCAACATGTACTCAGCTTGATATTGGGTGGTGTAATGCTAATGACATGATTTTTCTACCCACCCCAGTATGTTACTAACCTTGAGTGCAACCTCCACCTACAGTATTGCTTATCATTTCTGTGATTAGAAACCATCAATACACCTCATTTTGACATGACAAATTTTTTAATTCATCATATGCCAACACCACTGAGTGCACCTACACTCGCCTTTTGTAAATACTAAACACATCACATGTCAGCATGTATGGAAAATCTGAATGAAATCAGTTTGGTGGACGTGAGAGAAAATTGATTGCAAATTTTGATGCAAATAAGCAGACAGAGAAAGCAATTTGGATAAAACTGTGTAACAGAAAAGTATTTTTTCATCCATTTGTTTACTGGCTGCACAGAAGAAAAAAATCAAAACTAAAAGAAACGTCTTGTGAACCCACATTTCTCTATATAAAAGTTGTGTAAGATGTAAAATGTAAGAAAGATGGCCATCCAAAACCAATAGTTTAAAAACTGATTAGAAATCAAGATCATAATAACATTTTTATTTTCCATCTTTATTATAAGCCATTTTTAAAAAGCCTCCTTGTTTATATTACACAGAGTAAAGAGGGAGAGAATTACAGCGATGATGGCATGCATATCGTTTTTCACCTTTACAAAATCATCATTCAATTACTGAGGTGTTCACCTTAAAGATTTCCTTTTTAGACAATGTTTGTGCAAGAAGAGGACCATAGCTGATGAAAGAGAGGTGACAATCCCAGGAAAATGTATAACATTTAACTTCTGAAAATTAGTTTTTTACTCTGAGATACTTCTGCCAATCAATTTATTCTTCTTATGCAAAGTCATCTGTTTCTTTTGCAGTCTATTTCATGTACATAAGTAAATATCACTCTGATATTGTAGCTGTTAGTAAGGCATTGTTGTTATGAGCTTTTCAGTTTTTTTACTTTTTTGTTGTTTTGTTCATTTATGTCAAATCTAGTTACTTAAACAAGAGAGATTAGTTTGAGATTGTGACTATTTTGGTGTTGGCCATCCACAAAAATCTGATCTGAAGTGAAAAAGAAGTAATGTGCATCTGATTGCTCTCAGTTACATATTGAGGTGCAGCCAAATTATATTTTTAAAATATATATTTAGATATAGGTCCATGCAATGATTATAGTTAATAAAATGATACATTTCAGTACATTTATTTCATAATGAGGCGTACAGTGGTAACTTCCCGGCTTCACAGATGCAGCAGACTGGATTTGAGTTCAGTATTAGTCAGCGTCTACTATATGTGGAGTTAGTGCAATTTCTGCATGTTCAAGTAAGTTTTCATCCAGGATTTACAGGTTTCCTCCCATATTCATCTAAACTGTCCCAGTGTAAGTGAACATGAGTGTGTGCATAAGTGCACTGGGATGTGCTTGCATTCCTTCTTTGGGAGGTGCTGACTGCAAACCTAGATTTGAAATATTTGGAAAATAGATGGATGGTTTCATAATGTTTTAGTTTTCTTACAAAATATTACATTTTGAATGTTTTTATGGTGTGCCCTGCCCGGGGTTTGTTTCCTGCCTTGCGCTCTGTGTTGGCTGGGATTGGCTCGAGCAGACCCCTGTGACCCTGTAGTTAGGATGTAGCAGGTTGGATAATGGATTGATGGATGTTTTTATGATGCTTATGAATTGGGCTATTAAGTTTAAAAAATGTGTGTTGTATAAAATTAGAATAAGACTGATTAGGTATGGAAAACATTTTGATTATTTTTATTCAGTACTTTTATAAATGATCATTTTCTGTCAGCTGATTTATATTGTAAATGCTTTTTAAGATTAGGTTGTTGTCATGACTAGGCTGACATTCTACTTGCTACGTTCACCTTAAAATCAAAGCCAAATTTATCCTTTAAAAAAATGTCAGGTACTGCAAAGCATGCAATTTACTGTACAACAGTCCAATTACATGGTTACTGATTTACTGTTGAAAATGTATTTATAATCTTTTCACTGAAATTATTTGCATATCTGAGTAATTGTGTGAGGAGAGTTCAAAAGGTGTTTGTTTGTTAAGACTCAGAGGAAAGCATACATGAACCAAACTAATACACAATATAATGCTCATTTGTTGAGCAAAATTTGATCCAGTAGATTAAACAGTAATTTGTTACAAATATATTATAAATATATTAAAAGCAATGTGCCAGTTTGAAATATTTTTGAGTTCAGCTATGAGACACACAGATGGTGTGGAAAAGACAGTTTGTAAGGTGGGCTATATAAAAGAAAAAGTAAACATTAATTTGAAGTAGTTACCAAGGACAGAACAATTCTGTATAGTATTAGCCCATCACTGTGTTGTAAGTTTGCTAATTAATATTGCAAAAAAGAGAGAGAGACTCATATTAATCCACCATTTTTAAAGCCATGTCACACTACATGACTTTTCCAGCAATATTCATTTATATAATCTTCACTACTTGGAGCAGTCGCTACAAGCTCCTGTGACGGGCAGACGTACCCAGTAAATCACCCTAACAATATCATAAGTGTTAGGGGTGTATGTGAGTGCTCAGCTGGAAGTACAATGCATGCATTCCAGTTCTAAGCAGTTTTTAATTGGACAAACAGAAAAGTGGCAAGTTTGTCTGATGTCTCGTGTTTGCCACTCCATGACAGAATTAATAAAAGAAAATTAAAGAGCTGAGACTGAGGCTGAACTCGCCATACCTGGAAAGCATTTTGTACAGGCACTGGGGTTGACAAGCAGAACGGTATTGGATGTCAGAATCCAACAAGCTCACAATACTCTTATCAATGTGAAATTGTGTTGTACGTTCTCATTGCATGCAATTCCTAGTTATGTAATCTGCCATCTTCAAGGTGATGAGATCCAGCGAATGCAGACATTAAGTTTGACATTCCCTAAAAGACATGTACTGTGCCGCCAGCTTAAAGCATTAAACACAACCAACCTACAGCACTGCCAGTTGTTAGAAGGTTGGACACTTTTTGACCAAGTAATAGGGTTCAGAGTTAGAGTAAAAGTAATACCCTGTTACACCACTTTTCCAGCAATTTTCATTTGTAGGCTTTACGTACATCATCTTAGAGATTCGGAAATAGTTGAGGCACACTCCATGACTACAAGCTGTGTAGTCTGACATCTCAAGCAACTCAGACAGATACAATGAAATAGGAAGAACTTGCAAACTCCACCTTGACTGCAATAGAGCTGGGATTCTTTGAAAAAACAATGCTGTCCATTATATCAGCGTGCTGTCACAAATGATGCAGCATAGAAATTCACAGTGTGAAAAGCATGTCACATGTAATGTAGACATAATGGCAAAAAGCAGATTAACTTTGAACAGTGAATTAAAAAGGGTAACCACTTAACAGCTAGTCTAAAACATTTGAAATAAGCAAAACAGGAAAAATGTGTGATGTAGTGAATTCAGTAGGTATTTTATCTCAAAACATTTCTTGTATATCAGGTGCATTTAATGTACCAACTACTCATCAGCCAGCCAGCTGGTAAAAACTTTAGACAGTTGCTAATACTGAATATAAAAATACAAAGAGGCATAATGTTTCAACTGCTAAGTCATTAAATTCAGTCAATGAAGCTTTATATTTTATTGCATTCACCATAATTATCATCTTTTTAAATCAGTACAAAATAATGAGACAGATTGTTGTTGTAATGGAATCAAATGAGAACATAAAACAATGAAGGCAATGCATAAAGGGTTCACTTGACAAGTTTAGAATGGCAAACGTAATACCTTTACAAAAGAACACGTTATTGAAAGTTGATATATAAATAATTATGCCAAAAGTGAGTTTACAAATAAGCTGGTTGTCTTTCTCTTTCTGCCCCTTAACATACAATCTCATATGATCAGCATTCGCAAAGAAACTATTGCAGTGACATGAGAAAAACTATAGTAACTACTTAAGCCTCCCCCATATGAAATAAGTAAGCCTGAAAATGCAGTCACTGCATTGATAACAGAGTATGTTGTGTGATAGACGACCGAGGACCTTGCCCCACCAGGAAGCCTGGAGAAGCAGGGGACCGAGAGAGGGGCAATTTCTATGCTGGGATGCAAGAGGGAAGCCCTCCGGGATTGCATGGGAACCACAGAGCTGGGAAACTCAACCTTGTGGGGACCCGTGGCCACCTCTAGGAGGCGCCTGGATGGTTCAGAAGAAATGGTATGCAACACTTCCACCACACCAGGAAGTGCTACCGGACCAGGAAGCAGGTACATCTGGAGTGCTTCTGGGTGCCCATGCAACACTTCCGCCACACCAGGAAGTGCTGCAGGAAGGTCATCAGGGAGCACCTATAAAAGGGGCCGCCTCACTCCATTCAGGGAGCCAGAGTTGGGAGGAGGAAGACCAAGCTTACGAGGACAGGTGATGGGAGAAACAAAGAAAGTAAAGTATATTTAAGGACTGAGTTGTTGTGATTGTTTTGGGCACTGTGTTGTAAACTAATCTTTATCTTTTTTTTCTAGGATAAATCACTTTTGCAAGTACTATTTTGACTTCACCAATATAATGATCTAGGAAGCTCTCAAAGCAAAAAAAAAAAAAACAGATTATGTGTCTTGGTTTTAGCATTCTGAGATTCACTTTTGCATATGTTTATGCTTATTGATTTCATTTTGGAATAATTGTTTATAGTTATGACCTTAGACCCTTAAACTCTTTATTCCTCGTTCAGCTCCACAGTGGCTTGGTCGAATCCAGAACACTTGAAGGCATTAGTGGAATGTCTCATACTCCTCAGAAGAAAGGGAATAAGATCAATGTTAAAACTAGTTGATTGATCTTTAAGGTCTTCCTATGAGGATGGGGTGAAAAGTGGGTTCATTGGCTTAACAAAGGTCCTGATGCTTTTGTTTTCTCTATTGACATCAGGTGGACATCTCTCACAATCATATTGAGAAACATCTCATTCAGCTGTTGTTTTCCTGGCACTGAAACAGAGAATTAAATAAATATTTGATCCTGTAACATTTAACATACTAAAACTGTGCTATTATGTACAGTAACATAAGAGAATAATAGCAATAATAAAAACAAATGCAAATATAAGAGACAAAACATATACAGAGTCTTTGTAGCACATGTAAAGGTAACACTACAGTATAATGTAGTAGAGAGGAAAGTTTACAGAAAAAATAGAGAAATCAAAAACTAAAAGGCAGGCGTAAAATTTATGTTTTCAAGGATTTTTTTTTAACTGGTGAGGGTCAGGGAGTCTCCAGTGTGTTAGGGTTAGCAGCTCTTTAGAAACCCTGCCCACCTAAGTTTGATTCTTAGTGCTGGTGAGATCAGATATCAGATTAGGACAAGGTTGTCCAAGGAGGTGTACAATAGTGATAAGAATAATAATGTGAAATGATTGTGATCCAGTGAATGAGTTTGAGCATTGCCTTCCTCATTGTTGTTGAGTTGGACTCCAGGTACATTACCGTGTTTTGCATGAATGTGCCACAGTGTTGATGAGGTGTTACCATTATATACCAACTCTTGGGGATATTAATGACACTGAACCTTAAAATAAGTGTAATCCTTGAAATATGATCATGAATGAAATTAAATAGTCAAGAGTTTAAAAAGATCACCAATATTAATGACAGTCAGACAACATAAGATTTGTACATAATTTAGTTAAATGCTGGATAGCACATCAAAATATTCCCACATTCTCAATTGTTTTCTTCCACTCATAGATGCCATATATCTTTTAATACCAAATACTGTATGAGGATTACTGTTAGAGCCCCTTTTATGGCATGAGTGACAGTGAAAAACTTCAAAGCAGTCCAAATACAGCTGGTGCTTCAGTGATGTTTGAAGCTTCAGACGTCATCAGTCACGTAGTAATGAAGTTTCAATACACCTCTTTGAACCAGTGTTCATTAAAGGGATACAAGCTTCAAAGCCTTGCTGTCAAACATCCCATTAACAATTTCTTTTTTTGTTTCTTACTACTGGATTTTGAACAATGTTTATTTTTTTTTGGTTTTTTTTTTGATGCTAGGCATTCCTTTGGCCTTTCTGGTATTTCTGAACTCCTGTTGTTACTATTACTACTAACTTGGAGTCTCCTTTAACATCTAGTTCGGTGGTTCTCAAGTTCAGTCCTAATGTACCACTGTGGCTGCAGGTTTTCAATCCAATCAGTTTCACAAATCAGCCTTCCTTCTAATTGATGTATTTGTTTAATTAGATAGCAATTCGTCTCACACTGCAAAAACTGAAATCTAAGCAAGTGAAAAGTATTTATATCATGACATTAAATCTTGAATCTTGAATTTGCTCCCTTAATTGTATCCATTCTGTAACAAGCAATGCAGACTCATATACAACTGACAGGAGGGGAAGCAAAAAGCTTAGTGTCATTCATTTGTGTTATAATTAGTAAGAAAAGGCATAAATAACCACAACATTAAATAAAAGAGAAAAATCTTAAAAGTCAAGAAAAATAAAACCTATTCACCTCTGTGTAACACATAGAAATGCTTCCTCCATTCCAACAAAAATATAGTAATTTTCTGGATTGACAGATGGAAGGCAGAAATTATGAAATAACTGCTTGTTTAATAAAGACAAGTGTCCAGTTAAAAACAGAAGTTGGATGGGATGAACACTTGCAGTTCTGCTTGATAACAAGAGAATCACGATGATTTAAGCCTTTTCTTACTAATTAGCACGGAAATTAACATGACAATGGAGTAGCAGCTCCGCTTTACCATTTAGTGTCATTTGCAGTTAATTCTATACTGCTTGTCACTGTCAGTGTCTGGATACAATAAAGGAAGCACAGAAAATATGAATCATAAAGAAAATAGTAAAAGAAATGTAAATCATATTAACATACTTTTAATTGCAAAATATCAGAAGGAAAATGTGTAGATAATTGAACAATTTCAGTCAATGACACGCAAGCCTGACCTTTTGGTTTATGTAACTGGTTGGAATAAAAATGCCAGCCACAGTGGTACCCCAGGACTGGACTTGAGAATATCTGATTTATTTCAACTCTGGATCCTTTCTCTCAACTTGTCACTTTGTGTCCCCCACCTTTTCCAGGGTGAACACTGTAGAGTGAAGGGTTTCAATCTGAACTTTTTGTGTTCAGCTTCAGTTAGATTCGCCAAATAATGTCATATTTAATTCATAGCTTTACATACATGCACCCACAAAAACATCACCAGCAAACTACTGTTCGAAACTCATCAGGCTCAGGCTGTATCATAGATCTACATTAAAAATTCATGTAGCTTCATGTCTAATTAGATAACTGTATGGACAGGAAGAGTAAGGTTGTTTTTTTGTTTGACCAGGTCAAAGCTCTAACCCAAACTCTTTTTTTTAATTTTATGTCAGAACACAAAATAAATCACATAAATATTCTTAAAATGTCTGATTTTACAAGAACTTGGAGCCTTTTAACAGATGTTTACAAAAGAGGGCAGGCAATACACCAGTCCATCACAGGACACTGCAATGTCCGCAACCACACTCAGATTCAGCAAAAGGGAACAGTGGGGCAAAACTTATCAAAATGCTTTTGGAAATGTAATAAAACATTGAGACAAAAATATTAAAGTGTTTGAAAGCAACAAGTCACAATTTGAAGATTTCTGAACTGGTTCCACTCTACTAGATGTACTTTTAGTTCATTATTACTTCGTTGGTTCTTTACAGCATTTAATTTTTTCTATTGTTATGGATGTGTATTATTTTGAATTTCTCTTTATTTTGTTGTACAATGATTCATAAACAAAAGGCACACCTATTAGTATCTCTGTTTGTGGACTGAGCTCTTTTCATAAATTATACTAAGTTATAGTTATAATAAAACTTCCAAATCAAGTCTGGAAAGTCTCGTCTCATACATTATGAAAAATAAACAATCTCCCAATTATGCATTCTGCACTCATCCATGCACTGTTTGATTAATCATTTTCTTCCATGTCAAAGGTCTTTAGAACTAATTTAGAAATGTGGAGAAAGTGGAAGAAGAATCATAATGTGAATACATACTGAACCCTTTAAACTCAGCCCCATTGCCTTGGACATACCGGAGCAAAAGAAACAACAATGCGCAATTTAAAAAAATGCATTAAATCATTAATTTCCTCATTGCTCTAATTAAATCAATGTAAAGTGTTACCGTATAGTGTTTTGTTGTTAAAATGCAGTACTGCATACACCAATACCACATTGTAATTGTTTTTTTTTCTTCCCTCAAAGATGGTTGAATTTCTATATCACTATAGCACCTGACCACAAACACCCAAAAGATTTCTTGAACATCGTGATTCAAATGCATATAATTTGACCGACAGGCGATTATTTACTAAATGAGAGTTGTTTTTCAATTTTCAAATGACACAGAATTCCACTTTCTATATTTTCCAATATATATATCTGTGTAAAGTTGTTTTTGAATTTTCCAACTATTTGTGTTGCATTTTGAATATACAATATAATTTATCAACTTTATATATTCTAACAGACTGAGATTTTCTCTTCAAAATGTTACATAGGCCTTGGGTTTTCAATAATTACTATGGATCCTTATTTGAAAACAGTAAAAGTGGAGAAAAAGAATCCTGCTTTTTTATTTTTTTTAACTACTTCAGAACAGCAAAACTATAAATATTACTTGGGGATATTTCAAAACAATCCTTTCTGGGTGTTCCTGACACATTTCCTGACACTTTTATAGTGTATGAAAGTATATTCAACACTTATGGATAAAGCATAACATTCAAAGTGCATTTTTTGGTAAAAATCTTACTGAATTTTGCAATTCAGGTGTACACCATACCTAATTCTCCAGGTGTAAAAAATTCTGAAAGAGAAATGTCTGACCTTTATTATGTGTGGTAGAACATGAATATTGAGTGAAGGGTGATGACGTTAAAGTAAGCAGGAAACAGACATAAATGTGGCTGAGGTTAAAGTTGTAACATTGTATATTCACACATAAGACAAGGGTCACCCAACCCCTTTGCTGGGTTGTTTGGCCTCTTCAGGTCTTGGCAAACATGTTGTGCTTCCCTCCGGGATTGATAGATGCAGTTACTTCTGGATATTTTTGTTTAGTAGAACACAGTACACGGATAGGGCTCACCATTAGCCTGAGTAAGTCCTGCATCCCCACACTGGCATACACAGGAGCTTACCTGCTCCCTCTGCTGCTCTGTGTCATCTTGGTGGTGTCTTTGTTATTCAGCCACCTACTCACAAGATACAAATGTTATAATATATACTGACCTGCCAACATTCAGACGTATATTTTATAATTTTATGCTGTGCCTATGAGTCTGTGAGGTTGCATGTGCATGTATAAGTTTCTTTAAATTCTGCCACTCATCATTATTTCTCTTTAACATACACGACTGAATATGAATTTTTCACGAAAACGTTTTTGGAGAGATAAGATAACAGAAGAAAATCAAAAACAACAGTATGTGCAATATGACATACTGTATTTACAAAGCAAATATGCATGTGACCGAATAAATCTAGAATAAAAACAGCAGAACTTAATATTGCTGCCAGATCTTTATTTACAATCTTTACCATGAATTTGCTTTGAGTGCTGTTATTATTTGCTGTTTCCCCTTTGGAGAAGTGATTTGCCGAATAGTCTGCCGTAAAACATCTTAGTTCATTTCCAGAGACCACCTCTGCTGATTTATATTTCTGTTCAGTGAACATTCTTTTGCTATACTTTATTAGCAGATGCTTATATCAAGTAAAAATTGCTTTTCTCCAGCCTCACATTTCATTCTTGTCTGTGGTCAATACCAACTGTGTGGTTTTCTTAAGAGGCTTTTCCTCAGAAATTAAAACAATGCATTTCAATCAATTTTTTTGCAACAGTTTTTTGTTGCATTTCAGTATTTTATATTAACTCAATTTTTTTTTATAGTCAGTTCATAAACAGCTGAGGGCAACACCTCTGCAATCTCTATTGTGTGCTTATACTAATAGAGTTTGTATAAAATTAAATGTAAACTTTTTAACTCTGTAATTTCATTGCTGAAGTTAATAGTAAATGCTGCCGTTTATCCTGTTTAAAAATTCCCTGTATGTTTTCAGCCTCCATTATAAACAGTGTGATGTCTGATTCTGAGTGCTAATGAACTGCTGTTCCAGTTGTATTTCATTTTGAAATGCTGTGCACATTAATGCTGATGACAGTAACACCATGTCATAGTGAAAATTAGTTCTCTGAGAGTTTGATCATTTGTTGACTTTAAAGCTTGTTGTAATTTTGGCACTAATGTACTTCAGCTTGTTTGATTACCTTATCCATAAAAAATCACTTTCCTATTTCTGTCACAGTACAGATCTAAGTATCTTTATTCTAAATATCAGTATTTATTAAAAATAGATTGTTTATTCAGACATGTTTTGTTAGTTCCACATCATTAAATCTGAATAAATTGTCTTGCGAGGACTGCATTATTGTTGACTCCTGATTCGGCTAGCAGAATAGCAACTGACTGGAATATTATCTGACACAGATCTTGTGTCGATGAATTTAATTAACATTTTTTCAGTGGTCTACAACTGAAATGGTGTTTAAACCTAATTACTCATTTGTTCTCTAGATAAAATACACAAAACTCTTGGTCTAACTTTGACTGATAAGCAATGCTAATTTAGGGATTTGACAAAAAAAACTTTTGATTACAAATAAACACTAAAATTTATATTTGCTAGGATTTATCAATATCTTAACAAAAATTCAAACATTTTCAAATTAAATAAATCAACATCACTTCCTCAGTTATTATATTTATTTGAGGCTTATGGCATAGTTCTATTAAAAAAAATATGATATTAATCTGTTTACCTGTTTGCAGTTTGGTTTAGATTTTAAAAACAGTTGATTCTAGTATTTGGCTAACATCTCCCTCTAATTTCATGTACTCCTCCAGAATCTATACTTTCTTTACTGCCCATTAGGCCTGTAAGCACTGAAGAGATTCTCAGGAATTCTGCAGTACAATTCAAGGTTTCAGGGCTGCAGTACGTTTAAGTTGCCATTGAAACTAAATGTTTAGTCATCTGCATATTCTAATATTCTACGTTCTATTTCACCTATTTGCGAATTTCCAAGTTTCCTTTAGTGTGATGTTATCTGACCTAAACCGAGATAAGGATTTGATTGAGAGAGAATGTCTAGATTTTCCACCAATTCTCTTTGCTTATATCTGCTTAGGTTGTCATGACCAAGTATAACGGCAAGTGATGCCAACCCAAATGTGTTCCTGTGTTGCACAGGTGCATTCTAGTGAGATGGCATGCAATAGATACCCCACACCACTTTTAATGACAATCGTATCCAGACTTCTCTACTGAGTATTCTCTTTGTCTGACATATATCTCTTAAAATATTGCAAATGTGAGTTTTCAAATGAGAAATTCAATGTAAACATCACTCGATGTAGTATGCATTAGTTAGATTTGAGATTACATCGATGCTCTATTCTCAGAGATATGATATAACCTTAGCAAAGAAAACAGCAATTGATAAGTAGCAGAAAATTAAACATTGTCACTCACGTGCACATAGGGGAGAGTTAAGGGCTCTATTGACAGTAATTCTCCATCGCTCCTGGGGTTGGCAATCTAAGATAATGCCTTCTCTTTCCCTCCCTCTGCTGACTGGAAGATTGACTGCTTTTTCACTTCAGACGTCACTTATTTTGTCTGTCCAACTGGACCCGCCTTTTTCTGCCAGAAACCGTTTCAGCGGGATAAACTGTCATCTTTGGCAGTTGTTTCAAGACTCCCATCTGAATAGACACAACATAATGCTTTAACCCATGTTTATTTTTCTTTTTGAGACAACAACAACATTTATTTGTAGAGCATGTTTTCATACAATTGACGTAGTTCAAACTGTTTTACAAGATGAAAATATAAAAATATAAAAATATTATTAGGCAATACTAAGTAACCAAGAATAAAGCAAGGTCCGAGGACCAGGAGGGCAGAAAAAAAAACAAAAAACTGAGGGCTGGAGGAAAAAAAAATTCTCAAGACACAAGACCACCCAGACCCCACTGGGCATTCTACCTAACATAAATGATCTAAATCAGTCCTCATGATTTTCAGGCTTCAAATGATGATGATGATGTTCATGTGGACATCTGGCCTTCAATCCATCAATGTTGGGGCTGCATGATGCCTTGATCAGGTAGTGGTGGCACAGAAAACCAGAAAAAAAACCAGCAGAGAAAATAGGGGTTAGTACGGTTTGCAGAGCCATGAGTAAAAATGATAATTAAATGCATATACAGAATATTAGGGTTACACTAAAATGAAGCTATAAGAAAGCCATATTAAAATAATGGATTTTAAGCATTTTTTTTAAATTCTGCGCTGTATTAGCCTGGCGAATTTCTATCTGCAAGCAGTTCCAGATTTTAGGTGCATAACAGCAGAAGGCCGCCTCACCACTTCTTTTAAGTTTAGCTCTTGGAATTGTAAACAGACACTCACTTGAAGATCTAAGGGTATGATTTAGAGTGTAAGGTGAGAGGCATTCCAAAATATAGGATGGAGTAAGATTACTTAAGATTTTGTAAACCATAAGCAGTATTTTAAAGTCAATTCTAAATGGCACAGGTAACCAGTGTAGTGACATCAAAACTGAAGAGATGTGCTTGGATTTTCTTTTCCTAGTTAGGATTCCGGCAACTGCATTCTGCACTAGTTGCAATCAATTGATTTCTTTTTGAGTAGCCCTGAGAGGAGAGTATTACAGGAATCTAGTCGACTAAAACCAAAAGCGTGAGGTAAGTTATAAGGAATCTAATTTTTACTATATTTCTTAAGTGAAAAATGCTGTCCTAATGATCTGATTAATATGTGATTTATAATTTAGGCCAGAGTCAATAATTACCCCTAAATTCTTTACCTCTGTCTTGACTTTTAAAGCCTAATGGATCAAGTTTATTTCTAATATCCTCATTACATCCATTTTCACCGATCACTTTTGCCAAGACTTCTGTTTTCTCCTTATTTAGTTTGAGAAAATTACTACTTGTCCACTCAGAAACACAAGTAAGACATTGTGTCTGTGAATCAAGAGAGTCGGGGTCATCAGGCACTATTGATAAATACAGTTGTGTGTCATCAGGATAGCTGTAGTAGCTCACATTACACCTTGAGGTAATCTGACCTGATGGCAGCATGTAGATCAAAAAGAGCATTGGACCCAGAATAGATCCTTGTGGAACACAATCTAGCATGAAGTATAATTACCACAAAAACAAAGTATTTTCTACCTGTTAAGTAAAACTCACACCAATTTAAGATGGTGCCAGAGAGGCCCAGCCATTGACTAAGGCAATTTCTAAGTATATTGTGATCAATGGTATCAAACGCGGCACTCAGATCTAAGAGGATGAGAACAGATAAACAGCCTCTGTCCACATTTACCTGCAAGTCATTTACTACTTTAACTTGCGCAGTTTCGATACTGTTATTTGTTCAAAAACCTAACTGAAACTTGCCAAGAATAGAATGTTTATTCATGTGATCATTTAGCTGCATAATGACTGCGTTTTCTTGGATTTTACTTAAGAAAGGCAGGATAGAAATAGGTCTAAAATTTTCAGAAACAGAGAAATCGAGAGTATTTTTCTTGAGCAGGAGCTTAACAACAACAGTCTTAAGATAGTCTAATGATGAATTTACTATGTCACGAACACTATCAATTAGCATGCTGAATACTTCTTTGGAGGGTCTCAGTTGAGAAGTTATTGTATATAAATAGGGTAATTCTATACTGGTGAAAGAATTTAATAGGGTTTAATAGGATCGGTACTGGGGGGATGTACTATATTATTTCGAATATAATTAATTTTGTGATTAAAAAATAAAGCAAAAGCCTCACAAATTTCATTGGAAGTTTTTTGGAAGCATTCAATTGAGTGACCTGGGTTTAGCAAATGATCAATGGCAGAGAATGAAAGTCTTTGATTACTAGCATTGTTATTTATAACTTTAGAGAAGTAACACCACCTCACAAGATAGACTATGTTGTTGCATTCTGTTATTTTAGCCTTCAATACCTCATAGTGAACAATCAGTTTAGGTGTTCTCCATTTACGATTAGCTCTACGGTATGTTTTCTTTAAATCAAACACTCTTTGGGTCTTCCATGGTTTTTTTCGTGGATTTTTTAACTGTCTTTTCAGGAGTGACTATGTCAGCGGCAGCTCTCACTTTATCATTAAAATTTACTACCTTACTATTTACATTATTATCACTATTGTAGTAAGCACTACAATCTGACTGGTTGCTTAAAATGTTTGTAAATTTTGAAGCTGCAGGCGAATCAAACAAGCATTTTTTAACAATATACTTCTCATTAATTTTAACTATCAGTATTTATATATTAAATAGTAAGAGAAAATGGTCACATAAACTGATACCCATGATCTGCCACACATATCAACTTTTAATCCTTTAGTAATCACTAAATCCAACGTGTGCCCCTCTTTGTGTGTTGGCTGACTACTGTGCTGGCTCAGATCAAAAGAATGCAGAAGGTTCATGAATTATTTTGCTTTCGGGTCATACTGATTATCCATCCATTATTCAACCCGCTATATCCTAACTACAGGGTCACGGGGGTCTGCTTGAGCCAATCTCAGCCAACACAGGGCGCAAGGCAGGAAACAAACCCTGGGTAGGGCGCGCACACACACCAAGCCCACACTAGGGTCAATTTAGAATCGCCAATCCACCTAACCTGCTTGTCTTTGGACTGTGGGAGGAAACTGGAGTACCTGGAGGAAACCCATGCAGACACGGGGAGAACATGCAAACTCCACGCAGGAAAGACTTGGGAAGCGAACCCGGGTCTCCTAACTGAAAGGCAGCAGCACTACCCACTGTGCCACCGTGCCGCCCCCATACTGATTATCAATATGAAAATTAAAGTTGCCAACAATTAGGAACCTGTCATAACAACAGTTACATAGGGTTTGCCTAAGATGTGCTCCAAAAATTCTCACCGTCTTTGCATTGTTATTACAATGTAACAGCTGACTCACTCTCCAAAACTGGCAGATACAAAACTAAGACCCAAGGTCTGGTAGGCTGAGGACATTAGACCCAACAAGCCGTACTTCTTCCAAATAAACTTCCCCCAACTGACGATCAAAAATAAGCCAGAAAACAAACAGTATGTAAAATAATAAAGTGAATATATATTGATAAAGAAAGAAATGAAAAAAAACTCCAAATAATATATATATCATACCCCAACGAACCCGGACATAACATACAATCCCAAAAGTGTTCAGCGGAAAGTAATAATAAAATGAATAAGTGTAGTTAATATATAATACAAACCCTCCCTTGACCCCACACTGACCACAAACTCAATAAGTCACACAGAAAGTACGAAATGCACATAAAAGTCCAGAAGATTTAACAGAAAATGGATAATGTTTGTGAACCTGATTCAGCTGGAAAAATAGTCCTACGGAAAGTACACAGATGAAAATGATGGCTTGCTCCTCTCCCCAAACAACAAGAAACAGTCTCACCATGTTTATCCTCGGTACGTGGTGTGATCCAGAACCGGGGGGGGGGTTTGCGGTGCAAAGCTGTTGTTGACGGGCATTGAAAGTGGCAGGCAGACAAAGGTGTAAATGATTTGAAGCAGTGCTTTCTCCTGACTCTGTAGTGGAAATGGAAGTCTAGTAGAACAAGATCGTTTTTTTTTCCTTCTGTTCTTCCGTTTGAATAGCAAATGATCAGATGCAGGTGATGGAATTGACAGGAACAATTATTGTGAGGGGCCACAGTTCCACAGAGTTATCCATCCCCCCTTTGTTTCCAGGGGAGCATATTTACACAGACACATACACCATGTAAACAGGACAATGCTACGAAAGACTGAACTCACAAAATACATTTATGATGACTTTAATCATGTAGCACCGCTACAACAACATTAAAACAATAATTTACTTGCCTAGTTGCATTTTTGTAGTTATGTCAAGGAGACAAGACATATTTTACCCAAAAGCTCAGTTTTGAGCAAAAATACACCAAGAATATTCCAAAGTCTAAAAGAAAAAGGAAAAAAGGTTGAAACAAAATCATGTACTGAAACAGCACACAAAGTCATGAGATATCATTAGATTGTTTTAATAAAATCATTTGCTCAAAATATTTTTTGCAAATAAAAACCTGTGCTATACTTTTAGTGTATCTTCAATGTTATCCATGCTTTCATTGAGAATTGTTTTTAATTTGCTGGAAATTCAGCAGTCTGTGATATGCCTTTTGGGCAAGGTTTCTGCTCTCAACCTCATTTCCCAGTGGTGCTCTTGAGCAATGGGTGCCTGCTGTTGCTTTCCTATAGTCATCTACAAGTGAAAGGAATAAACCCCTATTTTGATTACTGTATGTGTGACACAACAAGAAAGACATTCATATCAAAAACCATTGGTGCCATCTTCAGATAAAACAAAGAAAAGGTTGTCTAATATAATGTGAACTATGCTTGAAAAGTGAGTAAATCAGGTAAAGAAAAAAAAAACTATTCTTTTATTAATTCTGTTACAAAGAACCGCAGTCTGTAAGAGGCTTTCTCGTTTGCTTTCTGTGGCCTGTAATTTACTGTTGCTATGCAACCTTAGCATCAAAAGAATCAGTTTGCTCTGCCCATTCACAAAATGTCTCCTCCAATTGAGCTGGGCTTAGAATTCAGAAGAAACAGTGTCTGACAGCACTGAGCTCTATTCGTTTTGTATTCTGTTGAGTACTACATGAACAACATCTTGATAGTGCAGAGTATAAAAAGTTACAGTTAACAAACTTTAAATGACATGTTTCTTCAAAAAAGCATTTTAGAGTGCCTACAATGTTTTTTAATGTGTAAGTAAAATAAAAATAAGGCAAAAAAAGTTATTTTTAACCAAAAATATTGTATACACCGTACTGATCAAAGGCATACACTATATTAAGAATCTGAGTGTTCTTTCATTTTTACACAGACAAAATAAGACACTACACTTGGATGTCTAGCACTGATGGATGTAATACTCATTCACAATATACAGTGGTGGACAGGTCTTCAAAGGCCTTTTGGGTGGATTAAATTCTGGCTTTGAGTCTATATTTTCTATCTACATAAATTGTCATAGTAACTGCAATAGGTAATTGAGATGCTTAATAACCAGTTAAAATACAAATTGTATTAAACATTAAGGATTGAACTACTTCACTGAGAAATATTTAACATTAAATATTTACAAAAAATTGCCTAAGGAAACTACCATTGTTACAGTTTATAGGAAATGAGAAACAACAGTGTTCTATCCTTTCACTCAAAGCAATATTGTCACAATAATGGTCATTCTAATTTGACATGATGACATATAACGCCTTGCAGTTCCTGAGACCCCTGGGCTTGATTACCGACTGACTTTCTGTCTTTTGTAGAGGATGTCAACGTGGATTTTCTTGAATTCCATTTTCTTCCCACTCCCAAAAAACATGCATGTTAGTTTAATTGGCAACTTTACAGTAATTTGGCACAAACTGTGTATACGTGGATACATTTATTGAACCTGAAATAGAGTTGTCTTACATCCAGAGGTGTTTTTTTTTAGTTTTTTCAATGCTGCCAGGTTATTTGTTTTAAAAATGAAATGTTAAATGGAAACTGTCTGATTATTCAGTTAGACAGATAAATAGCAGTTGTCAAGTTTAATTTTGCAGTTTGGCTAGTGTAGGAATTGAATAATCAATAAGACACCCACCCAGAGGGACAACAACAAATGAAGGAATGAGTGTGATTTATTGTGCCCACCCAGAGGAATGCCAATAAGTGCTGGAAATAGAAAGATGAATTTTTACTTGGTTAATTAATCATCAGTTTTGACTTTGGCAAAAACTGATAATGAATTAAATAATTTGACGAGACTGCTACTTTCTTTACCTTACATTAATCTGTTGTAGGAGGGGGTCTCCAGCCTATAAACTTAAATCAATGGAACTGAAGCACACTTGTTTAAAGAAACATAATAATACAATTTATTGATATGATAACTACATATATATGTTGACATATAAGACAGGACGCAAATTGAGTAGACACACAAACATATAATATAGAGAAATTGGCTATTTACTTACAGTTTAAATTTCTAATTTATCTTGACACAGGTAAATAGTTTTAAGATGCAAAGTGTTTAAAGGTAAAGGTGACGGACAGTGTTGTGTGGAGCCATTGCTTTGTTGCTGTTCCGAGTTCAAGTGGAGGATTCCTGTTATGGTGTAGTGCACTCTTTCTCCTTACTGCATGATCCTTTGTTTGTGGTGTTCTGTGATGCTGGTTTCTCAGCTTGCTTTCTGCTGTTAAGTGCTTTGCTGTGTTGACTGCAGTTTCATAGGGAAAAGCTTTACTTTTTCTGGCACAAGAGTTTAGATGCTGAAATTCCTTTCTTGAGATAATAGCTGCTTCTCAGCCTTTTCAGCCCACAGCTTGGCTTGTTATAGAGATTGTCTATTACTGATCCACAAAGAGAATGTGGTTGGTAGTTCTCAGCTCCTCAAAAAGAGAATGGCTCATCAGCTCTTAGTTTCAGAGAGTGCAGGTTTCAGAGGTTTTTAGTCATTTTGGAGAATGAGTGCAGAGCTCCAGTGGGAGATCCCTAAGAGACCCCTTGAGAGAGCCACCCGAGAGAACCAGAGAGTGTAATAATAAAAATAATACATTTATGTAGTGTCTTTCCCATGCTCAAAGCGCTTAGTTCCCGTATTCCCCAGAGAATCTTTAGGATAGTGCAGTGAGTTTTAAGGCAATGTATAACTTCTCTTAATTGAAATAAAATCATTCCAGTAACAAAATCAATGTCTCCTTATAGGTGAGTTCTTCTGTCCATTGATACAGTCATTCATTTATTTAAAGCATTTTGTTCTTGCATGAGTCCATGTTGTGCCTTCTGGCTCAACGAGTCTGTAGAGTGGCCTCTGGAGAGATGAGAGTGCATTTCTGATTTACTCCTTTGTGATCACATGAAGTCCACAGAGATCCTGGTACAAGCTGGAGTTCAGTCACTTAGTTTGGAATGCAAATGGGGGAAGGTGTAGATGAATGCCTGCATCACTGTTAAATCAGACCTGGTGTGCTACTAAAGCCTAGTAGAATGGGCAATGCCCACTTTGGCCTACACTAGCTTACAGAAAATTACAGTCTGAAGGTAAGTTATTACTGTTTATCGTGCATCCAGTCTGCTAGACTATAAATGCAGTCTAATGCAACTCCCACTTGAACCCCAATATTAGTGACTGATAAATAAAAATCAACTGAGGCACTTCACATTCTGTTAAATAAAAACCAGGCAGAAAAAAATAATGACTGACAATGGGGCATAATTTAAGCCAAATGAAAGTTGAAACCGAAAAATGAGTCTTATATCCTAATACTTAAGCTAAATGCAAAAAACAAAATTTGAAGTTCGAAGGCTATAGCAAATGGTAAAAAAAAAAAAAAAAAAAACTCTCTAGTAAGTATCTCTAACCATTTAAACCATCATGTTGACACTGCCATGTGCCATGCACTCCTGTCTATGAGAATGGAAACCATAGCAACTGTCAAGATAATACACCTGTTAATGACAGTGCTCTTAATGGAACCACAGTAAAATGAAACATATTTTTACTGTTCTTAAATGCAAATTTTTTAAGCTGCAAACATGGATTTCTCATGTAGAAAAGCCTAGAATGGAGAAAAAGAAATGGAGAGAAAAGTGAAAATAAGTGAAAAAGAAGTTCAAAATATAATAGCTCATAGCTGAAAAAAAGGTTTGAAGGAACGGGGTACTTTTAGGATGGTATAGGGTGATGCCAATTTCCATGGAAAGCCCCCAGAGGATAATTAGGGAGGGATCAGAAACTGTTACAGATTTCATCTGCAAATGGGAAAAGGGGCCATTCTATACATTGTAAATATTCTGTGTGCCCTAGAAAGGCGTGGGCCAGGGTACCAGAACAAATAAGAAAGAGAGTGGTGACTTTGAAGGAAGCTTTTAATGTTTTTCCAGAACTGTAAGGGACTGGCAGCCCAGGGAGTGAAGGAGATGCCTCACTATTTCCTAAACGAATGTGAGGTAAGAGAAGGAATGGCAACATGCGCTAGTCATTAGAAGAAATATCTGGGACCAGGCGGTTTTTCTAACTGAGCAGACAGTTGAAAAAGTGTCTGTAAATGGTTAAGTGATGAACTAGGGTGCAGGAATTCCAGTATTCATTACAGTTGTAGCCTGGAGGCAATGGAGACAAAATAGTCTGCTGTTTTCTGTTTATTCCAAACCTCTTTCCTTATACATTGTCAGTTAGGGCATGAATTAACAGAAGCAGAGTTTTACAGTAATTCAGGTCTTTCAGGTGCTACAGTCAACAGTACCACATAAGTGAGAGGTCTATAAAGAACTCCTGTCTTCCACCTGCTTCTTCCAATAACATTAGTAACTCCCAGTGCTTCTAGCTATTTGCCTTTTTGGTTCCTTTTTGTGACTTTGTTATTATTTTAAGTTTCTTTCTTGAGATATTTACTTTATAAAGTTAGTTGTATTGACTTGAGCTTAAAGTATTTTTTTAACAGTGTTGTTCAAAGTATCCCATAGCCATTTAGTTGCCTCTCTAGAATTTGACTTAAATAAAGGTAAAGCTTGCCCATGAAAAAAAAAAAAAACTACTGACAGTTTCAAAGGATCTTTTATTAAGTGCATTTAAGTACCAAAAGCACAGGTAAATGTAGGATTCTCTGTTTTATATTGTAAGAACCCTGGATGTGAGAAATGGAGGAATAGACTTAGCACTATACACAATGCCAGTGGTAACTGGCCCTCAGAAGGATCATTGTTTTTTTTTCTGAGGCTGTAACTGTATACCTGTGGATCGATACCACTAAGATCTTCTGCATCTCCTCATGGTTGTGGCTTATTATACACACTTAGAATGCTCTGATCAGGTTTTTGTTAGGGCTGATACCAATTACTGATTTCATGTTGCTAGATTTGGCTAATTCCAATACCGATGCTGATTTATCCTTTAGAACTTTAATTTTTTTGCATTAAGATCCTGCATAACCAATTCTTATGTTCTACAGTATATTAAAGTAATTTTACAATTAAACTAAAGACCACAGGTGTTACCTGTTCATTTTTATTAATAAAATTAAATTCTGTAGGCTTATCGTATTGTGACCATAAAAATACTAAAATAAGAAAAATGTAATTAAGATATACTTTTTAAAACTAACAAAGCATGTACAACTGCCATAAAAGAAATGAAAATGTTTTCATAATTACAAGATGCAATTCTAATAAAATGTTTATCTACAAGGCTAATATGCTTAACAAGCTTACAATTGACAAATTTGGCTTTTAAGCTAGAGAAGAGCCAAGCAAAATGACACCTTTTATTGGCTAACTAAGAAGATTACAATATGCAAGCTTTCGAAGCAACTCGGGCCCCTTCTTCAGGCAAGATGTAATACAGAAACTGAAGTTTCCTGTATTTATATCCACACGCTAGGACAAGAAACAACAATGGTAAATCATTAAAGGAAAAATCTTAAATGTAAAAAATTAATAGGTTCATTCACGCTAAGATTAATTTAACAGGAGAGAGAAGAACAATGTATGGTCATGATCTTTGGATAACCGTTCAACAAAGTCCTTTGAAATTTGTGAGTTTTTCAAAACAATGTGGGTCTGTGGACAGGTTATCTGTGTCAGTCTGAGAGATGCAAACAGTCCTCATACCTGGCTATAAAACTCTTGTCTCTATTCAAGCCATGCTGTAATGTATTAAATTTTAACATGAGCTTAACTTCCCATTCTTTTCCCTCTTGCTGTGTTTTGAAGTTGCCCATACGCACTGTGACTTTAAAGTCCCTCTCACAGTGTCCATGGCTGTTGAAGTAGGCCGCTACAGGAACATCTGTGTTGCCATGTTTAATGTGGAATCTGTGCAAATTCATTCTCTGGCGGAGTGTTTGTCCAATTTCTCCCACATAGAGTGCAGTGTCAGGACATTTCATGCAGAGAATTAGGTAGACAACATTGGATGATCTGCAGGAAAATGATCACTTTATGTGATGTTCAAGTCGGCAGTGTGGTATAACTATACGGTCTGTATTGTAGATGTGGGCACACATTTTACATCTTTTCTGTAGGCAGGGAGATGTGCCATTTGCTGTCAGTTCATTTAGGGAGCTTCGGACAATAAGTTGCTGAAGGTTTGGTGTTTGTCTGTATGCCAGGAGGGGAGGTTCAGGAAATACATTTTTCAGTGTTTGGTCATTGTTTAGCATTGGCTGAAGTTCTTTTATAATTTTTCGAAGTGTTTCAAGATGTGGGTTGTAGGTGACAACAAGGGGGATACGGTTCTTGTTGTCTTTGTTTTTATATTCCAGAAGGTTTTCTCTGGGTATGGCAGTAGCTCTTCTTATTTGAGTGTCTGCTGTTTTGGGGGTATAACCTTGTTTGATGAAATCTTGTCTGAGCTCCTGCAGTTGTTGATCCCGGTCTGTCGGGTCTGAGCAAATACGATTTTACCGAATTGCTTGGCTAAAAATAATGGAGCGTCTTATATGCTTGCGGTGGAAGCTGTTACTTCTTAGGTAGGTCCATCTGTCTGTTGGTTTGTGAAAAACAGAAGTTACAAGGATGTTGTTTTTTAGTTGAACAGTGGTGTCAAGGAAGCTGACTTCAGTTTTTGAGTAATTCAGCTTCAGCTTTATGTTGGGGTGAAAAGAATTATATTCATTATGAAAATGGAGGAGGTCCTTTTCACTGGCAGTCCAGATTATGAAGATGTCATCTATGTAACGGAGATATAACATTGGTTTTAAGATGCACATTGACTAAAAAGCCTATTGTTTACTAAGCAGCAGCAGCAAAGTCTTCTTTATCTATTATTTTTAGAATTAAAAACGTGAGCTGCTGCAATAAACACATGCTTGCTCACCATTCACACTCAGATAAGTCTTTTTTAATTACAAGGCAAAGTTGAGAGGTCTGAACTCATTCGCTTTTAATGTCTGCCAAAGATGCGCCTCTCTTTTCTTACACTCCAACTACAAGTCTACTGCTGTTCCTCTCAAAGCACAAGACAACTCCTCAGATTCCTTTTTCTCAGTTCATTACTTCACTTTCTTTAATTTAAAAGCCAATATTCCTGTTTTCATTTTTTCCTAAAGATTGACAGTTTTCTCTATATTAGTCAGGAAGTTCCGCCAACAAAGTGACACACACAATTCTTCAAGTACCATAATACTTAATGTAAAGGAGCATTACAACAAAATTAGTGTAATCTTAAAAAATCAAATTCTGAAAAAAATAGTTTTCTGAGATTAGCCACTCTTACTTCTACATCATTTTGTATTAGAGCTGTAGTATTTATGGTGCAGTTTGTTAACACGAGAACACGAGAATATTCTCAATACTATGTCTGCAAAAGTTACAACAAGTGGCTTCTGAAATTTTTGTTCTCACTAATGGCCCATCAGTTTGGCATCATTATATGTAATACAGTATCTTATGAGGGTAATATAAAACATTTCAATTTAAAATATAAAACTTTTGTGGGTCATGCTAATGCCCAGCATAAAAACAATTTAGTATTTAATGGTAAACTCAAATGACATTTTTCATTTAACCAGGCACATAAAATAAATGAAGCAAGATCTTTTTAATTCCATAATCAGGGAATCCGGCCATCTGCCTAAATATATATTGTCACACACGTGCGCTTAGGAGGCAGTCAACAACCCCTGAGGTGAGTGATATAACACAAGATAAGGGGTTGATTTGGGGTACTGATGCCTCTTTCTCTGTCTTTCTCTGTCTCTACAGAACAAAAGAAGACAAACCATAAATACACACTTCTGGTCTCTGAAAATGGCTTCCTCCAGACAACTCCCATGGATCGTGTCACTTCCAGTCTATCTGTGATGATGTCAATTCCGGCTCTTCAGGATGATGTTCCTTTGCGGTCCATCTATGATGATATCACTTCCGGTCCATCTGTGATGACGTCACTTCCAGTATCATCATCATTTCCTCACAAATCATTTCGTACAGCCATTTTGTATATAAATGATCATTCCACCTCTGTATTCTGTCAAATGGTTTGGTTTTTTATCAAATATTGACCAATATTAAAGCTTTTTTCCAACAGATATTATCCGGGGCAATTCCCCAACTCTTTTTACAGTTTCTGTGTGATTTAATTCTATTATAATATATATATATATATATATATATAGAGAGAGGAAGAGCTCGGACCCAACACACACAGGCAGACACAGAACGTCTTAAACACGCACATTTTAATTGCAACCCCTATTTACAAGCCCGACACCCAGTGCAGTAATCACCCAGACACACAGTCCTTTCAATTTCCTTCTTCTTCTTCCTATCGCCTCCAACTCTTCCCAGGCAAGCTCTGTCCTCTTCCACCCGACTCCGGCCCCCCTTGCTGGGGTGAGGCCGCCTCTGATCTTCTCTAAGTAGCACTTCCTGGTGTGGCGGAAGCGCTGCTTTTGCACCCGGAAGCACTCCAGGTGTACCTGGAATCTTCTTCTGGCAGCACTTTCTGGTGTGGCAGAAGTGCTGCCTTCCAGGGCTCCACAGGTATCCGGGCGCCCCCTGGCAGTGACCACAGGCCCAAACCGGGTTGATCTTCCCAGCTCTGCTCCCGTGGCCCCCACGCAGACCAGGAATTGCTCCTCTCCCGGACCCTCCAGGCAACTTAATTTAGGAGAAATAACATTAGGGCATTGAGGGTAGCTCTAGGTGATGTCCTCATTTCTTAAGATGCAGATGGACTGTGGAAAGAAGTTCCTCCTCAGTCTGTCTGAACTGGTTTTCAGGCAGAGGTAGCATTCCCTTGAACACAACACAGAGAAGAGATCTTTATTGCCATAATTTTCTTTGCCCTGGTGTGACATTGCTTAATATGGATTTCTCCTGGAAGTTACAGAGTGCAAATTTAGTAATGGATTCAGCTGACTACATCATTGCCTGCAGACCCTTGAGGTCCTGGTGTGCACTGTTTCCAAAGTAGTTGGTAATACTTTCTATCAGGATATGTTCTTTTTATGACATGTGCTGAAAAATGCAGGTGATTATAAGTGATATAATTTCTATTATTATTGTATAGTCATCGCAGGAAAGAGAAACTGCAATCCACATTTGTGTAGCAACATACAATACCCTTAATAATGGTGGCAAGATATATGTAAATGCAGTGTATGAAAGAAATGGGGATTTCACACCTGTGCACCAATGTTCTGTGGTCTTGTTTATAAATCACGTTACCTGAATTATGTTATCTGAACAGAATTTTAGGATTATAAGTACATAGACAATTGCAGTGCATCTACTTAGGAAAAGTCAATAACAGAGAGGAGCATGACTTGCACACTGATGAAATAATTGAAGATTTAAAAACACAATGCCAAGAGGTGTTAGCTCTGGTGCTTCCTGTATTAGAGGAACTGTAGCTTGTCCTGAATATAGGACTTTGTGTCCTTTGTAGTGTGTATTCTCATACTCTGCCTTATTTCTGATGTCTTTGTGTGGCTGGTTACTTAATTGGGAGATCTTTATCGTTCTTTCCTGGATGACTTATTTCATGGTGGACAAGGCAATGTCTCTGTGAACTTGTATGTTTGTCATGACCCAAGGGTTGCCCAGAGCAAATCTTAATGCTTTGTTCTGTTTGGAAGGCTTTGACGTGACTGATTGCTGTATGACATCAAGCGGGGGAAGCATATATCATTTGGGGATGAATAGTGGCTCAGAAAAGTAAGATTTTGTTTCTGATGGTCATTGTACTACCTGTTGAGGACACATTAAAATTGATTGCAGAACTTTTTGTCTTTTGAAATGTTGGACTCAATTTGTTTGCCCAGTATCATTCTAAGATATTTCACTGAGTTTTCCAAGGCAATGTCCTTATTGCAGACTGTGACTTTACCCGCTGAGATAGAAGTCTTTTGCTCAGTGTAGTGTGAGCTTATAGCTGGACTAATCTCAAAGTGCTAGGTACAGAATCAAGTTTCAAAGGTGATGATGGCCTCTTGCAGTCTTTCAGTGATAACTCAGGGTTTTCTAGATTTGTAAATAATGGTCTGTGTTAATTGGCAAATTGAGAAATCATAATCTCTCCTGATTTAGGTATGTCATTGATATATATGTTGAAGAGGAATGGAAAGTTAGTGGAGCCCTTTGGAACTCTATCTGTAGGAAATACCCGTACATTTTGATCAAGAATGTTCTGTGTTTGAGGTAGGAGGATGAGTACAGAGGGAAGCCTTTCTGGAAACATTTGTAAATTAGCCCTTCATGCCATACTTTAACAAAGGCTTTAGAAACATTAAGAGAGAGATGGCACCTGTAGTTGTTTTAGTTTTAAAGCCTTCCGCTTTTCATTTGGTTACATTTCCTGACAGGGAAACTTATTTCCAACAGAGCATCTTCTATTTCCATTTCAGTAATTGAAATAAGAAGTCCTCTCATGACAACTATGAATGGCTAGGAGGTTAACTTTACTTTCCTCTGCCTCTTCTCCTCACTTTGCGTCCTCTTATTCCTTACTTAAAAGCTCTCCAATCGCACTGTTTGTATTATCCCGTATTAATGAACTGTTTAACTGTTCTACCTCTGGACTTCTAAGAACTGTTGAATCTGAAATAAACAAATAAATAAAACTTTACTACCTTATCTGCTCCTACAGCCTCTTGTGCCTGATCGGCGTCTTTTAACGCTGGCCTCTTACCTGTGCACCACTGGGCCTTCTCCTTTATTGCTTTGAAGTCAGCTGTGGCCTTTTGTTTCTTTTCTTTTAAACTAAGGAATCGTTACAACGTGATTATTTGCTTACAAATGCCAATATCAGTTACTGCTGCTTTCTACCCTACCTCCTCGATGCTAGTTCAGATATTTATAACATTAACAAGTACACCTAAAACTACACGTAACATTTCCAAGGGCACCTCCAAACACCCAGCTACTTTTACTCTTGTGTGGGTGAAAAAAAAGCAAAAAAAAAAAAAACTTCTAAAGCGAAAAAAAAGCGGCAACCAGAACCCACATTTTTAAGAGCAAAATGTATTTTTAATTTAAGTCTCACACCACAGAGAGAGAGAGAGGTTAGGAGCACGCACTGATACAGTGCATTGCTGCACCCACCACAGACCAACTCAGGATTCAGATTAGGACCCGAGTGCAACCATGCAATGGGTGATACCTCAGCACCACACTAGTTCAGATGGAATGGAACACTGTGAGGTTTTGTATGGTGGCTGGAGTGCCAATTCTGCCACCAACCCCCAAGGGATGGATGCAGGAAACACCAAAAACTCTCAACTGCCTCTAGTGTTTGCACAGTACATTAGCACGTCAGCACTCCTCAAGCTAATGAAACTATGAGTGGGTTGTCAGCATTAAACATCAACAACTGGTGTTCTACCGTACTTTAGCATTTCTCAGGAATTTTATGAGTGCTTCGTAGTGCAAAGCACTCACTGAAAAAACATGGGAATCCATTCTTTGACAAGCTCAGTCAATTTGCTCTTCTTTATCCATTGTTCTTACAAGGTGTTGAACAAGGAATGAAGAAAACTGAAGATATAATATATCACTCCCAAATGTGGAGTTGCTTTTATGTTCAGCTTCTCCAGGTAGTCCTGCTGCTTCTGACAGTACTTGGCCATCTGAGGAACATGTCTCTTTCAGGTTCAGACCAAGGACACTGCAATATATAGTCAAAAAATTTCTTTCACGCTTTCAACAATTCGGGCTACCTTCTTTTTGTTGTGAGCTATATTACAATCACTAAAGTGTGAGCCAATAAACAGCAGCTTGAAGCAGTGATATATCAAGCTGGACATCTTAATTTAGAGGAGAGGGTGCTAATAGGAGAAGAATGCAGGCTTCCTTTATTTTAAGAAGGACCTAATCTATTTCTGAAACCCTTTCATAAAGTAATTTTTTGTAACACAAATGACTAATTACAATTAATGTAAACAGAAAACATTTTTAAGCAATATCTGGCCCCATAAGTAGTATGTATAATTTTAATTATGACATCTCTGCGTGTCCCCTTACCTCAGAACAGCAAAGTCAAAACCTTCAAAAAAGTGAGAGATTATTTTTACAGATGGTTAAAGGGAGCACACAAATAATGATGAAATAAACTGAAATATCAGACTCTGCTGTCTCACTATATAGGTTAAGTGCCCAGTTTACTAAATGGGTAACTCATGAACTTTCCCACTTTCCACTATACTGTATCACAAGCATCAAGACACACTCCCTGTCTAATTACTCTGGCCACTCCACTTCCCTTCCAGCCAAGGATATTCTCAAACTCACCTCCGAATTCCATGATCAAACAGCTGCTGAGTATGAGATGATGTTCTACACCATCTCCAGGTAAAGACCAGGGGCCTCATGTATAACGCCGTGCGTAGAACTCGCACTATAACATGGCGTAAGCACAAAAGCCGAAATGTGCTTACGCGACAGAAAAATCCAGATGCAGGAATCTGTGCGCATCTAACTTCCACGCTCTTCCGCTACATAAATCCCGATCAGCGTGAAAACTAACGCCGGCACGCCATTATGTAACGCCCAAATCCTCCCAGAATTACGCCTATTTGAATATGCAAATCAATATAAATCGCCCTTAAGCGCAACCTTCTGTGAAAAGACAATGGGAAAAGCACGGGGGGAAACATAAGAATTTCAGCGAATACCAAGTGGAGGCAAAGGAAAAACATACTATTTGTTCAAATAAGCCGTGGTATAATCAACAAAAGGAAGTTGATCGAGTGGCATAGCGTGTTGGAGAAACATGAAAGCTCACATCCACAAAATCGCACAGTGCCGGAAATAAAAAAGAAGTCACATATCAAAGTCGCCGTGGAAAGCCGAGTTGTAGCCCACTGTCTGAGTGTCATATGAAAGCTTATTAGAGTGCAGAGAAAAAAGCCACACGGTGGGGAAAAAGCACGAAATGTCCACTTCAATCTCGACATTTCCACTTTAATCCATCCATTTTCTTTCTGAATCCGAAGACAGGGTCACGGGGGTCTGCTGGAGCCAATCCCAGCCAACACAGGGCACAAGGCAGGAACCAATCCCGGGCAGGGTGCCAACCCATCGCAGGGCACACACAAACACACCCACACACCAAGCACACACTAGGGCCAATTTAGAATCGCCAATCTACCTAACCTGCATGTCTTTGGACTGTGGGAGGAAACCGGAGCGCCCGGAGGAAACCCACGCAGACACGGGGAGAACATGCAAACTCCACGCAGGGAGGACCCGGGAAGCGAACCCGTCTCCTTACTGTGAGGCAGCAGTGCTACCACTGCACCACCGTGCCGCCCCTTTCCACTTTAATCACGTAGTTTATTTTGTCATTAAAGTAGAACATCATAAAATTCATCTTAAAATTGTTTAATTAACCAGTTTCTAAAATCACATCTTAATTAAAGTAGCACGTTAAATGCTTTGTTTTGTATTTGATTTTCTATGTGATCTATGTGTGTGAATCACTACTTGTTTCTTAAACCGGCTCTCTTCCTCCAACTGGACACAGAGTCCATTACATTCGTGATATTACAGCTCTCTGAATAACTAAAATACTGAGATGTATACGTGATGTCATTTTCATGATGATAGGAGTTAAAGCACGTTATTAAACATGTTTCACTTCGATGAAATAATTTATTGCAGCAGTACTCAGGGGCGGCTCTAAGCTTGTGGAGGCACTGGGCAGAGGAAGAATCGGTGGCTGGCTCCTTCGCCCGCCAATGTCAGTAAAGTATCTTATGCACGGTGGATGGCCACGTATGTTGCAGACACTAGCCGCCTCATGCTCATGACACAAGCATTTAACTTTTGCCGAAATTTGGCGCTGCGTTTTTAGCTGTGCTGTTATTTTATCTTTCTGTTTTATATTCAATATATATTGGCGCAGCCGTCACTGCAGTCAGTGCTTTTCTTTCCCCAAGTAACCGATCGCCATACAATCAGCTCTGTAATAGACGTTAAGCCATCTGTAAGCTTAGCGCCGATTCTTCAAAACGTTTAAAGAACATTGAAATATCTTTGTAGTACATGTTTAATTATTCTATCCTTAAAGACACTCCCAGTGAAGAATATAGATTATTTAAATGAAGTTAAAGTTTTATCTGTATAATTTAACAAACATATTTTGCTGCATTTCACCTTAAAAATGATATCGTCATCATATGTAAATACGCGCTTTATAAAGTGGCTCAGGTTGTGAGATATTATAACTGTAGTGCAAGTTTACAGTGTGGTGATTGTACTTATAAGTACAAACAGTTCTTCAAGGAGCACTTGATTGGCTGCATTTAAAGTTCTTGGGATTAAACTGTTTTGAACCGCGAGGTCCGTACAGGAAAGGCTTTGAAACGTTTTGCCGTGGCAGAGACAGCGTGTGCTTAATGTCATATACCGATAATTCTCTTTCCGATCAGCTGCTGCTGTGATTCACACTCAGATACAGTGATATAAATACTCCGAGTGGTGCAGTGAGAGAAATATGGAAAAAGATGATCCGCTGTGGCAACTCCTAACGGGAGGAGCTGAAAGAAGAAGAAGAAGAAGAAAGTGACAGTAACAATGCTAAAGCAGTTATGGCATTTGGAATACTATGGCTGTTCCCTGGACCATTATAGTGTTACGAGTTAATTACAATCAGATGCATTACACTAATAAACAATATGCAGTTAGTTTCTGTGTATTTATAAAGCCGCGTCATGAAAATAATGAGTAATCACACAAGAACAGTAGCACTGCTTTGACGCTGGGTGCCGCCAGTTTGCAAAACCGAGCGGAGAACTTGCGTACGACAAGACATGAGGTACCGTGGAAAAGTGCGTGGCTTTACGCCAAGTGTAGGTTTTATACATCGCGATTTGAACGTGGAAAAGTTCTTACGCAACATTTCTGTGCGTACGCACCGTTTATACATGAGGCCCCAGGTATTATTTTCTTCTCTGGTTCACTTTAATGGGCAAAAAATAATTAAATGTACACAGACATTTGTCTTTAGGCCAAGCTGTTCAGATTAAAACTGCTGATTCAAGTTACAGAAACAAGCAATTCTTCTCAATTTTTATTTTGCTTCTGTGTTTTTAATTCACCTATATATTGAGATTTGTATTGTTCTGAATTAGTTGCCATACTTCAGGTATTCTCATACACTTCAAAAAATATCAGTTTTACTTACATTTAATTAAGTTTAGTCTTGGTGCTTTTTTAAATTCCCTACAAAATAAAACTTTAACTTTAGAGTGCATTCTTGTAGGTAATCTTGTATGTTGCAGTTTCATTTCAGACTACATAATTCTTTTTTCCCATAATTTAAAAAGATGGGATGCTGTTCTTTTGTTATCTGCAGCAGAGTCTAGGTGGATTTTAATTCTACATAACCATGAATTGCCACACACATTTTTAAATGACTTCCATTTTTGGCTTTTAATATTTTGTTCTTTTTCTTTTCATTTTAAGAAAATATCTTTTATGTTTTGTCTTATTTCATTTTCAAATAGTTCCAGTTGGTCCTAGGGCTTCTTTCAGGAAAATCACTGAAAGTATGTCTGAGGTAAAGAGTGTCCATAGGAAGCCCTGATGTAGTCTTACAAAGTGCCTTCTATCAGCTCCTTGTCTGATAACTTCTGAAACACAAAGCATATCTAAAGGCCAGGGATCTCATGTAGAAAACCTTCCACAGATTCCATACTAAAATTTTACTAACACAAGAAAAGCAATGCACAAAAAAATCTGATTTGTAAAACCGCATATAATTCCAGGTCTCATGCCAAGTTCCTTTGTAAATTTCAAATCAGCTTCAAACTACAGTACATGTTCATGCATGTTTTTTTTAGCCATTTCTCATCACCTGCCACCAGTAACCACATATGGCTTAAAAATACACTCTTTGAATATTCAAAAGTCATCTCTGATAGAGGATCACATGAATCGTTGGGTAGAGGGGTCCTTTCATTGGATTGGCTGGCCAAACGCTATCCCAGCTGAGGAATGGAATTGGGGGAGGCAGCTTGATGGCTGAGGTCTCCAGGACACTAAACAAATCCAAATAATATTATGTGATATCATCTACTATTAAATTCTGCTCTGTATTTGTAATATTTTAATTTTACTGTTATACTGTATTGAAGAGTACTTATGTTTTGTTCTGTGTATTGTATTGACCCCTTTCTCTTTGACACCCACTGCACGCCCAACATACCTGGAAAGTGGTCTCTCTTTGAACTGCCTTTCCCAATCATTTCAATAGCTTCTTTCACGCTAATTTAATCTTCTCCTGCCTACAAGTTATGCTGATGAGAATTTATCTCAGCATTTCCTTGCGATAATACACTTTCAGGATGTGAATGATGCCCAAATCCAATGGCTGAAGCACTGCTGTGCAATTGGGTGGGAGGAATTCAGCACGAACATTATGTAATTGTGGAAGCATGTTATGGGCAGCACAGTTATCAATCAGGAGCCGAATCATCCATTTCTTCTTCATATTGTGAGGTTTCTGAACTCTTTTGAGACATAAACTCCCTACCCAATGGGAATGACACACTGAAGTGCATCCCAAAGCGTGATTGCAGCGTCTGTGGAAGATTGTTTGTTCGTTGCCAGGGCAGGGCAAAAACAGGCTCATAGCACTGCAGTGAAGCGATACAGAAGCAAATCATAAAAGATCGAGGTCGCCCTGTAAGTCCCTGTCTTGCACCCCAAAACACGAGGCTGAGTGTCAGTACTTTAGCAAAACCAGCTTAATTCAGCTTGAAACAGGAACGGCACAGTTATTTATTGTAGCGTAATCTGCCACTCTGCTATACACAGACACAGCAGTCAGATAGGGTCGTGGCCAGATCAGTGATCAAGTAATCCTGTTACCTGCATTTAACAATGTATCTTGCACCCCCCATCGAGATCTTTTCTGTTTGCTTTGCTGGAGAGACACAGCATAGCTAAGAGACGCAGCATAGCTTTGAGTTTGCTGTTGCCCCGGCAATAGATAAACAGTCTTCCATAGACGCAGAGATCGGACTTCAGGACGCTCTTTGACATGTTGTTCCCTTGATGGAGGTCCCAAGAGAGTTTACAAACCTCATATTTTCTTGAATGAGTGCCGCATTAATAGGAATGTTTCTTGAACAAGCATCACTGAACCACATAAAAAATGCTTTTTTGAAGTCTTCAAATGCAGTAGTTCACATACATTTGCAACCCAAGATTTTTCTTCTTTTTTTGCTCGGCCTTTCAAGAAAGTTGAAGGCGTCGATGGCAAAATTCTGAATTCACAGGCAATGTGTTTTTTCTTTTTGTCACAATCAAGAGCTGCAAAAATGTAAAGTGTTTTTTTTTGTAATATAAACTGTTATCATTTTTTCGTGTCTGTCGTTTCTATAGGAGGGTGACAATGAGTTAAATTCCAATGGATGTTTTTCAAATGTTGACGAGCAATAAGCAAAAGGTATCACTGAAAACTGAAGGAAACAAAAAAGGCAAAAAAAAAAAAAACAGTACGAGTAAAGTTCGAAGACAAAAAAATTACAATGTTTCTGTTTGGGGATCGTTGTGCACAACTGAGCTGCGGCCACAGAACTAACTGTCCTGTGGATAATTCATTCAGGCATTTCAAGGTCTTTTGGGTACTTCGTTGTAATGAAAGTATCTGCTGAATATACAGTACTTCGTAGTAACGAGATTTCTATAGACTCGGGTCATATGGGGAAACTGTTGGGACCATAAAAATACTTCGTTGTAATGAAAATTTTGTTGTAAAGATAATCATTGTAACGGAATTTTACCTGTAATTAAAAAGCAAAACATTTAATATCTGTCTCTTTGATAAAGCAAGTAAATAACTGAAAAAGTCTCAACTTTCAAATCAGTTAACTAAATAAAGTATCTATCTATCTATCTATCTATCTATCTATCTATCTATCTATCTATCTAAATCACTCCTGAATGTACAGTACATTTTCTAACCTCTTGAAATAAGAAAGTGCTTATTTTACCACTATTAAAATACAGTATGCAGAAAAGCAAATTTAAAAACACGTTTTCTGCTATTTATATATTGTTGTCTGAGAGGCAGAGTTCAGTCATCAGCAGGACGGACTTAGGTGCTGCCTTCTGCTGAGCGAAGTACTGTGGGTACCAGGTTGAAAGAGAAAGCATGGTTGTTTTAACTGTCTGTTTAAGTATTTGCAATTCACAAAGTTAGAGAGTTCCTCATAAATAGTGTGCGTCAAGTGAAGCAACATAAGTTCCGTTCATTTGTTTTTCGTTTGTGTTATAATAGCTTGTAATTTCATTAATACTAAATGTTTCTCAATAGTGCCTTTAGTTATAAGGTGCCACCTCGTGGCCAACTTCAGTATTGCAACTTTAAGATTAATATTTGAGTAAGATTTGCAACATGATTTTTGTTTATGTGTAATTTGAGAACTAAGAATAGATCTACTTTATTTTTTATTGTAGACCACACACACCCTCACTGTCATATGTACAGCTATATCTGTAAATTAAAGGTTTGGATTTGAAATCTACCTTCCAAGTGTTTTTAAGGACACTCTACTGTGAATGCCAACTATTCCTGTACAACCAGATGAAATCCTTTAGTTGTTTCTCTATTTCAATTGTTAATGGTATTTGTGTCCTTTTTTGTGAAGTTGACTGATTTATAAGCTGATTTTAGAGCCATCTTCCTGTAATTGTATGATGAACTCGACAACAACAACAACAACATTTATTTATATAGCATATTTTCATACAAAAAGTAGCTCAAAGTGCTTTACATAATGAAGAATAGAAAAATAAAAGACACAGTAAGAAAATAAATAAGTCAACATTAATTAACACAGAAAAAGAGTAAGGTCCAATTGCCAGGGCGGACACAAAAAACAAAAAAACTCCAGATGGCTGGAGAAAAAAATAAAATCTGTAGGGATTCCAGACCTTTAGACTGCCTAGTCCCCTCTCGAGCCTACATTACAGAGAGAGAGAAAAAAAAAATATATAATCCCTGTTCAATTACAGGTTTAGAACAACCAGGTTTTGAAAATGGATGGATGGACAGATAGCAGAATGTGACCTGGTTCATTCACCTTTCAGCACTGCGATCTCCTTGTCAAATTGATAACTTGTATATTAACATGGAATGATTGGGGATCATTAAATTCATTATTGGTGGTCCTACTCCCCCCCACTGTGATAGGCCATATCACAGGACAATGGGAATCAATGTAATAACTTAAACTCTAGCAGTTGTAATAAGAAAAAATAACGCTTCCACAAAGGAAAACAGTTGGGGACCAACTGCAAAAAGGCAATATTTGTGATCAAATACTATTTACAGCAGATGACAATGTGAATTACAATGATGGCGTTTTTATACTGTACAAAAATGGCAGACGTAAATGATGTGGCAGAAAGTGACGTTGTGACTGGCAGACGGAATGCAACGTCATCAAAAGGAACTGGAAGTGATGTAGTGGAAGTGATGTCATCTTCTGGAGTCCAGAAGTGACGTCATTAAGATAGAGCCAGAGGAGACGTCATCAGAGGGAGTCGGAAATGTAAGTGATGATCAGTGGCCATCTTTGGAACACGGAAGTAGGGAAGGTACATTACTTTTCTTCTTTTTGTCTGACAAAAGAGAGAGAGAGGCTTTAGTACTGCAAATCAACCCCTTGTCTCGCAATATTTCACTCACCTCAGGGCTTGCTGACTGCCTCCTAAGTGCATGTGTGTGACACAGTTTAATTTTTATTGTTTAGATATGAAAAGTACACTAACCTGCAGGGTAGGTGAAAAGGCTTCAGCAGCAAACAGCCGCAGTGGTGGTATGGAATTATGCCATGGGTGGAAACATTGTTGGCACATTAACATGAATGAGAACGGCTGTCTCTCATTTTAACTCTCAAGCACCGGCTGCCTACATCCCAGTGTTATTTCAAGCCATACCAGTGAAGGTTGTTCATTTCACTGCGTGAGTCTCAGCAGAGTAACCTGCTGAAAATGGAGGCACGTGCAAAAGAGCCGTGAAACTGGAAAGTCCCAGAAAAAGAGTTAAAAAATGAAAGCAAGTTCAGGAAGCTATCTGGAGGCATGTGCATGCATGTGCATGTGTGTGTGTGCCAGCAGCCATGCACCCATGTGTGAACAAGATGCCCGAGATCTAGAGAGGATTTTGCCTAGATCGAGGCTGCAGGAATGGAAAGTCACTAACTGGATTTGTCAGTCTGGAATTAATGAATGGCCAGATAGATCGGTCTGCCAAATAAAACCATGAGACATCGAGCAGGTTCTCATGTTTTGATCACGTGCTGTGAGGTAGAGAAGGTAGCGGAGCAAATTATATATAGAGATCCTTATTTAGCATTCCTGTATATAGAGTTATTTGCTTTTTTCCCACTGATTTCCCTGTGTTTTTGTGCTTGTGCCATTTTCTTCACTTTTGATTTTGATAACTGTTTTTCTATCCTCTTCATTTTTGTTCTAGGAGGAGGAAGAAGAATTGTCTCATCGTTTGTTTTTGTTATTTTGTCATTTTGAGCCATTGCACTCGTAAATACTTTACATATTCATCTTCACTTATTTTTGTTTATTGTTATATAATATATAAATTCTGTCATTGCAGAGGACCGCATTGAATTAAGTGCATGACACTAGAATTTTCTTTTTCTTGTTGGCACTTTAATAAATAATTAATAATAAATAATAAATAATAATTTGAATTTTTTTGTTTGTTTGTTTCTGTGACTTCAATTCACACCACTGAACCATTCTGTTACGTTACAGACACCCAGAGTTTGAACTTGCGCAGAGGTACCACCGCATGAGGCGTCACATCCACCCAGTCACTCACTATGAGTGGTGTCTGTGTAGTCTACCACTCCCCCTAGCGTTCTGATAGGGATTAACTAGGCCAGCTGACCAAACTGGTGTCCTCAAGACAATGGAGGTTAATGCACCTTCTACCGTATTGTCACTTTCCAACAGCTCGTTGCTCTGTCCCATGCTGCTCACTGTTGGGGGTTTCCCTCCTCAGTCACTAACCTTGTGGAAAGAAATGGCAATTGTCCCACACCAGGTGCCATAATATTATTGTAATAACTCAATTACCCAAGATGTGCAGATAAAGCCCTGATAAAAATACACCAGTTAAACAGTTTCACATCACTTAGATAAAAGTCATACTTATCAAGGTTACATAACAATGTCCGTAAAGAAGAAGAACAACAACAACATTTATTTATATAGCACATTTTCATACAAAAAATGTAGCTCAAAGTGCTTTACAAAATGAAGAATAGAAAAACGGCTGGAGAAAAAAAAAAAAAAATCTGCAGGGATTCCAGACCATGAGACCGCCCAGTCCCCTTTGGGCGGCATCTTTTTTTCCTCTGGGAAAACATCTTTGCAAAGGAGAGGTAGGGAGCATCTTCCGGTATCTTGCCTTGATTTAGAAGTAAGGCTGGTGTAATTTGTATTGACATGGATGAGCTTTCTTCTTCCTTCTCCTCAGGTGATGTTCTCTGTGTGGGGTTCAAAACCAAATGATCAAAATTATAGCACTATTGCTTAAAAAGTAATGTGACTGGTTAATTGATTGCTTATGTTCAAATTATGCTAAAAAACAGTTTTTCTATCTTTTTGTTGGTTTGATCCCACATAGCCTGATGGGTGTAACAGACACTGTTCTCATCAGCCTAACTGTGATGCAATTGTAGACTTATCTATCCTGCCTTGGCTAGGCTTTCCAGTGGCATGAGACAGTACAGTAACTGGATGTACTTAGTCTTACAGTGCTATTCACTCATGATGCAATGTGCAATCATTTTGACATTAAATTGATCTGGATGTTTGTACTATTTGAGATTTTTTTTTCTAATATCATGTTAAAGGTGAAAATTATGTGACTGAGGGTACATAGAAGAAAGTGAGAAAAAAAGAAAGTGTGCTACGTAGTTTATGTTCAGCTTTATAGTGTAAATAGACCTTTAAACACATGTGGATAAAGAAGCTCACCCTTCAAGATAGAGTGTATATACTAAAGGCATCACCAGTCACAACTTGGAGAGTACTTTCGAATCCTTGAGTCTTCTTTTTTCCTTTTTGTGCTTTCAGATCAGAATATTTAGGTATGATTACTGTAATCCATATTGAATGGATAAAAACGAGTGGACATTTCCCATAAAGTAAATAATTATAGTTTGTATAACAAAGTAATATGTACTCAAATCCCTTTTAGACAATACATTGAAAAGTTTTCTTTTTTTTTTTTCTTGGGCAGGTAATTTGTAGTGTCCTAAGTAATCGTTACAGCCTTGTCATTTCACGGTGGAGTATGTAACACTCATAATAATCTCTCAGCAAAGACATCACGTTTTTGTTGATCAAGATATCAACGATCAGTTAGTGATTGGTTTTCATGTCATCTTTATGCCTTTTCCAACTCTTAACTACTTTGTCATTTATCAAAACCTTCAGGATGTTTATGCATAAGGTCAACAAACTGTACACAGCTGTGGTTCATTTTAGTTTAAATTAATTGTGATTTATGATTTAAAGCAGAGTAATGTTACTTTACTGTTATTCTATTAATAAGTTTAAAACATTTTTCTGTAAAAAGAGAAATAAAACATCATGTATGTTTGCTGATGCTTCTATCAACTGATATTATCAGTGCAAGTTCCATCTTACACGCAAACTTTACAGAAGAGAACTTGTTCATTAGTAAGGATCCATCTATATTACGAACTGCTGCTTGGCTATATCTCCTATTAGGAACTGGATGTCCATATAGCATCAGCTAGACTGCAATCTAACTGCATTCACAGGATCTGAGAGCAGAAAACCCAGCCACCAGCAAACTAAATGTGTGCATCTTTCATACCTCACAACCCACAGACATTTTACTATAAGATGGCAAGATGACCCACTATACCATTATTGCTTTCTAAACATCCATGTAATGTTTGCTTCTGGTTGGAAGTATTTCTAACTCTCTTGCATATGACTCTTAGAAATCCTTCTTTTTTATAATCTGATACTCTTGGTGCTCTCCACATTGAGGATTAATGGCTCTTCCAACTGTATCTCATTCACCAAATTAGGGGGATGTAGGGAGCTTGTTTTCCACTTCTAGCCTTTCATCCTTTTCTTTTCTTCCTAGCTCAATGGTGGGCTGTGGCTCTCACTCTCTCTTATCGTTCTGAAAGCTAAAGCTGACTTCTCTGTGCTTTCAAACACTCTCACAGCCCACTGGTGAATGCTCGGAGAGAAGTTTCTTTGTCTTTTATAATTCTTTGTCTTATATATAAATGTCTATATGTGTGTGTCTGTCTGGCACGGAAGTGAGAGGTGTAGTTGGGCTAAGGGCTCCACCTCCAAGGATACACAAGCGAGGCCAGCACATCGGCAAAATGAAACATCCGAAGAAAGGGTCACTCGCTTATCTGCTATTACAGATGCATGGCAAAACATCAGCAAAATGGTATTCCTTTACTTTTTCTATCACTGCTAATACACAAGTCAGGTGAGCGCATCAGCAAAACAAAACCTCCAAAAAAAGAAAGTTGCTTAGCCGCTAATGCACAAACCATGTGAGTACGTCAGCAAAACAAAACCTCCTAGGAGAGAGATGCCCAGAGTAGTTCCTTTCAATTACCTGACATCTCCACATTTCAATTTCTCTTTCTGGCAATTAGTTTCTAGGACACAGCTTACACAACTAGACTTTTATAATTATGATGGTTATCATGTTTGTTCATTCATATTTATTTGTGTTCATCTCAATAAAATCTTATTAGAAAACAAAAACAAAAAACAAACTTCTCTGTATTGTTAACCCAAACTTTCCACTTAAATTTAAAAAGACCAAAATTTTATTCCATCATCATAAAAGTTGTGGTTTGGCTGCATCTGTCCCATAATTTTCTTTGACTTTACTGGCCTTGCACCCCTCTTCCATCCTTGCCTTTACTTTTCGTGAGCCACCATGGTAGCTCTGCGTATTTTGTTCAGGTTGAGCATGTATAAGATAAATCTCTAAGTTAGCAAGTGCTAACCCTAGGTTTGGCACCAAACTTTGAACTCAGTTTAATATTAGAATGCTCTTTGTATTTACATCAATTTGCAAGGGTAACCTGGTCAGGAACAATATGTTGAGAGAAGTAAATAGGGGTGGGGATTCCAGTTTTTTCAAAGGGGTTAAGACAACTTTGAAACACATTACTCATCCTCATTGGGAAAGCGTATGCTGGAGTACTTGAAACCAGAATCTGGCTGATAGGCAAAACACAAAGCAAGAAGGAGCAATGTGGACACAATCCTTGTTATGAAACAACTGAACTACTCCGTATCCATGCACATATATTTGCAAGGCCAATCCTTTTTACACATTTTGCAGGCATGAAGAAGGCATATGACTTTATACATTGTGGCCTTTTATAGGAAATACTTCAATAGTATAGTACTAGCTGCATGCCGTTTTCTCTGAATTTTTGCAATTGGTGCACAGTTAGAAAAGCTCACTAATAAAAGTGTGTGGCGACAAATGCAAGCAGTGTTGTGGAAAAAAACTTTCCTCTGTCTTCAAAGAAGGCAGTCACAGAGATTCACACAAAGATATGTACAAATGTCTCAGTCTATGGAGTGAGCAATCAATTAAACAATTCATCTTCCTTTATACTTTTTTTTTTAATTTATTAATTGTATTGCAATCATTCCATACAAAGCAATCAATTTTTACAAAAAAGTAGAATTGAGACCCCCACCCCTAAATTGATAAGTTTGATAAGTCAATAGAGATGAATGGAGAAGAAAAAGAAATACAGAAATAACTGCTACCTCTGTGCTTTAAGAGCTTATTTTAAAATATTACTGATTAGATCCTGCCGTGTTTTGAAAAAAATCTGTACAGATCCTCTAACTGAGTATTTGATTTTTTCCAATTTCAAATAGTATAACACATCGATTTCCCACTGACTTAAAAGAGGAGAGTTTGAATTCTTCCAAATTAGCAGAATAAGTCTGCGTGCCAAAAGTGTAGTGGATGCAATCACAGTTTGTTTGTCCTTCTCCACTTTAAACCCATCTGGAAGAACACCAAACACAGCTGTTAATGGGTTAGGAGGGACTGTGACCCCAAGGCTGTCTGAAAGGTAATTAAAGATTTTGGTCCAGAATGATGTTAGTTTGGTGCAGGCCCAGAACATGTGACTCAATGAGGCTGGGACTTGATTGCAACATTCGCAGGTTGGATCTTGCCCTGGAAACATTTTGGAGAGTTTTAGTCGAGACAGATGTGCTCGATATATAATTTTGAGTTGAATAATTGTATGCTTTGCGCATATGGAGCTCGAGTGAATTCTCTGCATTGCTATTTTCCACTCCTTTTCAGATATATTAATTGAGAGATCTTTTTCCCAGTGTCCTCTTGGATCTTTGAAATGGAGGGACTGTAAAATGATTTTATATATTGCAGAAATGGTGTCTGAGTCCTTGAGATTGAGCAAGATGTTTTCCAGCTTGGATGAGGGTGCAAGATGAGGAAAATCGGGAAGGTTCTGTTTAACAAAGTTCCTAATTTGAAGATAGTGAAAGAAATGTGGTTAATGTTAAATCTAATTGCTTAAAAATGATTTATTGATGTATATTGGGATGTTTTGAAATAAAAAGGGAGCTTAGGAAGAATATTCATCTTAACAGTGTTAATTCTTCCGGTTAGAGTAAGATGAAGGGTTGACCATCTATGCAAGTCTTGCTTAATTTTTTCCATACAGACGCCGAAATTTTCTTGATAAAGAGCTTTATGTTTACTTGTGATGGTTACCCCTAGGTATTTAAACTGATCTGCAATGATAAAAGATAGGGTATCTAATCTAATATTATATGCTTGAGAATTCACTGGAAAGAGCACACTTTTATTCAGATTAATTCTGAGACCAGAGCGCTTTTGAAATTCTGTGAGTGCTGTTAAGACTGCTGGCACAGAATTTTGTGGGTCTGATATTTACAGTACCATATCATCTACATATAGAGAAATTTTCTGTTCCAGTCCTTCTCTGATAATCCCCTTTTTTGATCATTGTTTCAACAGTGTATTGCCAGTGGTTCAATGGCGATTGCAAACAGTAGCGGTGACAAGGAGCATCCTTGTCTGGTACCACGTTATAGTTTAAAGTAGTTTGAACAAATTTTGTTAATACAAACTGAAGCTTCTGGATTGGTATACAGTAATTTGATCCATGCACAAATGTTCGGGCCAAACCCAAACTTCTCCAATGTAGTAAAAAGGTATTTCCATTCAATCATGTCGAATGCTTTTTCTGCATCCAATGATAATAATATTTCTGGGGTGTTTGATTTAGTTGGTGAGTATATTACATAAAACAGGCGTAGAAGATTTGAAGATAAGTGTCGACCCTTGATAAATCCAGTTTGATCTTGTGATATTCCCGAAGGGAGCTAGCTATGATTTTTGAAAGTATTTCAACGTCATTATTCAAAAGTGAAATTGGTCTGTATGAAGCACAATGTAATAAGTCCTTATTTTGTTTTGGAAAAACTGTGATTAATGCTTGGCGAAAAGTTTGATTGTCTCTGGCTTCTCTCAATGTTGCTAATAGGAGGGGAGCTAGCTGAGCAGAGAATTTCTTATAAAATTCTGCAGGGTAGCCATCAGGGCCTGCTGCTTGCCCACCTTGAAGTGCTTTTATAGCATCTAGTAATTCTGATAACGCCAGAGGTTTATCAAGTTCCTCCGCCCTAAAAGTGTCTATTTGTGGTATCTGTAATGTATCCAGAAATGCATTAGATTGTGTATTGTCTTCTTTAAACTCAGTAGAATATAAGGATTTATAGTAGTCTCTGAATGTGTGCATTATATTTTTGTGGTTGATGATTTTGTCTCCGTTCGTGTTGGTACTGGGATTGCATTGCGGACTTCTTGCTTGTGAATTTGTTGCGCTAAAAGCTTATTAGCTTTCTCTCCATGTTCATAATAATGATGTCTGGATTTATAAATTAGTTGTTCAGGTTCTTTAGTTGTCAAGAGGTTTAGTTCTGAATGGAAAGCCTGCCTTTTCCTATGTAGAGCCTCGCTTGGAAGCTTAGCATGTTCTTCATCTATTTTAGTAATTTCACTTTTTAGCTCTGCTACTTTCTTGGTTTAGATTTCTTTTCTGTGGGAAAGATATGAGATAATCTGTCCTCTTAAGAAGGCCTTAAGAGTTTCCCAGAGTATTCCTGCAGAAATCTCTGAGGATGTATTTGTCTCTAGGAAGAAATCTTTTTTACTTTTCTATTACCTAATACATCACAACACCTGACTCTTAACATACCGAACTTTATTACCTTATCCAATTAACTAACGCCACAAGTAATTTCTGACTAATGTTGATTCTCCTGTTATTCTGAACCTGCTTCCTTAGGAGGGGTGTTTGCAGATTGTTCTGTTGATCTTAGATCTTCATAGGAGGGGGTTTAGGCTTTCCCATCAGTTTATTCTCACTTTCTAGAAGGGAGTTTGTTACTTATTTACCTCATTGTAACCTTGAAAAATTCTGTTGGTGGTTTCTCTAAGATAAGGCAGAGAGACCTCACGTGCTTAAGCTTTAAGCTACATTTAGTTAACCTTTGAGTTACATTAAATCTTTACATTTATTCTGTTATAGTGTCATATATGTATATACCTGTACTAGGTTGTATTAGATTGCCTTCAAAGATTATTATATTATATACCAAAAAAAATCTACAGCTGCTAGTGGTTGCTGTGGAAAAACTGTCATAATTGAATTTAGTGGATACTTACAAAAATGAGGAAAGGGTTAGCCTGCATATTAACATGTTTTTAGTTTTACTTTTTGTGTCTTGTTGTGACCTGCCCACTGGTTTTGAAGAACGTGTGCCAGAGCCAGAGGTTTCCAAATGAAGATACGTCTAGCTTAATCTGACATATGAACAGATGCTGCCTTTAGATTTTTTTTCAAAGGGTTATACATAATATGGTGCTATGAATTGTACAATATGGTCACTCTTTTAAATCACATTGTTTTGTGTTTTCTCTCCATTACTGTATAGCATTTTTTATTGCATTGTCTGGACATGATCCTTTACTATAGAAGAATGACTTTTTCAGTTTTAATTTTTTTAGTTCCATCCTTTGTAAATAAAAAAGTCGCACAGGCACTAGTGGATTTAGAAGTTCTAGACAATATTATTATCTCATCTCTACTCATTTACAAACACCCATGTTTCCCACCAAATATAAAATCTAATTACATCTGACTGATGGCAGCCATGTTGGAAAGAGAGTTATTTTAAAAAATTGCCCCCGAATTGAATTGGTTATAGGGCAATTACTTTTCAAAGTTATATTTGTTAAATAAAAATGTTCCAAAATTGTTTTTGCTTAGCCCTTGTTATAGAAAAATAAACCTGTCATTCTCTGGAGGAATTAGTTGGTGCTTTTGTAAAGTCCAAATAATGCAGCTCAGTTGTTTGATTGCTCATTTTGCTGTTGCTACATTACTTGGAATAGTATATTGAATTTTTCAGCTGTATTTAGCAAACAGGAATCATTTGAATTGCCACCACACAGGCATTACAATTGTGCATTCAAACACATATCCAGTGTACCTCTTCACATGTTGAAAAAAATCTGCTCCCAAAAAGTCTTAGAGATGTGAAAAAAGTTTCCTTAATGTGAAAAAAAAATTGTAAAATAATACTGGCAAAAGTGAAGATAAATTGACAAATTCTTACTGTCTTTCTTCGCCTTAACATATAAAATGTCAGTTTGTGGTTCATGTTACAGAATTAATATACAGTATTTATTCAGATAATTTGAAGTTTAAATAAAAAAATGAGATAGAATGATCATTGTGCAAGCAAATCAAGTGTTTGAGGCTGATTGCTTAGACAAGGATATGTGGTGTTCCTCCAACAAAGTGTGTAGATTAGCAGTTCTTTAGTGCAATTTTCACAAAATGTTAGGCTACTTATTATTTAATACATTTTTGTGTAAGGTTGTGGTAATATATGACAAAAATGATTAATATTACAAATACAAAAGAAATCCAACAAAACACTAAGCACAAAAGAATAAATTATCACAACACAGTTCAGTTTCACAGATGCAGAAGATGGTAGTGATGGGTTACTTTTAAAACTAGCACCCTCATCTTCACAGCAAAATCAGCAGTGTTAATTTTTCAGAGTTAGATGAAAGTGTTGATATTTAGTGTTTAATCAACACTAAGTATTCTTGATTTGACACTGTCAGTGCCAGGTTTATGAAAAAGTTGGTGCATTTTTGTAGTGTTAAGATATAAACTCTACACAAGAGCTAAATTAGCAATGCCCCCACTTTTGTCGGTTCATTAAGGCGCCGGCGCCATTTTAAACTTAATTTTGAGAAGACATGGTGAGTACAAGAGACAATGTAAGTGTTTATAATTTACACAAACAGTACACTTATTTAGCAAGCTATTGTTTGTTAGTTGAACAAATTAGCTTCATGAATTATTTTAATGTATTGGCTTTGATAAGAGCTGTAGCAATGCAATAGCATATTAAATAACATTGATTTTACATGTTTTAAATGAATACTGTTTTACTTTTTTAGCGTCCTACAGTTTGATGGATTGAAAGCGAAACACATGTAAGCTATTTAATCATTAGATACGTACAGTATGTATTCATCACCCATAAAATGTTCTTAACAGGAATGGCCGATATGCTACGATTTCTATTTATAAATAGCGAGTGACGCACATCAGAAAACTTAAGTGAAGTCTTGCTGCGTCGCCTTTGTCTTTGCCATTTTATGAGGGAGAAAGAGAGTATGAAATGTACCTTCAACAAAAAAAGCACAACGACTCGTTTGCGCAATGATTAGTTCCAAAAACTTTCGAAAAGAAAAAGAAACGAATATGGGGGCAAGAAATGTAAAATTTACTTTGCAATGAAAACCTAGGTAACTCCAAGCGGTTGTTGTACTGAGCACTTGTGTGCTCCAGAGTTCTAGTAAAAACTCTATTATACTGTACTTTGCTCAGTTTGCCGAGTCCATTGCTACACAGCCATTCTCCCGTCATTATCTATTTAATTATTGATTGTTTGCCGCTGTGAGGTCCCCAGCCGTCCACTCGTGTCTTGCGCTCTAATTGTCTGTAGCTCGTCGGTGACTGGCCCTCTAGTCAGAGTTGGCATATGTTCGTAGTGTTCACACATAGCGAATGTTGATCACCGATCAAACGTGAAGTTGCGCCCAATTGAAGGCTTTGAGTCAGCAAATGAAAAATCCAGTATAGTTAACAAGGTATCAATTGCCAGACACCGATCAAACCAGCTGCTGTTTAATATATTTTTGTTGCGTGTCTGTTCAATTGCATTGGTTGCCAGAATTTTAGTACAAGACTGCAACGTGAAATCGGTTCAGAAACGTTTCTCACATGTTGTTGAATGTTTTCAGGCTCAGATGTGTTCTCTATTTATATGAAAGGTTGTCTCATAATGTAACATGATTATTAATTTTTATATAAACGCTTACAAATCTTATTTATGTGTTTTGAAATGTAGTTTGAATGGAAGATTCTAGCGATCGTTCTGCTGATCTTGGTGGTGTTAGTTATTGCTGCGTTTGTTTGGTGGTCCTGCAGCAAATCGGTGGTAAGGTTTTTATTTATTTATTTTTAAAAAAGTTTTCTAAGATTAAGTCCTAGTGATGTATTATGTTGCAATAAACAAAACAGTAATATTGGTTTCAGCAGAATGCTTTTGAAAGTGCGATACCAAGAAAGCCAGAAGTATGTGAAGGTGACTGAGACTGATGGGACTTATGATTAACAGCAGTTCAACAAAGCAGGTTCATCCTTCTTTTTGGTCTTCGATATTGTAAAATTAAATGTGAAAAAAAATTGTATTGTAAAAAACTTTTAGACATTATGTAACATGGGATGTTTAAATATTCTAATATCTAATAGATATTAATAACATTATTTCTCATTTTAAAAAAAATTTTATTGGGACAATTAAAATCAACAGGCTAATGCAGTGCAGCTTTAGGATATGTCACCAGGAACCAGGTATTTAAGGTATTGTGGCTAAGGTGGTTCTGGATGAAAAGTGCATCAAATATATTTTTTTATATTTACAAAAATGAAACACCAACTATATGCTGTCTTTTAACAGATTTATGTTTTGTCATCAATCTTTTGTCATTCTTTTTACAGTCAGAGATAAATTTGGCTTGCCACCTGATGCTGAAATAGTTTACAAGGATTCATCATGGACAGAAATTGATGAGGATATTTTTGGTGATTTTCTGCAGAAAGGAGATGAGATTTTGTTGAGAGCTTGTTTGAAAGATGGTAATTAGTCATCTGCATCAAACTATTTTGGCATTTTTCATTAATTTTTTATTTACTTGAATTTTTCATTTAATTGAATGTAAAGGATCTTTCAATTGTAATCCATAAGATAAAATGCTGCCTTTAATGATATTGCCCTTAAATGTGTTCCTATTTGTTCACTTCCTAATTTTTTCAGATTCTTCAGATTTATGTTGCGCAGAGGCATCATTCTCCTCTGCTTCAACTGTGATCCCTACTGAAAGTCCTTGTCAGAGTGTGGAAGATTTCCCAAGCAAGAAAATGAGATGTGAGGATAAGGAAGCAGCAAAAAGTGTAAGAGTTCATTGAGGTGTTGAAAATCTTTCCAGATATGCAAACTAATCTAACTAACTGATATTGACTTTTGTATAATCAAAGGTTAGTAATTTGGCAACCTTTGTTACAACAGTTATTTTTTGGATATTGTTTTGAAATTAAGATATAGTTGAATAACATAACATATAGCTGATTAGTTGACCTTATTCTGATGTTCTGTATGTTACACAGATGGTTTATGCTACCCTGAACTGTAAACCAGGTGATGACAAGATTTTAATGAATATGAGAAAACTAAGAGCTTGTCAGATTTCACCAGGAGACAGCTAGTGAATATTCTTGTTGCTGACATGGTTGAGGTGCATGGGTATGCATCAAAAGCTTATCAATGGAAATGGTGCATGTCTCTTTTCATATCTTTCATGTGTTTAATTTATTTATTTACTTATTTTTAGACAAGTACCCTCTCAGAGTGTGCGCATCAAATATGCTCAAGGAATTGTGGCTTTGTTTCCATATCTAGAGGATCCTTTCTCAAAAAATGGATATGTATGTAAGTTTTACAACCTGGTTTACTGGAAGCATAGTGGTTAGTGAAGCATGCTTGAGACAGCACTTATGATCAGAATATCATTGATGCAACTACCTTAAACTGTCATTTATGGTTTGCACTATAATCTATGAAGCTATACCATGATATATACAATATGTCATTTTTTTCGCAGGAACATTTCTATGATCCAGCAAGTGGAAGTGGCTATCTTGCTTGGCGCTTGAAAACTGTTCAACGCAACACAACCATAAACTCAAAAGGTGGCAAACAAGCTCCAGAATCAAGTGGTGGTCCACAGGTTGAGCGGAGGCCTGTTACTTCTGGACGGCAACTCACTGGTGATGAGTGTTGTGAGGCAATATCTATCCTAAACCATTCATCAGATGAGATTGTCATGAGGGAGAAAATGAAGGCCACTTTTGAATACCGACAAACTCTAGTTCATGATACTGATAAGTCCACAGACATCCTAGATACCTTCCCTAGGTTTCTTGATACAGTTGGCCTTGTAAGTGTTCATTTTGTATCTACACTTTTCTTTGCTAAATCTATTCCAAAGTTTCCTAAGGTCTTGTTTAAGTATCAGATCAGGTCTAAAATTTGTAGGAAGTTGACAAGAAGGAGGACTTTGTGTTGATGCACTTGTTTATTATCTAATTTCAGATTGAACAAGACTTTGTCATGCTGTTTGGAGAGGAGACAGCTGGGAAATTTCTTGCTAAGTGGCCAACATTCTTCAGGCCACAAGTAACTGAAAACAGTACAGGTCTGGTTCAAAATGCACATGTGGACAATCTAATCAAGTCTGCAAAAGGAGAAAGTGATGCCGGCAAGTATACACTAATGTTGAATAGAATTGGTCTTTAGTTAAATTTTGTTGAGCCTTTGGATATCTTTATCTTCTGAAATGTTTAGATTGGGACTGTGACCTTGCCTCCTTGTGTCTTCTGCTGCATCTTCTTCCTCCTACATCAAGACGTCATAAGAAGACGGCTAAAATCAACGCTCTTCAGGCAGAGGACTACTTGCTGCAGTTTCTGAAGGTATGTGTAACATATCAGGTCTGTCTAGTGGCTTTTTCTTTAAATTACACATTGAACAAGGGCAAATGTTTGCTTTTACTTAATTAGAATGCTGGACGGCAACAACTTAGCCAGTTGTTGAACCACAGCAGTTTTGCCTTTTAATGTTTAATACATGGAGAAAGTAAACAACGATGTGTTGCTGTTTGGTGTTAGTGATCCATGCCCAAGTCTGTGAAATCCTTACATATTGGAAATTGGTATGAACCGCTTTTAAGACTAAACGTTTATTTTGAAATTAATCTAAGACAAGTCTGTTGCATTTTTTTTACAGGTTGGTACAAGTATCCAGATATTCCTGTCAAATGTTGAACCATCTCAGCCTTTTTTGCTCTGCATTGGAGAACACAAAAAGAGGGTCCAGAATTTCTACATTATTGTGGACAATAAGGCAATACCATGTAAGGCACAAACATCTATAGCAGCATTTGATGAACTGTTCAAGGCACATTTTGTTTTCAGCACATCATATAGCCATGAACTTGACAGTTTTTATGTGTTTATCCAAACTGTAGCGTACAACATCTATGTAGGTGCTTCTAAGGAAAGACCAAGAGTGAAAGAATGGGCAAAGCGGTAGCTCTGAGGCTAGGGATCTGCACTGGCACTTGGAAGGTTGCAGGTTCGAATCCCATAAATGCCAAAAGGGACTCTGCTCTTTTGGGTCCTTGAGCAAGGCCCTTAACCTGCAATTGCTAAGCACTTTGAGTAGTGAGAAAGGCGCTATAAAAATGCAAAGAATTATTATTATCATTAAGGAACTTAGAGATAGATTTCTGAATGCAAATAAGTACATGTATGGAATGACATGGACTAATTGCCAGAAATGTTTACATGTTTCATTTGTAAATCTCTTCATGAGAACACATCATTTATTTGCCGCCATTTGAAATTTCACCATGGCCTTTACCCAGGAAAGACTTTATGTTTGCATTGTGCTGAGAATGGATGCTCATCTGTATTTGGAACTTTTTCTGGATTTAAAAAACGTTTAGTTCAAGTTCATGGCACTCGTGTTCCTTTTAATTGCCAAAGCAGTACATTTGTACCACAGGGTAAAAAAATCTCTGAGTCACAAGGATATAATTGTAGTGTTCTTTCCATTTGTGAAACAGATGAAACAGTGACATTTACTGAAGGAGGTGAAGGCCCTTCTACAAGTGCAGAACCAAAAACCCAGTCTCCTGTGACTGAAATTGCTTTAAATGATGTGTGTGGTGCTCTAGTTGCACATATACAATCTTCAGGAGTTGCTCATAGCACAGTACAGTTTGTTGTTCTTTCAATGGAGAATTTGGTCAGTGAAATACAAACTAGAACAAAGGAGGCTGTTCTCAAAAATATTCCACCTGTTCATTGGGAGAAAGTTGAAGGTTGCTTAAGTTCAATAGAAAACCCTTTTACAAATTTACAAAATACAGAAGCAAAACATCATAAATATTATAAGAGCAAGTGGGAAATTGTCGAGCCAGTAGAATATGTTCTTGGTGTCAGATTTGATGTGAGATGTGATAGACCATCGGGGATATACTGCCAAATTCCTGTACCAGAAAAGTTTATATCCCTGTTTTAAAAACAATTCAATCATTGTTTAGAATCAAAGAAATACTTGAAGCCTTCCAACAGCCAAAACACCACACTGAATGTCTTTATAATGACATTTGTGATGGGGAATATGTTCAAAACAATAGTCTTTTTAGATTTGAGAACAACTCATTGCAGCTTTAACTTTATTATAATGACTTTGAGACAGCAAACCCTTTAGGTTCTAAAAAGGGAATCCACAAACTTGGTTGTATGCATTTCATTTTGCGAAATCTTCCTCTAAAATTTAATTCAGTTTTAATGAATATTCACCTTGTTTTACTTTTTCATTCTGATTATTTGAAGAAATATGGCTTTGATGCAATTCTTAAGCCTTTTGTGGAGGATTTGAAAACTTTAGAAACCCATGGAATCCTTACTCCTTTGTCTGCCACTCCATTGAAAGGAACTGTTGTTCAAGTCACAGTAGACAACTTGGCTTTGCATAGTTTATTTGGTTTTGTAGAATCGCTCAGTGCAACATACTGTTGTTACTTTTATTTGGTTGAAAAAGATGCCTTCCAGTGGATCTTTACTGAAGACCACCCTGATGTTCTTTTTCGCACTAAAGAAGCACATTTGGTGCACTGCAGTGCTCAGGAAGAACGTTCAAATGCATCTTACACTTTTGGGGTGAAGAAAGCTTGTTTGTTGAATACACGGAGGTTTTATAATAGCTGTGAAAATTTTGCTGTTGATATAATGCATGACATTTTGGAAGGTGTGGCACAGTACGAGTTGTAAGTTGTTTATCAACATTTGGTGAATGAGAAGGTAATTTCTCTGACTGATTTTTTATGAACGAATTCAGTGTTTCAATTACGGATACCTTGAAAGAAAAAATCGTCCAAGTGTCTTAAAATTGGATGACAGCAAAGATCTTGGATTAAATGCAAGTCAAGCTTGGTGCCTGTTGCGCAACACCCCACTTATTTTGGGGAATCTTTTTGAAAGGACCATTCCTTTATGGTACTTGATTTTATTTTTGATACAGATAATGAATATTGTTTTTTCTCCTTCAGTAACAGAAGGCATGACATATGTTCTTAAGCACTTAATTTCAGATCATCATAGACTTTTTAAAACAATTTTTCCTCATAAAAAGTTGCTACCCAAACACCACATTTTAGTTCATTATCCCCATTGTATGAGAAAAATAGGACCCATCTTACACATGTGGTGTATGATATTTGAGGCAAAACACAGCATTTTGAAAAGATCAAGTAAAAACTTTAAAAACATCACCAAATATCTAGCCTATACACATCAATCACATATGGCCTTTCATTGGGAAAATGTAAACTTTGAGAGATTTCAGCATGGGCCGATAAAAACTGACATGCTATGTAATCTGGAAGGGTGTGAGATGATAATAGAAGAACTCCTTGCTTTGATATTTCTACAACAAATTGGGTAAAAATGTTTGGTACTGAGTATCATGTTAAAATGTTTGTGTGCTTTGGAAATGAGTCTGAAATGTCATTATTTAAGAAAATAGTCACTGTCATTATAAAAGAAGCCCAGGCATGTCTTTTACTTTCTGAAGTGGTCACTGTGTCTTTTAATGATCATTTTAGTGCTTTTTGTGTTGAGGAAAGAGCAAGTCTGTTTTATGTTCTCAATGTTAAAAAACTGTTTCACTACATGCCTTTTGACAAGCAGTTTTCTTATCATTCAGATGGAAACATGTATATTGTGCCATACTGTTACCTTATTTGATCAACTCCACTGTGCCTCATCATGTAATACTGCAAGCATTTTTAATAAAATTTTTAAAAATCAATTGCCTTATTTACTGAATTGTGCCACTTATATGGCTGTAAAATATTTTATACTCCATAAAACAACTATGGTTAGTGTTGGCATTTAATGCCAGCAATGTATTAAATAACAATTCTTGGTGGTAGATTTCACAAAGAGCCATTACTACTCTACAACAGTGTAAGAAAGGAATGAGTTAATTTTACTCTCTATTATGATAAAATGTAACACTATACACCAGTGTTTTGAATGTAGTTAAATTCAAGTCTTTATTGAGTTGTACTTAACTCTTTTTCAGAGTTGAATAACTTATACTTTTGAAAGTGTTAAATTAAAAGATTGGGACAAAATAACACCGGCATAGAGTTGAATTTTACTCCCTAATAGTTGATTTAACACTGCAACATTTGCTGTGTTATTTCACCCAGCAGACCTAATGGCAACTGTCAAAGCAGGCCAAGTGATGCAGAACTTCCAGGTTTGGTGGAATTTGCAGTCCATTTAAGTAGCACTGCTACAGTCTAATCTGTGGTTTTCCACAATAGGTCGAACAATTCGCAAAATAATTTCCATTTAACTACTAATGAAAAACCTAGGCAGATTTGCAAATCATAAACCTACAGAATTGCGTAAAAAGCGATGCCACTAAATATTAGTTGTAAATCTTCATAAATGCACCATCTGATGTACATGTAGATTTTTTTCCTAGCACTGTATTAAATGTTTACTTGTTTCAGTTGGGTTACGTTAGGTTAGGTAAACTTTATTATCCCAGACGAAAAAGTCAAGCAAAATGACACCTTTTATTGGCTAACTAAAAAGATTACAATATGCAAGCTTTCGAGGCAACTCAGGCCCCTTCTTCAGGCTTGATGTAATACAAAAACTGTAGTTCCCTGTGTTTATATACAAACTTGGACAAGAAACAACATTGGTAAATCTTTAAGTGAGAAACCTTAAATGTAAAAAATTGATATATTCCTCCAGGCTAGGGTTCATTTAACAAAAGAGAGAAGAACAATGTATGGTCAAGATCTTTGGATAAGATAACTGTCCAAGAAAGTCCTTTGAATTATTATCCCAGAGGAAAATTTGTTTGCAGCAGGAAAGTACAAAAACAGAAAACATTGTTCCAGCGATCCAATAGATAAACAAAGGCACAACATTTGACAACCTATGTTATTACATAAACACACACTCAAGATCAATATAAAGAAGAATAATTACTTTCAACAGTACACACAATAATAATGCAGAATTTAACATTTAGCCACATTCCTACAAGTAACAGAATTTAAAATGCTTAGGAATGCTAGGAATGAAAGAGTCCTTAAACCTAAATCTGCAGCCTCATTGCAATAGCTGGAATTTAGAGTCAACAGGATGGCTTCTGTCTGACAGAATTGAGTTGGCTTTCTTTCAGAACTGTTTGCAATACATTACAGTGACACAGGTCTGCTGTGAAACAATAATTTTTCTGACAATTTTTATAATGTTGTTAAGAGATTTATATTCTTATTGCTGAGGCTGCCAAACAGATAAATGCAAATGTAACAATGGATTCAATAAAGGGCTTATATAAAAGTGTCATTATGGTTTTTCCACTTTAAAACAGTTGAGTTTCTTAAGAAAGAAAAGTCGTGACTACCTTGTTTTTACAGATTTGCGCTGTGTTACAATCAAAGTTTAAACAACAATTTTATGGAGAGCCAACAGATGTACTTAGACTATCAGAGAAAGAGCCATTGACACACTTTTTGTGTTCTGTTTGTTAAAAGTCCAAAATCCACCCCACCAAGTTAGGGTCCAAAATGAATTGATCACTCAGTTTCTTAAATACAATGTGAGGCTGGATCGAATTTGCCACAAAGGCAGTTCCAAAATAAAGAACAATCAAAATTAAAGCATTGTATTTAAAAACTTTCCAAAACTACAAAAAGCACAAAAGTGCAAAACAAAAAATGAACTTCACAAATGATGAATTTGTATTTGTCTAGAAGTCCCAAGGCATGCAAATCTCAAAAAGTTGCAAAAACATTTCCAACAATGCCCACTAGTGGGGAATATACCACAAAACCCTGGCTAGAAACACTTCAAACACAGAAACTCAATAAAAATTTCATTTTTTTTCTTAATTTTCTTTTTTATTCTTCACAAAAATACGGTGAAGCTCTGTAGAGAACAATGGCAAACGGCGTTGCCTAAAAACACAAAAGGGAATCCAAGGCAAAGTCCAAAAACAGAGCACAGAGGTCAAGAATCCAGAGATATTAAAAACCACAAGCACAGGAAAAACACTAAAAGAAGTAGGAGTTAAGAATGTTGTTTGTAAATGGGAACAACATTGTCACATACACAGTAGACACAGGAATTAGAGGGTTATGGTGCAAAGAACTTTATCATAATTGGCTGGCGTTAAGAGTAGTGTTCCAGAGGGGTCAGTGCTGAGGCTACTGCTATTTTTATTATATATAAATGATTTGGATAGGACTATAAGCAGTTTGCAAAGACAGCATACAGGCTTGGGCTGATTTGTGTCAGATGAAATTTAATGTTAGTAAATGTAAAGTATTACACCTAGGAAATAAAAATGTTAGGTTTGAATACACAATGGGAAGTCTGAAAATTCGAAAGTACACCATAGGAGAAGGATTTAGATGTCAAAGTGGACTCAACAATATCAACTCCTAGACAGTGTTCAGAAGCCATTAAGAAGGCTAACATAATGTTAGATTATATGGCATGATTTGTAGAGTACAAGTTCAAGGAGGTTATGCTCAAATTTGAAAATGCACTGGTGTGGCCTTACCTGGAGTACTGTGTACAGTTTCTCCATTGCAGTGCTGGAAAAGTCAAGAGAAGAGAGACGAGTTATGATGAAAGATTTAAAAAGCTGAGCCTTTTCAGTTTAAGCAAATGTAGACTAAGAGGTGACATGATTGAAGTGGTTGTTGCACACCCCCCAGCTTATAGCTTGTGTGGAGGGTGTTACCAGATTTGCATGCTTTTAAAATGAGGGATGGATAAAATCAGGTCAACCCCTAAGCCCTACCGATTTTCCACCTTACCACTCGAATATTAACAACACACAGGAAAAAGCCCCTTAAGATTAAGTAAACCACACACAAATATATAAAATAATCCTTATTTGCTAGAATAACTATTTACAAATACAAAAAACACTAAACAAAACCACCCACGATGATGATTACAGTCCTGGAAAAAAAAGTCCTTACTGCAAATGATGGGGGTGATTCTGGAAATGAAAACTAGGATTAAATTATGGAAAGAAGTGGGGAACACTCCTATTCAATAAACTGCTTCCTGGATAGTGAATATACTAAAACATGAAAAAACATTTCTGTTTTAACAATGTGTTTACATAGATTTTTGTAGACACAGAACACACATGAAATTATTTACTCTATATAATTCTAGGTGGCTCACTCCCAGATAATCAAGGCTTGAACTAGGAGAACTTCTTGCCCATTCTGTGGTTGTGGGTAGGGGGGATGGGGATGGTATAGCAGGCTGCTTGGGCTTATCGACACATTTAGAAGACAAAAGACGCTAATGGAGAGGTGCGAAGGGATTTAAGATGGGGCGGGTATACAAATTTTTTCATAGGCTCTGGTAATTCTAGTGTTAATTCATTCATCTAGGAATTTCATTTCAGTAGATATGTCTTCTAAAGAGTATAATAAAAAATGGTGAAAACATGGCTGCAGGTCGTTTATTGGATCAAAGGCCAAACATCACACTATCCGGGTCGTCTTTCCAAGTAACAGACTTATTTTTCATTTTTTGCTTAAGGTTCTGAACCAAATGAGAAGGATGACTTTCTGACTAGCATTTCTTTATATACCCAATCTTATTTCAGATTTCAAAATAATTTTTACTCTGTTGCATTAACAATTCCATTAAATATCATGTGCTCAATATCCAGCCAAAGACCTTGGCTATAGAACTTTACTTTTGTGTTTTGGAGAATAATTACATATGCAGGTTCTTTGTGTTGCTAATCTTTGTCTCAGAAATTGTTTAAATTAAATAGAACTGCATTTATCAGGTAAATGAACAAAGCAATGGACAGATTCATTACAATGAAGACTAATAAAGCTCCTTTTTTTTTCTTTCATTATTCTCTTGAACAGATATTAAACATGTGAATCAGTCAAATATAAATGCATCTGCCAACACCTTTTGAACCTCTGTCTATATAATTAGTTGATTTGTTATAACAAACCCATGTAAATTAATATGAATAGCTCTGATTGTTTTGATATGTCGGCACTACTCGCAGAATGTGTAAATGTAACTTGTTTTTTGAAATGACAGTAATTCATGTTTCATTTTTAGCAATATTCATGCACGAACAGGCTTTCCTAATTTTTTACAGCCTTTGAGCAGGTGGTGATTTTAGGGAATCAATAGCCAAACATTTACAGAATACAATGCTCCTTGAAAATTTATGACCTCTTTTTGTGTATAGATCTTTGCGCTCTGCTGCCTTGTGAGATAATTTTGAAAAATGTTCACATTTAGGGAGAGTCAACATATTCTAATATTTTCTCCATTTCCAGACAGTTTGTATTACAGTAAACAGAAGCACCCCAGAGTAATCAGAGATCTTTTTAGATTATTGAACATTTTATTACATTTTCTTGTGTAGATAAAATCAAATGGACAAGATTTCCCACCTTGTAGTACGTTATTGTTCAGATTTTTCTCCTTAAATTTTATTAAATAGCACTGTCTCTGTCAGAATTACAAGAGTTTCTTTCTATTTGAAGTCAAACATTTGTGACTTGTTGTCCCATCATCAATAAATCAAATTACAAAGAGGGCCAGACATGATGACCTACCTGTCAATTCTGGTCCTCATTTATTTTCACACCAAAAATGATAGCACATGTTCTTGTTTTTATAATATGAAAGACAAGAATATTTGAAAGTATGTATGGACTAATTTTTTATTCCTTGTTAGATTATCAATTTATGGGTCAGTGGTGGCAAATCTGATGACCTACCTTTCAGTTTTGGTCCTTTGTGTGCTTGATCTTCAAACCTTGTATAACAGATTGTTTTTCCTGTCATGGGAGAGGCAAAGACCCTAATTGGTATACAACAACTAATTTTCTATTCAATATTCTTATAAAAATGAATTGGGGGACTTGAGATTAATCTGCCTATCTATCATTTCACCTCCTCTTTTTGTTTTTTAAGTTTTAAGATGTTGTTCATGCATTTATTCTTCTAGCCACATGGTACAATATAAACACAGCAAGTGTTAAACTCTGACTTCCTATTCCTCATTCATATAAGAGACAAGGGTTAAAAATCTGTCAGATTTGGTGCCCTTCATGTTTAAAGTGCAAATCGTCTATCCGTGTACATAAATTAGTCATCTCATATGAGCCACAAAGGACCAATTTAGTTGTTAATACAAGGATATGAGAAAGAATTTGCTAGAGTGAATTTTATTTACCCACATTATAAGAAGAAAAATGTTAATTTTTTTTTTGGCAACGTTACTTTTTCAAATTAATTCAGGTATGTAAAGCTTTTTGAGAGCACAATTGTTGCAATATGGGAAAGCTTGTTAAATATTATTTGTGTGAAAGCAACTGTATTTACATGAAACATGTTTATAAAAACACTATCTGGCTCCAAACAGAGCAAAGGTTGTATCTGTGCCATATGTGCACTAAAAAAAACTGCTGTGAAAAATGTTAAGAGGTATTTTCATGAAATTATATTATCTTTACAAGACATCGAGTACTGATGCCATGGGAAAAAGTGAAATGGAGCCTCGTAAGTAAGCATCTGTCAATTTACAGTACGTTAATATACGTGAGACTGGATTTCATACATAAATGAGAACTGAGCCACCAACTAAAAAATAAAAAATAAATCTTAAATGAAAAAAAAAAACTTAAAGTGCAGTTCTTAATTTTAATCAGTTATGTCCTGAGGTAAACAAGAGGTTTTGTCATTATTGTGCATAAATTATATACCCAAAAATGTGTGGCATTTATTCTGCTTATGTAGTAAATTAGCTTCAAGTGACTGAACAGTAGTGAGTATAGAACTACAAATGATTAGAAGGAAGTCTATCTATACTAATAAAAGGTAAAGCCCTCACTGACTGTCTGACTCACTCACTGACTGACTCATCACTAATTCTCTTCTACCCGTGTAGGTAGAAGGCTGAAATTTAGCAGGCTCATTCCTTACAGCTTACTTGCACAAGTTAAGCAGGTTTCATTTCGAAATTCTATGCGTAACGGTCATAACTGAATCCTACTTACGTACATATATACGGCCATAGCCCGCAGCTTGGTTGCTGTGAGAGGCGGAGTTGCATCCCCAATCACCACGCCTCCCACATAGTTGGCTGCCTGCCTATATTGCGTCCCCCATACCCACGCCTCCCACATAATTGAGTGCCTGCCCATATAAGGCCGTCCGTCCACAACAATCCAAGCTGTGAGAAAACAATAAAAAGGAGGCGTTTCAGACATCATGCTGCATTTTCTGATGCAGCAAGACGAAAACAACTTCATGACGCTGCCGCCAAATACTCATAGTTCATAGACACGCTGCCGCTAAATATTCGCAGGCAAATCAAAAAGTTAATACCGGGAATGCCTGTTAAAAATCTTAGATTCGCAAGTAGCAATTTGGGTGGTGAGATGTCTATCGAGGTGATCACTGTAATATTTATATGTTTTTGAAATGTATTATTATCAGGCATGGTTTAGGCACCTATGTCATCAGAAAGGCACCAGAAAAAGGGACCTCAAGGTTACTATTATGGAAGTTAATTTAGAGCATGGATGCCGTGAATGTAAGAGCTGTAATAAATAAAGTTCCCCTGCATACTTTAAAAGAAAGTCTCACCATCATTTCATTTTTCACAATCTGTGAAAACAAGATATGGTGTCAGAATAGACGTAAGTCATGGATTTTGTTGGAATTCCATCGCCACGAATTGACTGGGATTCTCTTAACCTGCCAGGAGAATGGAAAAAGTTCCGACAGCATGTGGAGCTGATGTTTTCTGGCCTGCTAAAAGGCAAAGATGAGAGTGACAAATGCAGCTACCTGCTCTTGTGGACTGGGGAAAAAGGAAGACATTTTTAACACATGGACTCTCACCCAGGAGGAAGCCAAGGTACTGAAAACTTATTATGACTGTTTTCAGGCATTTGTCATGCCTAAGACGAATATGATGTTCGCGAGATACAAGTTTAATGAGAAGATGCAGAGTATAAACAAGACTTTTGATCACTTTGTAACGGAGTTAAAATTGCTGGTGAAGGACTGTGCTTATGCAAACGAAGATGAGATGGTCAGGGATAGAATAGTGTTCGGCACAAACTCAACAAAAGTGCGAGAGAAACTTTTAAGTGCTGGGTCTGAGCTAACATTAAATAAAGCCGTGGACATCGCAAGATCGCATGAGATAGCACAACCACAGCTGAGAACCTTCGATGTATGTACTCCGAGCAGCTCACGTGAACTGACTGTGAACACAGTACGCAGACAACAAGTAAGAGCTCCAAAGAGCGCTGAACAAAAAACGCATTACACAATTGAGAAGGCAGCAAAAGAATATGAAGCGAATGCAACTACTGTGGAAACAAAGCACACAGTGGAAAAAGTCAATGTCCAGCTAAAGGAAGACAGTGTAAAAAAAGTGGTAAATTGAACCACTTCGCTAAAGTTTGCAGGACTGGGAAAGGTAAACTCGTGCATGCAGTGTGTGATGTCTCAGATAAAGAGGAAGACGATCTGTTTATTGATGTAGTAAGAAAGGAACAACCCTCTGAAGTTGAACAAGCCTTTGTAGACATATCAATAAGAAAGCAAGGTGTGAAGCTTAAGTTTAAATTAAGTTTATAGACACGCTGCTGCTAAATATTCACAGGCAAATCCACAACTTAATACCGGGAATGCCTGTTAAACATCTTAGATTCACGAGTACTGATTTGGGTAGTGAACACTTCGATGACTGAAACCTGTTATCTTTACAACCGTTGACAAACACGGAATGTAACTTGAACACAACACATCCTCCAAATAACAACAACAACAACAACATTTATTTATATAGCACATTTTCATACAAAAAAAATGTAGCTTAAAGTGCTTTACAAAATGGAGAAAAGAAAAATAGAAGACACAGTAAGAAAATAAAATAAGTCAACATTAATTAACATAGAATAAGAGTAAGGTCCAATGGCCAGGGGGGACAGAAAAACAAAAAACTCCAGACGGCGGAGAAAAAAATAAAATCTGCAGGGATTCCAGGCCATGAGACCGCCCAGTCCCCTCTGGGCAATCTACCTAACATAAATGAAACAGTCCTCTTGTATTTATGGTTTTCACGGAAGGATTTGATGATGATGATGATTACGTGGACTTCTGGCTTTTAGTCCATCAATGCTGGGGCATTATGGTGCTTTGAGTAGGCCTGCGCCACCACCACAGAGAAACCGGAAAAAGAAACAGAAGAGAGAGTAGGGGTCAGTACGGATTTTAGAGCCACCATGAATAGTTATTATGATGAATTGAACATATAGAGTATCAGGATTAAGATAAAATGAAGTTATAAAAAGGCCATGTTAAAGTAATGTGTTTTCAGCAGTGTTTTAAAGTGCTCCACTGTATCAGCCTGGCAAATTCCTATTGGCAGGCTATTCCAGATTTTAGGTGCATAACAGCAGAAGGCCGCCTCACCACTTCTTTTAAGTTTAGCTTTTGGAATTCTAAGGAGACACTCATTTGAAGATCTAAGGTTGCAATTTGGAATATAAGGTGTCAGACATTCCGATATATAAGATGGAGCGAGATTATTTAAGGCTTTATAAACCATAAGCAGAATTTTAAAGTCAATTCTGAATGACACAGGTAACCAGTGTAGTGACATCAAAACTGGAGAAATGTGTTCGGATTTTCTTTTCCTAGTTAGGATTCTAGCAGCTGCATTCTGCACCCGTTGCAAATGATATTATGTCTTTTTGGGTAGTCCTGAGAGGAGTGCGTTACAGTAATCTAGTCGACTGAAAACAAAAGCGTGAATTAATTTCTCAGCATCTTTCAATGATATAAGAGGTCTAACTTTACTTGTTTCTTAAGTGAAAAATGCTGTCCTAGTGGTCTGATGAATATGTGATTTAAAATTCAGATTACAGTCAACGTTACCCCTAAGTTTTTACTTCCGTCTTAACTTTAATCCTAATGCATCAAGTTTATTTCTGATAACCTCACTGAATCCATTTTGCCAATCAATACAATTTCAGTTTTCTCTTTATTTAACTTGAGAAAATTACTATTCATCCATTCAGAAATACCAGTAAGACATTGTGTTAGTGAATCGAAAGAGTCAGTGTCATCAGGTGCTATTGATATGTGCAGCTGTGTGTCATCAGCATAGCTGTGGTAGCTCACGTTGTAACTTGAGATAATCTTACCTAACGGAAGCATATAGATTGAGAAAAGAAGCGGACCTAGGATAGAGCCTTGTGGAACACCATATAGATATCATGTGTCTTTGAGTTGTGATTACCACAACTAACAAAGAATTTTCTCCCTGCCAGGTAGGATTCAAACCAATTTAAGACACTGCCAGAGAGGCCCACCCATTGACTAAGGCGATTTCTAAGAATATTGTGATCAATGGTGTCAAATGCAGCACTCAGATCTAAGAGGATGAGAACAGATAAATGGCCTCTGTCTGCATTTACCCGCAAGTCATTTACTACTTTAACGAGTGCAGTTTCTGTACTGTGATTTGTTCTGAAACCTGACTGAAATTTATCAAGAATAGCATGTTTATTAGGTGGTCATTTAACTGCATAATGACTGCCTTCTCTAGAATTTTACTTAAGAAGGGCAGGTTAGAGATGGGTCTAAAATTTTCAAAAGCAGAGGGGTCAAGATTATTTTTCTTGAGTAGGGGTTTAACTACAGCAGTCTTAAGACAGTCTGGGAAAACCCCCGTATCTAATGACGAGTTTACTATGTCCAGAATATTGTCAATTAGCACGCCTGATATTTTTTTGAAAAACCTTGTTGGTATTGGGTCAAGGACGCAGGTGGAGGGTTTCATTTGAGAGATTATTCTATGTAAATCAGGTAAATCTATCCTGGTGAAAGAATTTAATTTGTTTATAACGGAGTACTTGGGGCTTAGGAGGTTCCAGTGTTGGGGAGATATACTATATTATTTCTAATATCATTAATTTTTGATTAAAAATATAGCAATGTTCTCACAGGTTTCACTGGAAGTATTCTGGGGCATTCCTTTGTGTTACCTGGGTTTAGCAGACGATCAATTGTAGAAAATAAGACTCTGGGATTACTAGCATTGTTATTTATAATCTTAGAGAAATAGCAGCGCCTCTCAAGACGGACTGTGTTATTGTATTCTGTTATTTTAACTTTCAATATCTCATAATGGATAGTTAGTTTAGTTTTCCTCCATTTACGCTCAGCTCTACGACATGTTTTTTTTCAAGTCAGACACTCTTTGGGTCTTCCATGGTATAACAATGCTAGAAGATTTTTAACTGTCTTTTCAGGTGCAACTATGTCAACAGCAGCTCTTACTTTAGAATTAAAGTTTTCCACTGTACTATTTACATCATCCTTGCTATTGTTGGCACTATAACGGACTGATTGCTTAGAATGTTTGTAAGTTTTAAAGCTGCTGATGAGTCAAAGAAGCGTTTTTTAACAATATGCTTCTCATGAATGTTTTCTATCATTATTTCTATACTGAATAGTAGAAGAAAGTGGTCTGATAGACCAATATCAACGATCTGCTTCACATCAACTTTAGTCCTTTGGTGATAATTAAGTCTAACGTATGACCTGCTTTATGTGTAGGCTGATTAACGAGCGTCTAAATTCAAAAGAGTCCAGGAGGTTCATAAATTCCTTTACTTTTGGTCACACTGATTATCGATATGAAAGTTGAAGTCGCCTACAATTAAGAGTGTGTCATAATTCGTAATTAAAATTGACATTAGGTCTGAGAATTCCTCAATGAAAGACGCGTTAAATTTAGGAGGTCTATACACGGATTAAACGAGAACGTGAGAAACTCCATGAATAACAATGGCGAGATACTCAAAGGACTTAAATTCACCAAAACTAACATCTTTACATTTTAACCGGCTCGAGTAAATGTTTGCCAGCGGTCTGCACGAGTAAAACTGTAATCCGAAGGCGCAGATTCGATTAAAACAGCTGCGCCGTCTGAACTGAGCCATGTTTCATTTAGTGCAATAAAATCAATGTTTCTATCACTAATAAGATCATTGATAAAAAACGTCTTGTTAGTTAAAGCTCTAACATTTAATAGCGCCATATTTAATGTTTCAGCGGGGCAGAGCTGAATTCTATGCGCGTTATTGGTTATTGGAACAGAAACTAAATTATTTTTGTTAGCGCCGCTCTGAGTGTATTTTTTATGTAATCTACAATCTGTTTTTATAGTTTTAATGCATTGTTGATCTAAAGTAGTAATTGCAACTAAATTATTGGTGTTTATGCCGCACTGCCTAGACGTTTTACGTGCATTAAGACTGGTTATTAAAGTATTAATGTTGTGCACTTTTACAGAAGACTTTATTGAGCCATTATGTCCTAGCAAAGCAGTAGTATTACGGAGGGAGTTTAAAGTAGAAACAGACAGTCAATATGGACGAATTACCTTAGCGATGTTTTCGGAGAGTACCCAGGCGCCGAATCTATTCGGGTGCAAGCCAAAAAAGGTCCCAATTATCGATGAACCCGATGTCTTGAGTCTAGCAGAAGCCTCTCAGCCAGTTGTTTAAATCCAGCAGACGACTATAGTATTCATTTGATCGTCTGACGAGAGGTAGTGGACCCGAGATGAAAATTTTTTTGGCTTTAATTAGTGCTGCGAAGTCAGCCTTCAGAATCTCAGACTGTCGGTGCCTTATGTCATTTAGGCCGGCGTGTAAAATGATGGATCCAACTGCCCTCTTGTGTTTCTCGAAGATGATCGGTGCCTGTCTCATCACGTCTTGGACTCGAGCACCGGGAAAACGAGATTTTTGATTAGGGCATGTGATATTAAGGTTAAGGTTTCGTACTATCGAATCACCTACCACGATTATATCACCCGGGGTTGAAGGCAAACTGGGGACGCGGAGAGGGTCGAACCGGTTCTGGACTGGGATGCTCGCCTGTGCCGATGGAGGTGTTCTAGCCTTGAACCCCCGCCTGCATGTCTGAAATACGCCAAGGCCTTCATCGGCGTCGTCATCGCTCCTTCGAGGCGCGGGGATTGAGCTTACTTGTCCTTGAAATTGGGCGGCACGAGGTGGGGTTAGTGTTGCGTCGACATCAGATGTCGAGGATGGTTTATCCTACAGCCGAGCCTTCAAACCTCTGAGGTACCTTCTTCTGGACAGGAGTTTCTGGATTTGCTTGACGAGTGCCTGGAGTTCTTCGACGATGACGGCAACATGATTCGTCTCACTATCGGCCATTGTGCGCTTGTACTTCCGCTTCCGCTTCGTGACCTAGGAAAGAAAGAAAGAAAGAGAGAGTTAGAGTTAGAGTACACTGTCCTTTTCAGGACAAAACAGACTTTCTTCCTGATCAGGTTCCTGACGAACCTGATTCAAAGAAATAATGCTAATCAAATCCTTGATGACAGCAACACTCATAACAGTCACAAAACAATTACATTGACAATCATGTTACGTTATTTTTAAAATGTTTTCTTTTCTTTTTCATAACTTTTTTAACACACTATTTCTCCGCTATGAAGCGCGGTATTTTGCTAGTATATAAATAAAATGCATCACTGCAAACCCAGACTGCCACCTCAGTCAGTCCCTGCAACTCACCATGGTGCCTTGCCCTCAAACGGAGGAACCTATAAATCCTTAATTTTTACAAGTAATTTTTACTACTAGGGATTTGTTACATAAGAGTAAATGAATAATAGATGCATTTTTGCAGTACTTATACTAAACGGTTACCCATGGCTATAATTCAAATAAAACACACAGTATTTTCACTTCTTAACAAATACAACTGAGAGTGTATAAGTAAAAGAAGAGAGTATATAGAACTTCATCCTGGGACAGTAATTCCACAGGTTCACACTGTAAGAAGCCAAATGAAATCTGCAACAATCAAGCATGGATGACACCAGTAAATGTGCGGGGTCACTTACTTTTGCACAACTTGTCAAATATTATATTTGCTTATTCCTATGAAGGTATAAGGACTCAAATTTTATAACAGAATAAAATTATGCAGAAATAACTTGTCATTCTAATTCCTCTTGAAATTATAACAGAAGCACAAGCTCCTGAATTCACAGCAAACAATTTTTTATTTCTGTTTTCACAATCTGGAAAATTGTACACTCCTTTGCATCCCTATAAAGACAAAAGGACAATTGTTTTGAGGTGGTTTAACAATGCACACATATGGCATATCATTTGCATTCTTTTTCACACACTAACTTCAGTTCATAATCTTAAATTCAGAAGTAGCAATTCATTTGTGACTGTTTTGTTTCAGTTTTCACAGTTTGTTCAATATTACGTTTCTATGCTTCCTCCAGAAGGCATAGGAATTGGAGTTTTAAAATGGATTACAAGTGTCCAGGAATGACATATTATTTTAATTCATTTTGAAAAGGCAACCAAAGAACCCAGTCTTGAATTCACGACACTTGTTTAACCTGTGTGTCTTTCATTTAATTTCTGACAATCATTTGGAATAAGCACTTCTGTGTACCTTAATAAACTTACATGATAGTGTGATTTGCAGTGGATTAGAAATGCCCAGAAGTGACCTATTATTCATGATGCTCCAACATTGATGGACTGAAAGCCAGAAGTCTACGTGACCATCATCATCAAGTCCTTCCATGAGAACCCTAAATACAAAGAGGACTGTTTCATTTATGTTAGGTAGATTGCCCAGAGGGACTGGGCGGTCTCATGGTCTGGAATCCCTGCAGATTTTATTTTTTTTGTCCAGGCGTCTGGAGTTTTTTTTTTGTTTGTTTGTTTTTTCTGTCCACCCTGGTCATCGGACCTTACTTATTCTATGTTAATTAATGTTGACTTATTTTTATTTTTTATTGTGTCTTCTATTTTTCTATTCTCCATTTTGTAAAGCACTTTGAGCTACATTTTTTGTATGAAAATGTGCTATATAAATAAATGTTGTTGTTGTTGTTGTAAAATGTACTAAATAGACTGAGCTCCGATTCACAACATTTATTTAATTTGTGAATCTTTTATTTCACTTTCTACATCTTCTCAAATATTGCTATTCGGTGCATCAAGTATAGTGAGTGCAGTTTTGTAGTGGAATAAAATTACCAAGAATGACAAACTTCCATTTAAAAAAGAAACTAGGTATTTGGTCTTAAATTTACAATCCTTGTTAAATTTGTGAATCTTGTGCTTCAGTTTAGACAATCACTTCCATCTCCTAAAACATATCCAAAATTGGAAAACAATTCACAGCCAGGCATTAATTTGTAAGTCCATAATTTTACTTTCCACAACCTGTCAAAGTTTCCACAGCTATGCATCCCAAGTGAAAGTACATGATTTTAATCATTTTAAAGTAATAAATGTGGTACATAATCTTAAATGCAGAACCTTGGGTTGGGGATCTTTCATGTCTCTTTTTAGATTTCATCAATGAGAAGTCAAGCAAAGTGACACCTTTTATTGGCTAACTGAAAAGATTACAATATGCAAGCTTTGGAGACAGCTCAGGCCCCTTCTTCAGGCAACATTTCATCAAAAGTTACACTTTCATCTATCCCTTAGAAAGAACTAAGGACTGAATGTTTGAAACAGTTTAAAATTGTCTATAAAAGTCGTATCATTCTAGTTTCTTAAAAAGCTTCCTGGTTTGGAATTCACACATTTTTGAATATTTTAACACTTCACATATACTGTAAAATATTACACTTAATGCATGTCTGCCTTTTAAGGTGATTTAGCTGAAGTTTGATAATAGCTTAAAAGTGTTCAGAAGTGATTTATCATTTTGCAATGTTAACTTCAGTGCCTGATTGGGAATTTACAACCTGCAACATAATAGTGAATCTTTGTTGTAACTTGTCAAATACAGTATAACACTAGTATGCATTGCCAAGGCACCACAGGGAGTGATGGTTGATAATAAAACGAAAGTTCCCAACTGTGACATATTATTCTTATTCCATTTATACAAGTGACATTGGTGCCTGTGCCTGAATCCATAACTTGACATTTACTTTTGAATCTTCATTTTCCCTTTTAACAACTTGTCAAATATTTCATTTGTATTCATCCATATAAAGGTAAAAGGGCTGAAGATCTGATGTGGTATAAAACCAGTCAAAAATGACATCAATTCATTTTGGAACAGTTAAGTTTCAAACAGCAGTCTTGCTTTCACAAGCCTTATTATATAATTCACTCTTCACAACTTGTCTATGTTAACAAAACTACGGATCCTGATGAGAGTATAGGGAGTGGAGTTTTGCAGTAGAGTGAAATTGTCTAGAAGTGAAACACCTTTCTGTTCTTAAATAAACAGAAAATATGCTGTGTGAACTTGATCTCATAGTGTTTTTAATTTGTGAAACTTTTCTTTCAAGTTGTTCACTTCTAAGTATTCATATGAAGATATAGGGTCTGACATTTTACAGAGCAGTAAAGGCCTTAAGAATTAGGATGTCACTTTAGTGCTGTTTGAAAGAGTAATATGGATATAGATATAGATAGAGTAATATAGATATAAGTAAGAATATACATATAATAACATAGATATAAGTGCCCAAATTTATCATGCATCTCAAAATTACTCCTAGGAATTGCAGTGAAAGTCTGACAAGGATTAAAATGTGTTATACCTCAGAGTAGGAAGTCTTTATGAAGCCTTGTACACTTATTGCCATTGAGGAGGAGGATGTCACATTTGAGAAGGTGTGACATCACAGCAGCACCCCAAAAGGATAAAAATTATCATAGTAATATTCAAAATTGTAAGTGAAGAAGAAGGAAAACATAACAAAGTAGGATATTGTGGTAAGCTGCAGATAATTGTTGCACTGTGCCACAACATCAAGATAATTGTACTGAGCCCCACAATGGAAAGACCAAGAAACATCAATGAGAGTAAAATTTCCCTTCTGTTTAACAATGAAAAATTCAAAGCTACTGAAAACTGTCATGGCATTTCCTATACTGTTATTGAAGTCAAATTCACTCTTCCAGTGTTTTAGTCACCTTCCACAGCAGTGTGCTATGTTCCACTCTTATCTTCTGTGAGTCCCTATTTATCCAATGCTCTGGGAGTCTCTATCTGCCTTCTTAAATCCCCTCCTGCCTTGTAAAGTGTAATGTGAATGTTCTAAAGATTTGTGGAATGCAGAGTTCAGCATACCTGTGTGACATTTTGCTGTCAATTACCTATGCAGCCCCATCTTGGTAACATGTTGGCTATTACAATACAGTTTGCATCCATGACTACTTGTGTGTTGATGCTTTGATATCACTTGTGGTTCACATATGCGTATTCATCTATACTTTGGGCAATGATCTTTACGTGTGTCCCAGTGATTGCAGCTTGCTTTAACATTACGTGACGTTGAGTAGTGGGGAAATGTATAAATCTACATGCTATATTGCATTGTTAGGATGTTTAACGTTTAGTACAAAATTCAAAACATGGTTGTGACATACCTATATCATAGCTATTACAAAGCTGCATTTTTCCCGTGTCCAAAAACGTAACCTTACCAATATTTAAATTTTAGCTGATAGTGCATGACTTCTTTGCGTACATAAAGCAATCACTTAACATGCAAGACTTGTCACCACCAACTTGCAGGAAAAACTCAGGGGTAGGTGCCAGGACTGGTACTTCAGTCACTGTAAAAAAACTCACATTGTTCTACTCCATTTGAACTAGTGTTGTGCTGAAGTGTCACTCGTTGTACAACTGCCTGTATCAGTGCATACTGTCAATCTCTCTCTCTCTCTCTCTGTCAAATCTATTTCTTTTTATGAGTTTGTTGTTGTACAGCATTTCCAAAACATCCAGCATTTATTTACCAGGATATGCGTGTCGATGTTTGCCTAAATCCAATCATCTGGTAGCTCCTAGCAGGCTGGGATTGCTCAGGAGCTCTCTTAAATCCTGACGAGTTTGGAAAAGTTTTCTAAATCAGAAAAAATGCTAAAATGATTTTACTCCTACTTCAGTAAGTGTAAGAGCACATTTGCGTCACTGCCAATTATGACCATAGTCCTACTCTGAGACATTTGATAAATATCAGTAAAGGTCTTGAATTCACAACCCGCAAATAAATTGTAAATCTTTTATTTCCATTTTTAGAAAAACAGTCTGAGATTACCTTTGTATGTGTTTCCATAAAGGCATAGGGGATGAAACTTAGAAATAATTTAAAGTTGTCCAGCAATTGCATACCATTTTAATTGCTTTTAAGATTGTAACTTTCATGTAGTTTTATTAAATGAGTGAATCTTTTATTACACTTTTCACAATCTGTCAAAGCTGACACTGTAATTATTGCAATAAAAGTATAGGGGTTGGGGATTTATAATAGAATAAAATTGTCAAGAAATGACATATTAAAGTTACTTCAGAAACGGTAAATTTAATGTATAATCTTAAATTCACAACCCACAATTGATTTGTGAATTATTTATTTCGCTTTTCCCAAATTGTCAAATATTACTTTGCTATGCTACCTTGTGAAAGCATAGGGATGTGTGTTTTAAAGTGTAATACAAGATGGTTAGGAATAATATATTATTCAATTAATTTTGAAGAAATAATGTAAAGGATCTGGTGTTGAATTTCCAATCCACTCTTGATTTGTGAATCATTTCTTTTATTTTTCAAACTTTTTTATAGTTTAAACTTTAACACATCCCTATGAAGATATAGGGGAAGAGAATCTGCAATGCAATAAAACTATCTAAAAGTGAAGGCTAATTCCTTTTTTCTGAAAATTCTAACAAGAGCCTGGTCTTCACTTTACAGCCTTTATTTAATTTCTAAATCTTTTATTTGCCATTTGAGAATCACTCGATGTTTACACTTCAAAGGTATAGGGACTGAGGAATCATAGTGGAAGAAAACCACCCAGAAGTCATATATAAGTTGTCAAATAAACAAACAAATTCCACAAAAAAAGTTTGGGGTAGCCACCCATATACAGTGGAACCTCGGTTTACGAGTAACTTGGTTTACGAGTGTTTTGCAAGACGAGCAAAAATTTTTAATAAATTTTGATTTGATAAACGAGCGATGTCTTGCAATACAAGTAGTATGGATACACTTTGTTTGCTGAGCGTCATGTGATCACAACTGAGCTGATGGTTCTTCTCTCTCTTTCCTTATCTCATTCGCCCAGCGCGTCTCTCTCTCTCCTTATCTCGCTCGCTCGCTCACCCAGCACGTCTCTCTCCTTATCTCGCTCGCCCAGCGCGTCTTTCTCTCTCTCTCCTTATCTCGCTCTCTTGCTCGTCCAGCGCGTCTCTCTCTCTCCTTATCTCGCTCGCCCGTCTCTCTCTCTCTCTCTCTGGCAATCGTCTCCTATTCTCCGTCTGAGTCTATGTGCCTCACTCATATAGTCAACATCCGTACGAGCGTATACTGTTTACTACAGCATTGTGACTGTGTGTGTGCGGCTGTGAAGTGCGAGTCCCCATCTTGCTCCCCAAAACACGAAGCTGAGTCTCAGTACTTTAACACCAGCTTTATTCAGCTTGAAACAGCAACAGCGCTGTTATTTATTGTAGCGGGATCTTTATAATGTTCCTTGTATGACCCATTGACGACAGGCGCTTATAGCATGTCTGCGATCTTTTTGGATGCGCTTATACGGCGAACTGCTACAGCTCTGGGAGACTGCGATTGCTTTGGGACGTTCTTCCGCGTATTGTCCCGTTGGGTGGAATCCCACATGCGTTTAGAAACTCACACCAGCCATGATTCTTTTTAAAGGTAAAGTGCAGGTTAATTTGTATTATGTATTTTACTTTATATTTTGTATTAATCATTTTTATATGAATAGTTTTGGGTTGTGGAACGAATCATCTGAGTTTCCATTATTTCTTAAGGGGAAATTCACTTTGATATACGAGTTTGGATTGCGAGCACGTTTCCGAAACAAATTATGCTCGCAAACCAAGGTTCCACTGTACTTGAAATCAAGCTGCAAAAGTGGGCAATTAAATGCGAGTTGTATACAGATTTGAGTCCAAAACAGAACTGACTGGATGAAACAAAATGGCGGTTTTATGGTTAGGCAAAGGAAGTGAGGCCAGCAGAATCAGACCCAGAAATGAGGGAACAGGGGCCAGAACCGGAAATAATGTCATTGGGCCCGGAACCAGACATGACGTCATCAGGTCCAGGCATGATCTCCCTTAACTGGTTTGCAGAGGAAAAAGAGAACGGGTAGAGCACTCTGCCACCCCCTGGTCTGGCATGGAATTACCCTCATTTGAGCCCTTTAGCTGCCTCCCATGCACATATGTGTGACAAAGTCTAATTTATTGTAATTCAGTAACTTAACTATTTTAGGGCTAGTTATTTTTTTCTTCCTTTTTTCCCAGGGCTAAATATGTTTCCAAAAAACATAGTTTTCTAAAAAGCACACAAAGCAATGGTTTCACGCATACATCAACATAAAATACTTATTTATGACAAATGTCACTCTGTTTTATGTTTCAGGAGCCCCAACAGTATGCAAATTCACATACTTATTACATACGTGTTTGTCCCATCACTCATAAGCTGAAAGAAACTTTCTGTTAAAAAAAAAACAGCTTGAAGTAGTCAAGTGGCTGCTAATCCATAGTATCCACCAGCAGGCCAAGTCGTTTGGTGAAGCCCAGTTGCCAGCTCGTCTCCCGTCAATCGATGTCTGTGTAGTCCTCCCAGGGCAAATGTTTTCATTGGCATGTCAGCTGCACGAGCGTGTCCAGCACTAGGATCAGCTGAGGTAGGCACCTTACTTTCATTTTCGATCTCCAGATCACTTGTATTAAAATCAGAGTTCGATAAATCAGAGTCCAATTCAGCGATAATATGCAAAAAATAAATACTGAAAGAAAGAAAGAAATAATATACACAGAGTATTTTGCTTTGTATATTTTCTTGCCCAATGCTTATTCTACGCTACTGACACACACGCAGGGTTTCAACGTCAAGTCAATGAGTCTAACAGTCCTCCGAGCAAAGAGGGTCTACCTATAACGTAATGGTGACATTTATCAATATTTACAGCTTTCTTTCGCCTTCTGCCCCCAATATCCATCCTCAGCCCCTTGTGTCGACAAAAGTTGACATCCACTCTAAAAGAGTTAAAGGTCTGCTATTGACCTCTTAGCATGTATTTCGTTGATGAATCTTTTATCTTGCTTTTATATTCTGTCTAGTTTAACACTTTTAAGAACAATTGTATAGGTATAAGAATGGTGGGGGTGGGGGATTGAAATGGGCTTCAATTGTCCACAAATCACTTATCATACAATTTTTCTGAGACAATATATTTAGTGTCTCATTGTGAATTCACAACCTGCAGATAATTTGTGAACCATTTATTTTTCATTTCACAATTTGTCAAATAGTAATATGGACTGAAATTTTTGCATTATTTAAAATTGTCAAGAAAAGAAGTACCATTTTAATTACTTTCAGACAGAAAATTCTGTGACTAGTCTTGAATTTACAACCTTTTATTTAATTTGTGAATCTTCTGATTCACTTTTCAGAACATGTCAAAATAACCACAACTATGTTTCCTTGTGAAGTTATAGAGACTGCTCTACCATAGTATGGAATTTTATTGAAACACAATAAAAATACTAAAACACTTCAGAATGTTTATTTGGTATGTGAATTTTTCATTTTACTCTTCACAAGTTCTCAGATACTTTACTAGTATGCCTCCCTATGAAAGCATGTGAAGTGAAACTTTAAAATAATATAAAACTCCATAGTAATGACATATCATTCTAATTTCTTATAAAACATAACCTTAGAGATGTGCCCTAAAATTTAAACCACCGATTTAAGTTGTGAATCCTTCATGTCACTCTTCACAGCTTCTCAAATATCACAATTCTACACATCACGCCAAAGGTGCAGGGACAGATATTTTCTAGTGAAATAAAAATATTCAAGAATAACATGTCATTGGAATTCCTTTTATAACTTAATCTTTGTTGCCTGATTTTCTGTTCACAAAATGTAATTAATTTGTGAACCTTTTATTTCACAAGCTATCAAAGTTGGCACTACAATGTGCCCTTTGAATGTGTAGATATTGGCAATGAAATGAAATAGTGAGGAAATTACACATCATTCCATTTCATTCTAAAAAGTAATTTATTGTTAGGACTTAAATTCAAAGTTGATTTGTGAATGTTTTTGCATTTGATGTGTTCATAACATGTTAAATATTGTGCTTATATTCTTACCTTTGAAGTTGTTAGGACTGGCATCTGCAATGCAATAAAATTGTCAAGAAAGCTACTGTTTATATCAATCACAACCAATGGGCCTCGTTTTAAATTCATAACCTTAGTTTAATTTGTGAATTTTCTATTTAAGTACAATTATTCAGTTTTTCTGTTTTATTCTGTTTCTGTTTCTTTCTTCTATTTAAGAATTACAGTTTCTGGATTGCATATTTTTTATGTTTTTGGATTGCTTTTTGGCAACTCATTTTGCCTTTTTTGCTCTATTGAGCTTTTCCTTGTATTTTTCTATTCTTGAGAATAAATCCTTTATGTATGAATATTTCTTGTTTGTCCTTCTAGAAATACCCAAGGGTTTATTGTCATCCTCTCTCTCTTATGGGACTTTTTGATATGGGCATGCTAGACATGAAGCCTGTAGCTAACAGTTGTGAGACACGCGCTGGATTTGGGGTGAGCCAACTCAGGCAGGCTAGTTAGGCTGTTGCCCTGCCTTTATGGTCCTTTTAACACTAGAATTACCAGAGCCTATGAAAAAACTCGTAAATCCGTCCCACCTTAAATTGCTTCTTAAATCCCTTCACACCTCTCCGCCAGCGTCCTTTGTCCTCTAAATGTGCTGATAAAGAGAAGCTAGAAGCAGCCTGCTATTCCATCCCCCCACCAATTTAGAACGTGCACGAACTTCTCTCAGCTCATACCTTGATTGAGTATCTGGGAGTGAAGTGAAGTTTTAGAGTGGAAATAATAGATCGTTGTTTGGAACACATGCATTTCACAGTAATCTGTGTAAACACATTGTTAAAACAGAAACATTTTTTATATTCTAGTAGTAGATGACAAAATGTAGGCATAAACTATACAATGTATGAAGCCTGAAGTCCAAATATCAAAGAAACATTTTCACAAAAGGTACAAATATAACACAACAATTGCGCTTTTATTCAAAAATATAACTGCAGAAACAAAAAGCCACCTTAACATGCGACATTGACACCTGTTTATTATGACTGCCTCCATGGTGCAATAGAATCAGCTGCCGACTGGGAATCAAAAGGTCGCGAGTTCGAACCTGCACCACTCCATTTTGAGAAGTAAACTGCTCTTAGTCTTACTATTTTAGAATAAAAGCATACATTTGATTTCAGTCTGTAACAGCCGGTGTAATTTATGATCCTTGTAAAGGTTAGCTTTTTTTTTTAATTCACATTTCATTCTCTCAGTTGCGTTCAGAATCAATCCATACAACCCCATCTGACACGGCTGTTTTCACATAAAGATGCGCTATAGCTCTGCAGTGTACTTGTGACTCCATTCTCGTACCAATGTTTGCGAAATGAAGTGTCTGTGTGCACTTTTCGTGGCATTACACGTGTATTTTTTGAGCATGCCCGGTTGAGCATGCTCAAACAGAGGAACATATGTTGGTGTAAAAGTATAACAAAACAAGTGCACTTTTATTCAAGACTACCTGTATAACCAAAGAAAAAAGAAAGCAAGTTACAGTAGGCGATTGATACGACAGCTTGCATGGTGCAATGCTAAGAAGTGCTGATTTTCATTCTGTGCTATATCAAATATTAACAGTTCCCACATACCCAAGGACCGTCCTTCCTACATTTACGACACGTGTACTTGTTGCAGTGTACACAGCTCTCTGTGCTATGATTCCTATTACACTGAATGAGCACCTGACACTGTACTTTCTTCTCTGGGGGAAGGTCCCACATCAGAGAATTTCCAGTTCCCGCATAAATTCACAACCGATCTGACATTGTTCATTTTCAAATAATATTGCATTAGTGCGATGATGTTTTCACATATATTGTCTCTTTCTTTCAGGTGTGTAATAGAAACCACAGCATAGAGAGAAGTGTGTACACTTGTACACATTTTATAGTTGTATAGTTTATGCCTACATTTTGTCATCTACTACTAGAATATAAAAAATGTTTCTGTTTTAACAATGTGTTTAAACAGATTACTGTGAAATGCATGTGTTCCAAATAACGATCTATTATTTCCACTCTAAAACTTCACTTCACTCCCAGATACTCAATCAAGGCATGAGCTGAGAGAAGTTCGTGCACGTTCTAAATTGGTGGGGGGATGGAATAGCAGGCTGCTCCTAGCTTCTCTTTATCAGCACATTTAGAGGACAAAGGACGCTGGCGGAGAGGTGTGAAGGGATTTAAGAAGCGATTTAAGGTGGGACGAGTTTTTTCGTAGGCTCTGGTAATTCTAGTGTTAAAAAGTCTCACACCCATGTTGTTAAGTTTGAGATGCCTCATGACAATGTGATGCATCTCTGTTAAAGTATATGAGACTGAAGTTTACAGTTTACAGTGAATTAAAATTGTCCAGGAATGACATTTCATTCTCATTCCTTTTCAAAAAGCAGCAAAGATACCTGATCTTCAATTCACAAATATTAAAAAAAGTCATTGCAACCATGACAAGTAAGCTGCCAAACCAAACACCTCCAAGCCTTTTAAGCAATCTCCAGCCTCACCATCTGCTTCCTCCACCAGGTCACTATAACTTTCATTTTATGATACAACATATCTGCTGTATCTTCTATATGAACATCTACTATATAAATTGTGATACAGTTGTTACAGTTAAGTCTATTTTTATATTCATTTTAATTGTATTTGTGACACCCTTACTGTATTGTTCAAATTTAGATCAAAGTCTTAGCTACTCTTTTTGCATTCTCTAATGTGAATGTTCTTCCCAAAAGTTAAGAGATTATACTGTACCTTTATTTATCTGTCTCTTTTCCCAGGTACCCTTCCTCTTAGGTCTGTCTTTTAAGCATTTTTGAATTGCATTTTGTCAAGAATACTATCCACCTCCTGTTTTGTCTTAGTAAATGCTATATATTTTACTTCTACGTGTATTTTTTAAATATTTTTTTATTGTTTTTGCAGGGAAGCCATAGGAAAATCACTCTTTATGATGGTGATTTAACTGTTTCTTGCCATATTTTGCATGTTTTGCTGTTCCAAAAAATGCAAGACTGCAAGATGGCATATGCGTCCTATGAAATTTCAGTATTTCAGGTTACATGGGTTTAGTATTAGGAATCTTTCCATTTTTCTTTTCAAGAGGTTGATTTGTCACTTTGTACTATGGAAGTTTATATGTGGTTGTATTTTCACTGGATGGTTTTGGAGTTTAAATGCTAAGATTTAGACTTAGTAGGTTAAAGTAAAAAAATAACATATTGCTACAGACACTTTATCAAACAAGTACATCTCTAAGAATTATAGATAGGAAAATACCTGGATATTAAATAAACTTAATAACAAGGCAAAATCTTAGTCTGTATAACAGGCATGGGTCAGGTTAATGAGGGAGAAAAACTGAGCCAATTGTCAAACCCAGAATTACCAACCCAAAGTTGAAATCAAAGTAATGTTGCAAAAGGATTTCACTGTAACTTGTTCTATAAACCTCTACCTACACCTAATTATTAGTATATGTTTCACTGCAAATGGGAAAGTTTAGATGCCAGAATCTGCATGCCACCCTCTTAAATAAGTGGGACAAAAGATAATCTTGTGACTTTCATATCATTGACTAGCAACAGTTGTCGCAAACACAAAAAACATGATATCATCCATCTCTTCAAGTTAAGTGTATGATTGTGTCCTCTTGTAACATGTAGCATATAGTGAAAAGACAACACATGCTTTTCTGTGTACTGTTTTACGTACACAAAATGATGTGGGAATGTGAGATGAGATAAGTGGTAAGTGAGAAAACTCCCACAGCACATGAATGCAAAATGTTTGCAATGACATTTCAAGGAAAAATCGTGACAACAAAATGTAATAGAGTTAGGACTGACTCATTGCCATCATCTGCTGATTAGCTGTAGATGGTTGGAGGTGTATGGACACTTGCTGTGTGGTAAGGTGCCACCGATTCTTTCCTTCCTTTTTGACTGAAGCATTGGTGCAGTTAATATTTAAAAAAAAAGATGACTGTAAAGAAATGATATCATTCTTTTAAGCATTTTTGTGTGTGTGTGATAATTAAAGTAAATGTGAGTTCTGCAACGCTTGTAACATTTCTGACTGACATTTACATGTATATATTTCCAACCCTTTCACTATTTCAGCCTTTAAACGAAAGCAAAGAATTCACTAATATATTAAGCTATGAAAGAAGAAGACATTACAAAAAAGAAGACTTAATGAAAGCATTATTTATACCAACTTAGTAGTCAGCCTGGAAAATGTATTGGAGCAATACAGTTAGGTCATTCCACAGCAATTTTCCCTCAGGCTAGAACAAACAGATCTATTCTTAACTTGGCCATTTACTGGCTTTTACTTACTGTCCCCTTGGATGGTCCTCTAACTAGACCTCAAAATAAAAAAATCAGATGCTGCTGACAACAATACTCTTCTTTTACTAACCAAAAGAAATTGAATAGATCTGTAGCATTCCTAAAAGCTGTATCTCTCACAGGGTAGTAAGTTTCTGAGATTACTTCTGCCATGTTAGGCAGTTACCCTCATTTTCTGTGTAGCGTCGGAGTGAGGGATGAGAGAATGGCTCAGGTGAGGAGCCTGTATTACACAATTCAGCTGTTTCAGCACTTATTTAAGTAAAGTGATTGCTTTATTCCTTTCAGCACCAATATCAATCATATATCAACTTATTAAAACTTAGATTTTGCAATAAGATCATCATAATGCACACAACTATCATATTCTTTTGTATAGTCATAGAAAGGAGGTATGAAAAAATAATGCTTATTATATCATCAACAGTGGGATAAAATTCACAGAGGCTTCAACATACAATAAAAAATTTTAAGTATTACTGACTTGGTAGGATTTTACTTATGGGCTATTATGGGTCACATTGCAATTCAAATTGGGCTTACCATTCTTAAATTTACAAGATGTTTGCTTTCATTCCTCCATACTGGACTGGGTGCTGTCTCTCTGTAATCTTAAAGAAACTTCTATTTATACACTGTAGCATGGATCACCTTTCCCAAAATAAATTGAGACATTTTACTTTAGGTTGACTTGCACCCAATAAGGTGTATAATTGCATTTTTTGAAGTCTCATCCCACACACCTACCCCATGATATTTCTCTTAATTTGTGTGCACCTATCATGCTAGGTTAATGCAGCCCAGTGTTTAGCAGTAACACATCCTGAGTAATGGAGCTTCTAGTATTGCTTCAAGTCTTCCTTATAAAGCAGCAGCTTTTTTTCTTGGGCATTATTTAAATCCCACCTAAATAAACCTCACTGTTTAACTTTATTAATAATTGATTTTTTGATTACTTTTGTGTCTCCCGTTTGGAGTTTCGTTATAAATGATGCGAGAATTAACTGCTTCAGATTTTAAACTGAAAATTACCTATATTCCCGCAGTGGGTTTTAAAGATTAATGTATTTGACTCTGTTCACAATATGCTTACATAATGTTGTATTTATTAGAATATGCCTTACAATTCATCACAATCTTTCACAGCTTTATTATAATACTGAATGAGTGACTCTGACACTTCCATGCTCTGATTATCTCCCTGTTTGAATGCAATCACTCTTGTCATTCACCAGGTACAGAACATTATTTTTAATAAAAAGTCATGAAAAGCAACTAAAAGTGAAAAATTATATAAAAATAAACATAAGTATTATATAAAAAACAGGAATATAGTGCATATGTGGAAGGACAACATAAAACAGTCAGGTATTTAGTGTAATTACTGTTAAGATTGCCTAGTGATTTTGTGAACTTGTTATGACACATAATGGGCAATTACTTCTAAAATGAATTATATTTTGAAGACTACCATAGGACCCAGTAGTTGCATTATGATTGCAAAAAGGGTAAGAGTTGACATAGTTGGGGAAAGAACCATTGATGGCTGTAGAACAGACAAGAAAAGTTGCAAAAAATGCTCTTCATTATTGTGGCACACCAATTCCCATTATATTGTGATTTCAAATATTTGGTCACAGTGGGCTACCACCCCAGAGGCAGTAGCCTCCATGTGTGTAGCCTAGGAAATTGTTGCCCTTTAAGTGTTTCAGTGCATTAAAGTCTACAGGAAAGAAAACTGCCCGAAGGTCACAGACGTTTGCAGCTTCTCTTCACATAAGAAGTGACAGAAGGACATGGAATAAATATACACTTTCCACTGAGGGATATAAAACTTACTTAGAGAAAGTTGAATAAAACAGCTTCTTCTTATAGTTCGGGGCCATGTCACATTTATTCTTTTGTCAGCTTTAAACTGTAAACATTGATGCCTGGAATTTGACAGAGAAATAAAATATGCCATAGGCTGTCTATTGTTTTACAGCATTTGTCATAACTTATATCATTTGTCTTTTTCTCCTGCAGGTCTAACAGTTCCACTGTTTGTTAGAAAATAATACTGAACTATTTCAAATGCTTTAATAATACATGACCTGCCCACTCTACTGTTAATTTGCTTTTGAGTGGCAAACTAGAAGATGAAAGCAACTAAGGAGCCATAACCAATGACATACAGTAAACATAATATTCTCAATTCCGCAAACTCAAGGTCACTTTGGCAGCTCATAGGCAATAATCTTTCCTATATCTACAATAATACATTTCAAAGGGTGATAGGAAAAAACAAAACAAAACAAGTTTTAGACTCAAGATAAATGCATCTTTAAGCAGTGTAAGAAAATAACATGTCAACTAGGATACGTGCCAAGGCTAGAACCAAGAATTCGTTCAAACAGCAATATCCACCTAAAATAAACAAAGAGCCCAGAAAATTCTGACAGTGAAGGAATATACAATTTTCATTAACAACACATTATTCCAATTTAAAATTTGCCATCTGTTAATATTGTGATTGCAAAAGGACATATCGTATATTGTTAGAAAATTATAAATCCTCATTTTTACCAAAAATGTGAATTGCATTTTGTATAGTTTGTTTTTTTTTAAGATATGACTTTAATGTGCTACCCAGATGATGCTATCACAAGTCCCACAGAAAGTGCAGTCAAATTACTTCTTGATGTTATATCTGTTGGGAAATGGATCCCTATTTTCTACAGTGTTTCTGTGTGTGGAAGTATAAGTGCTGGTTTACTATTATTAATCAATATATTCTTTTATTGGCATACCTCATTACTAATATTGTGTTGCCTGGCAACAATACATCCACTTGCCCGCCACTTCATTAGGTACATCTTACTAGTACCGGGTTGAACCCCCTTTTGCCTTCAGAACTGTAGTAGTTCTTTGTGGCATAGATTGAAAAAGGAGCTGGAAACATCTCTCAGGGAGTTCGGTCCATATTGATATGATAGCATCACACAGTTACTCTCCCCTTCCATCACATCCAAAAGATGCTCTATTGGATTGAGATCTGGTACACTGGCTGATTCCATTTAAATACAATGAACTCATTGTCATGTTCAAGGAACTATTTTGAGGAGACTTGAGCTTTGTGACATAGAGCGTTATCCTGTTGGAAGTAGTCATCAGAAAGTGGGTACACTGCGATCATAAGAGGGATGGACAAGTCATCAACAATACTTAGGTAGGCTGTGACATTTAAATGATGCACAATTCATACTAAGGGGCCAAAAGTGTGCCAAGAAAATATCCCATACACCATTACATACACCACCATCAGCCTGAATCATTGATACAAGGCAGGATGGATCCATGCTTTCATGTGGTTGATGCCAAATTTTGACCCTACCATCCAAATTAATGTTTCAGCAGAAACTAAGACTCATCAGACCAGACAATGTTTTTCCAGTCTTCTATTGTACAACTTTGGTGAGCCCATGTGAATTGTAGCCTCAGTTGCCTGTTCTTAGCTGACAGGAATGGCACCTGTTGTGGTCTCTTCCTGCTGTAGCCCATCTGCTTCAGGGTTCAAAGTGTTGTGTTTTCAGAGATGCTGTTCTACATACCTCAGTTGTAACTTTCTATCAGCTTGAAATAGTCTGGCCATTCTCCTCTGACCTCTGGCATCAAAAAGGCATTTTTACTTAGAGAACTGCAGCTCAATGGATAGTTTCCCTTTTTTGGAACATTCTCTTTAAACCCTAGAGATGGTTATTTGTGAAAATTCCTGTATATCACCAGTTTCGGAAATACTCAGACCTGCCCGTCTGGCACCAACAACCATGCCACATTCAAAGTTACTTAAATCACCCTTCAACCCCATTTTGATGCTTGGTTTGAACTTCAGCAGGGGTTGTCTTGTCAATGTCTATATGGCTAAATGCATTGAGTTGCTGCCATGTGATTGGCCGATTAGATATTTGCGTTATAAAGCAAGGGCAGCACGGTGGCGCAGTGGTAGCGCTGCTGCCTCACAGTAAGGAGACGGGTTCGCTTCCCGGGTCCTCCCTGCGTGGAGATTGCATGTTCTCCCTGTGTCTGCGTGGGTTTCCTCCGGACACTCTGGTTTCCTCCCACAGTCCAAAGACATGCAGGCTAGGTGGATTGGCGATTCTAAATTGGCCCTAGTGTGTGCTTATGTGTGTGGGTGTGTTTGTGTGTGTCCTGCGGTGGGTTGGCACCCTGTCCGGGATTAGTTCCCACCTTGTGCCCTGTGTTGGCTGGGATTGGCTTCAGCAGACCCCCGTGACCCTGTGTTCGGATTCAGCGGGTTGGAAAATGGTTGGTTGGTTGGTTATAAAGCAATTGAACAGATGTGAGTGCATGTAACAGTTATAGGTTGTGAGTGCATGTAACAGTTATAGGTCTGAAGGAGCATCCTTTCAAAAAGATACCATTTGGACTTGTGGTCTGCAACTGCTCAGGCAGATATAATTATACACATCTGTGGTTTAAGTTGTCTGGACAAACTGAAGGACACAGCATTGCAGGAAAAGCATCATGAGATAATAAATAAATAAATATACAAAATGGAAATAAATTTGATACTGTTTTCTCTTGGATCAGGAGAACAACAGTAATGAACTACTTCATGAGAAAATAAACAACCACTTTGAAAGAGTCAATCTATATATACATCCCTAACAGCAAGGGAAAAGGGCAAGTGTATATGTATTTATTATTAAACTCTCTTAATCTAGTCATGGATGTTGGAGCCTGTTTTGAAATGAGAACTGAGCCTAGCAGGGGTGTAAATATTTGCTGCTCACACACACACAACAGAAAAGAAAGACATTAACCAACACTATCCACATGCTGCGTTCATGCGCAATGGAAGTTTTTGAAGTAATTGCTTGTGATGTCTGACCTTCCCACTTTATTCTCTTCATGTTTACTTTCAGTCATTGAATAACACTTTAGTTTAGACACTACATAAATGTACCTATTACTCATACTGTTACGTAACAAGAACTTAACAAAGGCATTTTCTGGTCTTAATAACACTTACAAAGCATAGATAAAGTGGTTGTTCATCTCTGTGCAGTGTGGCATATTAACTTTTTCATGGCTAATGTTGACTTTTGTCAAAAAGAGGAGTTGACGATGATAATTGATTGTAAACTGCAACAAAACAAGCCATTATGTTTTAGTTGGACTCTTATTGCTAGAAGGAAAGTTAGATTCATTAGTTTGACCGAGATTTCCTGCACTCTCATGAGTAGCAAGGCACAAACAACGTCAAAAATAGCACTGACATCTGGCGAGAGATCAAAGCGAATGCGTCAAGCAAAATACTCCATGGACGATGTTTTGCCTATTATTATCTCTGAACTGGACTATAACTTGTCAGACTCAGATTTTGATACAAGTGATTGAAAACAAATGTGAGGTTACAGCTTCAGGTCAGATTGGTCCCCAGCTAATCGTTTGCCAGGGAGGACAGCCACTTAACAATGATGAGAGGTAGAAACCAGATTGCAATGCACTGCAACCATGTCCCAGCCATGCAAAGACAGCCTGGCCGCAAATTCTTTGCAAACTGGCAGCCACAGCATGCAGCAACAGACATTTTATGTGTATTTCTGTGTGAAACCATTGCTTTTCAGAAACTGTTTTTTTTTTGGGAAAAAATATTTAGCCCTCAAAGAGTTAAGTGCCTTTGATAGGCCAGTGAAATTACTTATACTGAAGTATGCAATATTGGGAGAAATATGTCTCATGTAAGTCAACTCTGACCATTCCGAATTAAAGTTATTTTAATAGGCCACATTACAGAAATAAATAACCACTTTATTAAGACCAAAATAACACTTTGTTAAAGTCATATTACTTTACAGTATTTGAGCAACAGATGCATTTTAGAGCTGATTAAACTGTTGCAAGTCATTGTTTTGAGAGAAGTATCAAGTTGCTGCTGATTTGCAGCTTGATCTGCCAAAAACCACGTCATTACTTATTAGGTTGACACCTTTAGCCAAGGTGACTTTTTTGAGAGATATAATTTGTTACATTTCTTCTGTTTTTGTCTAATTGGAGCACAAGCAGATGAAGTAATGTCACAGTGCCAGTAGCAGGATCTGAAACTAAAGCCTCAGGGTTTGAAGTCCAAAGTCTTAACCACTACACTACACTGCCCAGGATAATTAAGACTACTGGGAGATGATAGAAGCACTGTGTGTTGCATGGAAGACAGATTATCAAGGCCATGATGAGGACTGGAGAATAGTCAGTAGGGAAAACTAAGAATGGCATATCTATTGCTTGTCCTCTTAGCTGCAAATTTGATGAGTCTAAGGTGTGAATTAGCTTCTCCAAATGTAATATCTTGTTTTCTGCACGTTATGTGGGTAAGTTGTTCCATATTGAGTACCTAAAGGTTGTATTCACATTTGAGGGTAGAGGTGATCATAATAGTGCAGTAGTGGAAATTTAGTGGGCACTGTACCTGTCTATGGTGATAATTTGCAAACTTAGACTTTTAATTTTTAATTTATGGTAATCTGAACTGAAGAATTAAATAACCCATAAGCAAACTCCCCAGGGAACACACTTGTGTCTAAGTATGACTAAAACCAACAACCTTTTTTTTAGCAGTAAATTGAAACATGAGAAGCAGTCACATTATGTTGCTTGTTAACTTTTAAAGGGAAACAAGGTAGTTTAATTTAATCTTGTTTACACTCGCCTATGATCATAAACTCTGAATAATAACTTAAAGAATGAGATTGAAAGTTCAAGTGTCCAAAATAAGGTTTCTATACAGGATTACTGTTCCCGGACAGCAACATCACTGCTATAATTTCTGGTGGTAAAACAAAATGAACATATTTTACCGCTTTCTGTATCGGTTCTTATGCAGAATCATTGCTTGAGAGAGATATGTCATAAGAAATTACGTATGTCATGCATTTTGATTAGACTTCTAATCTTTCGCCACAATTCAACAAATGGACTTAAACACGAGGGTCTAGAATGGTGGAGAAATTAAAAAGTAGTTACAGTATGTAGGCTCAGAGTTTATGGGGCATGCAACACTCTCACAGAGATTGGGCTAACAAATCTTAGAATTGGAAAGTGTTTCACTTATTGTAGTCAGAGTTTTTACATTTCATTCTGAATTTAGATTGAGCTGGAAAGATATGGACTGACTACTCAAAGGTAGTTCAGCATTGAGAAGGGATTTTTTAAAATGATATGTTGTGACTCCCTAATGCCAAAATTTCATTAACATGGTTGTATAGAAAATATTGGTCTAGTAAAGTGTCAGCAATTGATGATCTTTCAAATCTAAAAAATTTCTTTCAAGAAGTAAAATGAAAAGCACACAGATTCTCTGTTCACTAAAAAGGTTTCCGTTTTCAATAACATCAACAACCATGGGACTTCCTTTCTTACTGAATGTAAAATGGAATAACTAATGTTTCCTGTCATCAGCAAGAATATCAACCATCCAATAAATGATTTCATGTCTCATTTAATAATTTTAAATGTTCAATAACTGTGTATGGTTTAATGAGTTTACAGGACAAGGAATTAATAATCAGTAATGGAACTGAAATAAAATTGAAATGAAAGAATATACATGTGATGTTTTTTGCTGTTAAATACATTTATAAAAAAAGTAGTAAGATTTGTCATGTGCAACATAATGCATACACTGATATGGCTATTTTTTTTTATAAAACCTAGTTGTTTGTTACGTTATCCATTTTTTTGCTTTATTTACAATGTGAGGGAATGATTTGTTAACATAAAAGCACTGAGAGAAAAGATCTTTTTAGGAGACCAGTGAGTCCAAGGATGCCTCAGTGGTGGACATTGGATTTGTGGCAGAGATGGTCTTCAGTCAACTAATGACTAAAAATGGAATGTCAGAGAGACAGGTGCTAGAAATAAAGATGGAATGGAAACATTTTGTGACAGCACTGCTTGTCAAGTTTCTTGAGAAAGCCCCAGTAAAATGCCCGCTTGTTAGTAATTCACAGTGTTTGGACCCAAGACTGTTGGTCTCAGACAAGGAGAAGTTGGTTCAGAAAATGAAGAGTGGTCCACACACCCTTTTTCACAGCGATTCATGTGAATGAATCAATGTGTCAGTGATGATGTGTTTAAGGAATTAAATAAAATGTGATTTCCCTGTGACCACTGAAGACTTTCATTAACGTAAGCCAGGAAGGTTTGACACACAGTTCCATGGAACCATGGATTCCAAAGTACAGTTTAGAGTCTGTGGAATGAGTGAAGATACTGCTGGGTATGTCTTAAGGACAGGCAAGTGTGGAGAGGAAAAAAGTATGCAGTAATAAAGAAGGAGTGGTCAGTGGTTGCAGCCAGACTAAATTCTTGACCTTATCAGGGCAATTGGCAGAGTGTGTAATGTTAAGGTTACAAAAGAGCTCTAAGGATTTATTAATACAAAAAAGGCAGTGTGTTCATGTACTGTACAGAAACAGTTCATGAATGCGAGAATCCATATAGCAATTGACCTATCCTATAACGGCAAACTGTACTGAAATATTTTAGGAACAAAAAAGATTTTTGGGTAAAAGAAGATTAATGCCATCGATAATTTTATTTCCAATGCAAGTTTTGACCCTGAAAAATCTATAGGAGCTCTGATCCATTGTATTCATTGCTTTAAATGTTTGTTTTTTCTATTAAATAAATCATTGGGATGACCCAGCACTGTCAGATGTATTTGTTTTTCTGTAAGTTGTAGTTCACATACTGTGTGCTATAGGATATCTAAAAGAACTAATAATCACATTGTCAAGCTCTTAGTTGAATCAGGGCGTGTTAGGGAAAAAGGCACCAAACATATGCCTAAGAAATTAATTAAATAACACTATTCTAAATACCACAGACATGTCACATTTCTGTTATTGTAGCAATTTTATGGCCAAATTATTAGCAAAAATAAAATGGGAAATTAAATGAGTGGAAACCCTGTATTGAGGCAAATCATTGTTGTTAATTAAATCGTTAATTTTAGAGTATAATTATTTTATTAAATTAATTGTTTCTCAAATTGATTATTTCATAATGATCAACAGAACTTTTGGGAGCATATGAAGTATATCCAAGGGGACAATTTATTTCATGTCTTTTACAAAAATAAATTTCAAACTATAAATTTGACACTGTTTTCTCTTGGATCTGGAGAACAACAGTATTGAACTACTTCTTGAGGAAATAAACAACCACGTTGAAAGAGTCAATCTATATATACATCCCTACAGCAAGGGAAAAGGGCAAGTGTATACGTATTTATTATTAAACTCTCTTAATCTAGTCATGGATGCTGGAGCCTGTTCTGATATGAGAACTGAGCCTAGCAGGGGTGTAAATATTTGCTGCACACACACATAACAGAAAAGAAAAACATTAACCAACACTATCCACATGCTGCGTTCATGCGCTATGGAAGTTTTTGAAGTAATTGCTTGTGATGTCTGACCTTTCCACTTTATTCTCTTCATGTTTACTTTCAGTCATTGGATAACACTTTAGTTTAGGCACTACAAAAATGTATCTATTACTCATACTGTTACGTAACAAGAACTTAACAAAGGCATTTTCTGGTCTTAATAACACTTACAAAGCATAGATAAAGTGGTTGTTCATCTCTGTGCAGTGTGACATATTAAGAGCCTTTGATATAAGTCCAAAGTCTTAACCACTACATTACACTGCCCAGGATAATTAAGACCATTGGGAGATGATAGAAGCACTGTGTGTTGCATGGAAGACAGATTATCAAGGCCATAATGAGGACTGGAGAATAGTCAGTAGGGAATCCAATCCCGGGCTCCCATTTACCAGGAATTCCCTGGAAACCGGGAATGGCCAAGTTCGCATATATAGCGTGTAAAAGAGTAAAAATCGATCAAGAAATAACAGAGTTATAGTTGAAAACTGAAGACTTCATTGACGTCTGTCAGACAATAGCTTTGAGCAGCAACTTGAAATTGCAATACGTCAGTCTGTTGCATCCGCATTGTCTGTGTCAAGAAACTTGCCATCACATGATGACAAGAAACTGGATGCATCAGTAACAGCTGAAATGGCAGTGTTTCACAGCAACAGCAAGTGCGGGCGTTGTTTACAACAAGTGTATCTGTATCTGATGACTGTGCTGCCTACTTCAGTAGAGGCAAAGCGTGCTTTCTCAGCAGCTGGTGTACTCTGCACGAAGTAATCTCTAGCCTGGACGAGCGCACGCTGGACAAATTATGCTTTCTACGCTCTTATTACCGCAACTAACTAGTTTAGGGGTGCCCACAGTTTTTCGGCTTGCGAGCTAATTTTAAAATGACCAAGTTGAAATGATCTACCTACATTAAAAAGTGTATATATATATATATAGTGGAAACGACCCAGACACAAACAGGCGGACATGTTGTAATTCACCACCACACGTTTATTTACAATATTTACAAATGTTTTCAATGGTCACACAGACCCAGTAATGGTCACTAAGACCCCAAATTAGTGCACAAACCACAATTCATAGTCCTGGCCACTTCTTTTCGGGCTGCCTCCACACTCTCTTCTGCCTCGTCCTGCTTCCACCCGACTCTAGCACTGAATGAATGGAGACAGCCCCTTTTAAACAGTCCCCGGATGAGCCCCAGGTGTTCCCGGCATTCCTCCTCTGGGGCGGAAGTGCCAGCTGTCCTCCCGTCAACTCTCCGGGTGCCGTCCTAAATCTTCCCCCCAGCACTTCCGCCACACCAGGAGACCACGGGCCCCTACAGGGTGGAGCTTCCATGCCCTGTACCCGTGGCCCCCAGAGCAACCAGGAAGGCGGCCCCCACGTGATCCAGGGTGAGCTCTGACCCTCTTCCGGTCCCTCACGGTGTCCCGGCCGTTGCCCCTGGCATCCCTGACAATATATATATGTGGCCTGGACACAGACAGGCAGACATGTTATAATCCACCACCACACGCTTATTTACACGACTATTTACAATATTTACAAGTGCTCACACAACCCCACAAAGTCCTGGCCACACAATGCCTTCTTCTTCGGGCCGCCTCCACTCTCTCTTCTTCTGCCTTGTCCTGCCTCCACCCGACTCCAGCCTCGAATAAAGGGAGGTGGCCCCTTTTATCCGCACCCGGATGAGCTCCAGGTGCTCCCCGACAATCTCCCGCTGACACGCCCCAGTGTGGCGGAAGTGCCGGCTGTTCTCTCAGAAGCTCTCCAGGTGTCCCTGCTTCTCTTCCCCCCAACACTTCCTGATGTGGCGGAAGTGCTGAGGTCCAGGGTTCCCAAGGCATTGGGGCGCCCCTTGGCGGTGACCACGGGCCCCTACAAGGTTGGGCTTCCAGCCCTCTACCCGTGGCCCCCAAAGCAACCAGGTTGGGGGCCCCCCACGTGATCCAGGGCGGGCGTAGACCCTCTCCCGGTCCTTCAAGGCGTCTCGGCCGGGTCGTCGCCCCTGGCATCCATGACAATATATATACACACTGAGTATACTTTATACATTAAATATATGTTGTCGTACCTTGCATAACTGAATAACCTTTATGGCACAATAACAATTCAATACATTTATGGTCAATACAGTATTTGGATTTAATAATCTTCATGCGGGAAAAGGCTGACTCGCATAAATAAGTAGAGCCGAATAATGCAGTCAAGGAGCTTTTGAATTCAGCTGAGTGAAAAATGACTGCTGTCCGATTAACTGCAATTTTAATTCCCTCTCTAGTTTTTATGAACAGTTCGAAAGTGCCTTTCCACATTTTCCTTCTTTGGAATAGCAATGATAGATTGACAGATCAGACAAACGAACTTCGATTCTTCGATTGTGACATTGAGAGAAAAAAATCCTCTTCTAATTCCACATAAAGCCCATACCCTCCCCAAACAATTTTTTTTAATCCCTTCTTTAGTTGATATAAATTGAAAGGCTAACTAGATCACAGCCGGAGTTCTGCAGTTGCTTGTGCGTTTGATTGTGCGTGCAGGATGACCAGTGTCTTAGAAGAAAGATCTCAGACTGGCCTGCATGTCAATCAAGTGGCAAATGCCATAGGGAGGATATATGATAGACTAACGTTTAAAAAAAAAATTTTTTGAATGCAACGCGATCTACCTGCACTACCTTTACAATCTACCGGTCAATCGCGATTGACGCATTGGGCACTCCTGAACTAGATACATGTACTTATATGACAGCATAAACTGCTTGTAGATAAGGTTAGTCTTTTATTGGTGTCAACATACTGCAGTAGTTTTATTAAAAATAAGTGTCGGTCGTTCTAATACCGTTCACATGTGAGATGCCCGTGCACTTTGTCATCCCGGGAAGCCCGGGATTCCCGAGAATGACATGCAGGATTCCCGAATTCCCGGGAATGGATAAACCAGCAGCACTAGTATCACAAATCAAATAAAATCGGATATAGTAACATACACACAACAAAATAATACCATACACTAACAATAAATGATTACCCCAGTTATCCATTTTTATGTATAAATTAGCAGCATTTGTGACTGAACAGATACTGTATAGTATTAATTATTCAAACTATACAATTAAGGTTGAATTTTTATCCAGTAATGTTGGGTGCAAATATACTGTATAATACAAAGTTCTCTCAAATATAAAGGTACTAAGTAAGTTAAATCCACTAAGGAGAAAATGGGAGAATTTGGATAGTGTTACCACAAACAAACAAAAAAATCAAAAAACAAGTTTAAATTATCAGCCAGGAGTAACCTGAGAACAAGCTAACTCTAACTCATGGACCAGTTCTATTTTTCTCTTTGGGTGTCCATTTAATTGATCCTCTACAAGGTGGCCACCTTTTTAAACAAATGGCCTTTTGTAATTCAGTTTGACAGAGATCCAAGTCCAATTCCTCCTTCATAGATTCAGTCTACATTGTTTTAGTGTTGATGTCAGTCAGTTAGTCAGTCAGTCATTATCCAACCCACTATATCCTAACACAGCGTCACGGGGGTCTGCTGGAGCCATTCCAATAAATTCCCACCCAAAAATTAAATACTTTGCCTCTTCCTCCGTTGTTATGAACATTCCTAGACATTTCAACATTCTCTGTGTGGGTTCCTCAAAACTTAGCTTCCTACAGACACATTGATGTTATACCAATCCCTGTACAAAGTTAAGACAGCCATTATAAAGAGGAAAACCAGCTTAAATATTATATAGCCTTGCCACAAGAGAATTCCATGTTTATACCTTTCTTGAAAAGTTAAAACTGATGTGACTGAAATTACTGCTTGTTTAGGAAGCAGACAAATCACTGAGACTTATCAAAATCCCACAGAATCATAAAAAAGGATGTCTGTCAAATTAGCCCTGTTAATGCTATGTATGTTTGAACAAGATAAAGAAGGTGATATACTACACTAAATTTTACACTGGGTATCGATTAGTGTCTTTCCAAAAAAGAGCACAGAGCATTTGGAATGTGAATCTTGTAGACCAATCTCTTTACTAAACAATGATGTCAAGGTATTTTCAAAAGCACAATCAAATACCACAAAATGAAACTGGAGTCATTAAAGGCAAAAAGGAATCAGCCGTGGATGCTGTAGCTTGTTCTGATACTGCTGTGAGCAATATAGGAACTGAGCCTAGCGGGGGTGTAAATATCTGTTACACACACACACAACAGAAAGACTGATTTTTTGATGAACTAGTCACCCTCAGCAATTGATCTCCCAGAATTCTTATTGTCTCCGTAGACAGAAAAAGTAAGTAAAATAAAGACATCTCTATATTCCCTCAGTAATATTCACAAGAATGTCACCATTTTAATGCCATTTTGTATGGTTGACACACAGGTGCAACCATATTCTGTATGGTTATTACATCTGTTTGTAGACACGCAATCGCAGATGCATGATGTCTTTACTGTGCAGCTATGTAAGAATTGTGGAATGCAGCAGTCGGTATCCTAGCTTTGTGCCTCTATAATAAAAGGCTCAACCCCGTGGAGCATATTACGTAGTTTTCTTAGAAAAGGGAGACTTTTTTGAGAGTCAGAACCTTAAGCTATCTCATTTTAACCACAATTTGATCTTATGCTGAACTTTTTTTCTTGGCGTTTATTAGACTCTCATATTCTGACCTTTGCCTGGAATTAAATTCCTCTTTTGCTTGCTCCCTAAAGAAGGCTCTTTGTTTTCCAGTCCATTTACTTGCTATATCTTTTCCATGACAGCCAAGTACATGGTCATTTTCCCTCCACAGTATAAATCAGACCCACACAATTCTAAGGTCATTTGCTCATCTGTTGTTTAGGAAGTGCCAATGTTAAAGGATAAGGACATTGACACCTTGGTGAAGAAGGCTGGGCAACGTCTGTGCCACGTCAGATGCATGAGGGATTTCAGACTGCCGCCCCAGATACTAAAGAACTCCTATACATCCACCATCGGAAGTATTATGACATGAAGTATCACTGCTTGGTTTGGGAACAGCAGAGGACTGTAAGGCTCTTTAGAGAGTGGTACAGTAAGCTGAATACATCACAGAGTGTGCACCCACTAACTGTTAGGTCATCTACACTAAGCAATGTCAAACCAGGGTAAGGAAAATTATCCGTGACACCAGCCAACCCTACAAGAGTCTCTTCTGTGTGCTGCGGTCAGGTAAATGCTACTGCTACATAAAGACCAGTTCATAGATTCTGAGGGGAAGCTTTTTCCCACAGTCCATCCACATGCTTGAATTAGGAAAGCATCTACAAATATATGACTCCTTATTGTTAACTCTCTCTGATTAAGTTACTTAAGTAATCTATTTAGTTGTTTTTATGTATTACATATTTGTAATTCTGTTAATGATTTTATAAGAGGTAATTGTATACAACAAATAAAATTTGATTTGATTTAGATTTTTTATATTATGAAATAATACAAAAAATGAAATTAAGTATGAACTGTAAGAGTTGCAGATACATTACTGCCCAATTTATATACTGCCTTGTAAAACTGTAAGAATTGTTTACATTTTAAAAGTTTCAAATATATCAAAACCAATTCATACCATTTTCACACATCACTGGCGCAGGCACATTTTGAAGCTAAATATCAGTAACCGATATTGGCACTCATTTTCCTAATTTTTCACTTACAGTATTGTGTATATATTGATTATAGTTTTGTAAAATTTTATCAATTTCCAGACTGTTATTAAGTTGTAAGTCACAGGTATAAAGCGCATGTTCAATTAGAAAGGCAGGGTGCCTTTCAGGATGCAGGACAGTTTGAAACTGTCCAGGTATAGCCCTCCAAGTAGGTCCACCAAACTTGCAAGGAAAAATGCAGGGGTTGGTGACAGTAATGGCACTCCAGCCACTGTAAAAAAACTCACATTAATCCAGTGTATTGCTGAGATGTCACCGTTGCATGGCTGCATTCAGTTCCCAATCCGAGTGATTTGTCATGTAGTGAACATGGCAAAGAGCTGTAAACAGCACATGCTCCCAACCTCCACCTCATCCTCCTCCTCCAGGTATGTAGAGGAGAATGTAGGATGACCATTTCACATTCAATTTTACAATAAAAAAACTCAATAAAAATATATATTTGGGTCAAAAAGTAGAAGTTAAGAATTTATCCATTTGCGGTGTTAAGCTGATCCTTTGATTTTTTTTAAACATTTTCTTCAAAAATATTTTTTATTTTGCCAGTTATTTTGAGGATGTATTGTATTCTGGGTGTATTGTATTATGAAACCTGTTTCACAATGTGTATTTTATGTGAACTGAGTGTATTGACTCGCGCTTATATGAGGTGGAAGATGGCAAAGTATATACATATATAGTGTCGAGGATGCCGGGGCCACGACCCGGCCAGGACGCCTTGGAGGACCGGAAGTGGGCGTGCGCCCATCTGGGATCACGTGGGGGCCGCCTTCCTGGTTGCTTTGGGGGCCACGGGTTCAGGGCATGGAAGCCCCACCCTGTAGGGGCCCGTGGTCACCCCCAGGAGGCACCCCAATGCCTTGGGAACCCTGGACCCCAGTACTTCCGCCACACCAGGAAGTGCTGGAGGAAGAGAAGCAAGGACACCCGGAGAGCTTCTGGGAGAACAGCCGGCACTTCCACCACACTGGGGCGTATCAGCGGAAGATTGTCGGGGAGCACCTGGAGCTCATCCGGGTGCGGATTAAAGGGACCGCCTCCCTCCAGTCGGCAGCAAGAGTCGGGTGGAAGAGGACGGAGCACTGGGTTAGTGCACTTTACTTTTGTTTGGAACTTGTAAATAAACGTGTGTGGAGAAAGAACATGTCTACCTGTCTGTGTCTGGGCTGTACCCCATAATAGCATCCCAGATGGGACTTCCTGCCTGAAATAAAGCTGGGTCCCCAAAAAAATTATTTTGTGGGCAGTCCGGAACAGCAGGTTAGCCCACACACGCGCCGCAGGAGCGGCGCACGCACGACCCCGTGGGAGTGATTCACCTCACGGACCGCCACCGGTCCACCAATGGACTATATTCCCCTGGTGTGGGGTGCTCCTGCAGGCCCGCTGTTGCGGAGGACATTCTGGACAGCAGCGTGGCGAGGACGGCGCCCCAGAGAGACGAGATCCGGGAGGTGAGTGCCCTGCCCTATGGCGAACGGCCCTGCAGGGGCACACTTACTTTTTGTTTTGCAGGCAGGGACTGTCCGGATCCGCGTCAGAGGCAACAGCGAAGCTGCTTGGAGCGACGTCACCGCACCAGGAGAAACAGAGCCAAAATGGCCGAGGACCGGAAGTCTCGCTCTTAGGCGGAAACGGGATTGGTTGGTGTGTCTCGTGTGCCGGCCGATGATTGGATGGAGGCGGGCCTCAGGAATGTCAATCCCGTGCTGAAAAAGGACCCGATGGGGCCGGAGGAAGGGCTCAGCAGGGGGTGGCTGGCGGATCTGCCTGACGGGAAGGTAGGGCTGCCGTCGGTTAACCCTTTGTGCTTGCTGGCAGCTCTGCGTGAGCTGGAGGAATGCCTGCAGCCCGCAGAGTCGCTTTTGCAGGTGATTCGCGTCATCCGTAAAGGATTAATGGAGCTGGAGGTGAAGGCGATCGCGTCCGTGAAGACGCTGCGACAGTGGGCGGATCGGCGCAGTGCTGGAAACTTCAGCTGGGAAGACGCGGCGAGGAAGGTAAGTGAAGCCGTCCCCGTAAAGAATAAGGGAGAATCTGCCGAACTTGGCTGTGAAACTAACGATCAGCATCGAGTACGCAGTTCTCCAACAACGGACGCGGCAGGGAGTGCTGTGCGCGAGATGAGGAGGGAGACATCGCTGCGGCTGGCAGGACAAGGGCTGATGAGTGCCCTGGATCCTAGCGCCCTACGCTCTGAGCCCGCGGCAGCCTCCCGTCGCTCTGTAGGGACGCAGATGGGATCGGATCTGAGCGCTTGCCATGCTCATACCCAGACCGTCACGGTGTCCCAGAGGAAAAGGAGGAATCGAGGGAAGAATGCCGATTCCTCCGATACGGGAGGACGTGAGGCAGGCGGCTCACGTCCGGTTGTTAGCCACCCTCTGCAGGGGCAGAGGGAACCCGTGAAGTCAGCAGGGAGGAAAGGACTGCAGGCGGGAGGGGGTGCCAAACAGGCAAGTGAGGGGGGAGCGCTGCCAGTGCATGGCACAGGGGGACACCAGGGAAGGGTGTCCAGGCAGCGGCTCTGCCCTTGTCTTTCTGTTTGTTGAAGGACCGGACCCTGGACGTGCAATAGGACCCTCTATGTTGGGAACCTGCCCTCATGCGACGGCCCGTCTGACGGGAGGACTCTCCGCTGGCAAGGGGGTGCCAGCGGAGGCTGCGAAGGGGCGAGCGACTCCGACCAAAGGGGCACAAAAACCTCGGAGAGGGTGCCGAACGAGTGGGCGCCGGGGTGCCGGTAAGAGGGTGGGCGCAACCTGTGCGAGGCACAGGGGGACACCAACTGGTGGTGTCCAGGTGGCGTCTCCGCCCCTATCCCTGTTGGGAGAACAGGGCGGACCTCGACGACCCAGGAGTAGGACCCGCTTCGGGGATATGCTGCCCTCGCGGGACGGACCGATCCTCCTGAGTGGTCTTCGCTGGCTGTGGGGCAGTGTCGAGGATGCCAGGGGCCACGACCCGGCCGGGACGCCTTGGAGGACCGGAAGTGGGTGTGCGCCCATCTGGGATCACGTGGGGGCCGCCTTCCTGGTTGCTTTGGGGGCCACGGGTTCAGGGCATGGAAGCCCCATCCTGTAGGGGCCCGTGGTCACCGCCAGGAGGCGCCCCAATGCCTTGGGAACCCTGGACCCCAGTACTTCTGCCACACCAGGAAGTGCTGGGGGGAAGAGGAGCAGGGACACCCGGAGAGCTTCTGGGAGAACAGCCGGCACTTCCACCACACTGGGGCGTATCAGCGAAAGATTGTCGGGGAGCACCTGGAGCTCTTGTAAATAAAAGTGTATGGAGAAAGAACATGTCTACCTGTCTGTGTCCGAGCTGTACCCCATATATATATATATATATATATATATATATATATATATATATATATATATATATATATATATATATATATATATATACTTTGAAAGTTATCTTAAACTTACATCCATGTATTAAACAAAAGATTCAGACATGTGTGAGACATAAAATATATTGCCGTTGTTTAAATAAGAAACAAAAGAAAATGCTTCTGTTTTTAAAAAATTATACCCAACAGGAACATCTTATGGTGATCTTCTACGGAATAATGTGAGCTGTGAGATTATACACCTTTTAAAATGACACTTGCCGATTGGCATTCATTCACAATCCTGTCAGTGCTGTTTCTCATTCAATTCCTCTTCTCTCAAATAGAGACAAAGTGTCAGAATAATTTGTGAATTCTATCTTCCTGCAGTGATTGAACTGTTGCATAGAAAATACATCCTGTTATTTGAAATCTGGTGAGCACTCACTTATTAATTCACACATCTTTTAACCAGTTTCTAAAAGGGACTTTCTCTTACTTTATGTACTATTAATACGTTAAACTAAGCAATTTAGGAAGCAAAACAAATATTTTTATGTTTAAAGTATTATTTGTTGATAGTAGAAGGGAAAGCTTTCTTAATTTCAGTAACATTTCCACTGTTATCATTATAGCAATTTCAGCCCATACTATATTTATTCAGCACCTATCCATTCAGCCTTATTCTGTCCCTGTTTCTTTCCTTACACGGTCACAAGCAGCTGCACCCTTTCCTGTCAGTATCAGGAACAAAGGAGCCAACAACAGTAACTGCTTTTTCATACTAATCAAGAACCTGTTTTAATCAGAAATGTTTTAAGACAGATGCCACTTTCCCTTGTTCCCTTCCACACTTGCGGTATTTATGCTGAGATTATTCATTTTTATCTAGAATCTTGCAGTGGACATATTTATTCACTAAATCTTCAGAATTACATAAGTAATGAAATTAGGTTACATAATGTGTTGTAAGCAGACAAACAAAAGAGAAAATAGTGTATATTTGTGTCTTAACATGTAGATGTTTACATGGAAAAAAAACTACATGTGATGGAATCCTTTGATCCTTTATTAGATTTGGATGAGGATTGACAGCAACAGTGGTATAAAGCAGTGTTTTTCAACCTCTTTGGTGTTGCAGCACTTTTTTTCCAAAAAGCGTCTTTGTGATGCACTGGTGGGGTCCCCCCAGCAAAACACAACACAGTTGTCAGAGCTGGTGGGTACAGGTTGAGTGCAATCATCAGAGAGGTGACTCATTGCAGCCCACTTCACAACCCTCTACTGACCAACAGAGACCCACTTTGTGACACATTACCAGTATAGACAATAGCAAATCACCACCCACCAGAAACTCTGTTATAAAGCAAAATTCAGCTTCAATGTACTCTAATCAAGCACACTTCTACTCGCAAGCCTTACACTTTGCATAATAATTACAAATATGAAAATAATTAAATGCAACAGGAACACAAAACTTAATATTAAAAAAAATAGAGGAAGATTGTGTAATATATACAAAAATACAGCAGATTCAGAAAGTATGCAGACCCAATCATTCTCTGCACATTTTATTGTGGTATAAATTTTGTTTCAAATGGATAAACTCGCCATTTTTGCTCATGACTCTACACTTAATAGCTGATAATAACAAAAAGAAACCTCTTTCTTCAGAAAGGTTTACAAATTTATTAAATATCAAAAACTGACATCTCTCATTCACATAAGTATTTGGACCCATAATTCAGTACTGGGTAGAAGCCCCTTAGTAATTGTAGCTTCAAGTATTTTAGGTAAGCATTACACATCTGGATCTGGGGAGTTTGTCCAGTTCTTTCTTTCTTTCAAGCTACGTTAGAATGGATGGGAAGTATCTGTTAAGTGACTATCTTTTGGTCTCTCTACAGATAATTTTTAGGGTTTATCTCAGGGCTTTGTCTAGGTCATTCAAGAACTGAGACTTTTCCCAAAGCTATTCTAGTATTTTCATGGCTGTATTATTTATGTCATTGTCGTGCTGAAAGGTGAACCATTGCCCCACACTGAGGTCATGTGCACTCTGGAGCAGGTTTTCTTCAAGGACCTAACTGTGTTTGGCTGTATTTGTCCTTCCCTCAACTCTGACCAGTCTCCCTATCCCTACCACAGAGAAACAACCCTATAGCACGATGCTGCAACCACTTTGCCTCACCATTAGGGTTATAAAGAAACAGTAGCAGTTTCTGGTCTTAACAAGACATAATGTTAAATTATTGTCTAATCTGACCAGAGAATGCTTTTCCTCATAATCTCAGGATCCTTTAAGTGCCATTTAGCAAGAAAGCATTGGATTGACGGAGTGCTGCTGAGATGAGCGTTTGCCCACCTCAGCAGAGGACTTCAGAAGCTCTGTTATAGTAGTCACCTCCCTGACTAAGGCCCTTCTTGCCCAGTTACTTAGTTTGGCCAGATGGCCAACTCTAGGTACAGTTCCAGTGCTTCTAAACTCTCTAATTACTGAAGCCATTGTGCCCCTGGACACTCAAAGCGATGGTGTCATTCCCTTGCCTTGATCTATGCCTCACCAAAATTTTATTGTGGCAGTATACAGTGTGAATAGTAAGACCTCTATGTACAAAGGTGTACTGTATATCTTTCTACATTATGTCCAAATACTTCAGTTTTCCACAGCTGGACTCAAATCAAGTTCTAGATGTATCTTAAGTGTAATTAAAGCAAACAGAATATATCTGACCACAATTTGAAGGGTGTATGATTTTTAATACATTTGCAAACCTTTCTGAAAACATTTTTCACTTTTTTTGGTGTTATTAAGTGTATATTGATGGGCAATAATGGCAAACACATCAGTTTTAAATGAAATCTACAATACAATAAAGTTTGCAGAAAGTGAAGAGAACTGAATACTTTCTGGTACCACTATATGTCTACATACAAGGTGGTTTTTATGTCTCTTTCTTCCTGAAAGGATTTTGTAACCAAAAGATGACAATTTCATTTGAACAAACAATGTCTAAAAATGAGCCAAACATTTGTGATATAGGCCAGGTTTTGCCACGGACACAGAGACACAGAAGAAAATGGAAAGACACAATAATGGCAGGTTAAAATCAATTAATACAAGTAATTAGAATGCAATATATGAGAGTAATATAAAAGAATAACCTCAGCAGCAGCACTAACCTGAGTATGGCATGCTGAAATAATGAGCCTTCAGGATTGATTTAAATACTGCAATTGATGGCGTTTCTGAAATATTGGTAGGCAGATTGTTCCAGAGTTTGCAAGCCCTGTAGCTACACTAGGTTTTCATCTTCAGAATAGTAAGTATGCACATATTATGAAATCACAATGTGTAGTACACCCTTGAATACAAATATTAAAAAAATTCTGCAAGAAAAGGGGGAGCTAATCTATTGACAACTTTATATACGAGGAAAGAGGATTGGCTCTAAATTGAATTGGAAGAGTGAGGTGAATTAAGAAATGAAGCTGTATAATTATAATTCTTAGTTCTAACTTAAGCATAAAGTATTACAACTGTGAATTCTACATGAGACAAATTAGCTACTTTTAGAATAGTGCTGCTTAATAAACTACTTTAACTTTGCCTTATTTCTAAGATGGAAAATGAAGCCTTTAGAAATGTCAAAAATGTCACAACTGAAGGTTACATTTGTGTCAAATATAATGCTTACATTTCAGACTCAGATTCAGCTAAACTAAAATACAAGCCTTTTGAGATAATATAGTGTTTAATATTGCCTTATTATTAAGAGATATCATCCATTTGGGGAACTTCATGTGTTTTTTCAATGTAAACACAAATATCATTATTACAACAATAAAGTGGTTGACTAAACACATAATTAAAGTAAATAGTAATACTTTGTTTAAAACTGTGCAAAAATGAGTCTGTTACTGATTTACTCTTATGTAGCAAGACCTTAACAAACACTTCCTTGAATCATCATAACACTTACAAAGCATCAATGAACTGTTTATTCAGCTCTGCAATGTGATTTACTAATAAAACTCAATTTTGTAGCAGTCTGAGGCGGTTTAAGTATTACACATTTTTCTTGACATTGCATATTTAGTATAAGACCTGGAAAACCTTCATATTAACACATAATTTTACCATCAGGTCAATACGCCACATTGTAAAGAGATGAATAACCTATCTATGTATGCTTTAGAAGTATTATGAAGACCAAAAGAAGCCTTTGTTAAGGTCTTGTTACATAAGAGTAAATGAGTAACAGAAGTGTTACCAAATAAATATTTATTTTTTATGATATATACAATAGAGTGTCATCAGCATACAAATTAAACATTGTGGCTCTGAATTACACATTATTACACATTAATTTGTCATTTACTGCATGTTAGGGTAAAAACAACATACATTTATCATAAAAAATGGCATTTTTAAGGTAAGATTAAAAGCTGATAAGGTTTTTCTAAAGTTTTAGAAACAAAAAATATATTGGATGTTGGATTATACAGTATTTCTTAAGAACATTCTTTAACAGCTGCGGTGGGCTGGCACACTGCTCGGTGTTTGTTTTCTGCCTTGCGCCCTTTGTTGGCTGGGATTGGCTCCAGCAGACCCACGTGACCCTGCAATTAGGATATAGTGGGTTGGATAATGGATGGATGGATTCTTTACCGGCGATCTAATAATGGCCACCTTCAGGAATCCCTTCAAAAAAGTGTGTTAATTTTATCCGGGACTGATTATGTAATTTTTGCAACGAATTTCTTCAATAAGCAACTGTAAGATGGGCAATAAATTTCAATCTGGAAATAAAATGTAAGATTTCCTGATCTGTCGACTATTTAAATTTACTAAGTTGGTAGGTGTGTATAGTGATCTACAGTATATTGTTATTATTCAGCTGTGTAGTTATTTACTGCTAGTAAATTTGGAAACAGGTAAAGCTTCTTAGAAACTGGACACTGGGGGTGACATATTAACGTTTGGCGAACAGCCTAGTCAGCAGCTGTAATATAAGGAAATGTTACACTAAAATAGTAAGGATTGGATAGAAATGCTCAACATTTGCTGGTGCACTTTGTTGTGCTGTGCTGTTGTCATATTTTACGTAACCTATTAAGTGGGCTTTATGATGCTACTAAAGACTGGTGACAGGTTTGCACCTTGGTCAAATGTGAAAATAAAACTCGAATTAATCTCTCTAAACATGACAAAACATCTAAACTAAGTGATTACACCATAGTAAATATGTTTAAACCACAACCACAGAGTTTTGAAAGAGCCAACACCATTGGTCCCCTGCATATGTTTGCTAAGTACCAATCAGCACTCAGTTTTATGAGCTTTTTGTGACACAGTGTGTTCATACATCATAAGAGAAATACAGAGGAAATGAAAAGATACAAAATGAAGCACCACAAACCAATAGTAATTTTTTATAAGAGTGTACGTTGAGTCATTGGTTGAGTATAGCAGAATGAATGAGAAAGACTGGGCTTGAGTAACTTTTTACGGTTTCTCGTCTGTTGGTAGACATTTATTCTAGTCCAAAATATGATGAGACATTTCTGCTTTTAAGCTGTATTGTGTTGTAATTAAGATGTAATTCATAGCAATTTATAACTAACTTTGATTGATTTTTATTCATCTCTTTAACATTACCGAATACTGCATCTGGGGCATTCTCATTAATTCAGAAAAGTCGGACTATTGCCAAGCTGCAGATGTTATCCTGAATCATATGAGGCATCCCTTTGATTAACAGGCAGTGATTTCTATAGTTTTGGAGCCTCAAAATCTTACTGTAGTTTTATTTATTTTTGGACTTTTAGAAGACCTTTGTGATCGCAACGTACCCTACACAAGTAACAAATTAATAATTTTGTTTAGTAAATCTTTGTATGTCTGAAGAAAGATTTTAAAATTACCCACAGACTTAGCCAGAAGATATTGATTAAAGCTAAAATAAAAATTATGTAGTTGTCTTTCCAGCTCCCTGTAATGATCCTTGTGATGGAAATTTTTAACTAAGTGCAGATGAGCAGTGCAACTATCTAAACAGGCTGTCAGTAAAGCATTGTAGTAAATAATTAACTAAATTATCTTTTCTGAACTCTACATAGCGATAACTATCTTATATCTGCTATATTTCTCAGCAGGATAGTCTTGGATATTGCAGTTGTGAGTGTTTAAAGACAGATTATTGTCAAAGATATATTGTGTGATGATAAAAGACTTTATAAATGCACATAACATAAACCAATCTATATATAAGATACAAAGTATATGTGCTGGTATGTAAAAAGTGCTTCAACCTAAAGTTTAAGTAAAATGGTAAAGCTTCTTAGATCTGGAAGCAGGGGGTGACAGTAGCCAATTGCCAATAACAGAAACGGAGCTTAAGTCTCTTTTTTAAGAGAGAAAAATGTTGAAAGAGCTTTGAAAAGGTACTTTGTGAATACAATAATTCCTGATTATATTCATATGCTTTCAGCTTCTCTACTGTCACCCATGATCTGACTTTTTATATGTCGGGTGTCTTCCAGTACTTTTGTAGTGCACTACAGTGAGATTGACTTGGTCATAAAGTGAGCAAATGTACCAATGACATGAAGCGTTTAGTTTTAAGAGAAACATTTTCTGAGACATGTTAGCCCTGGGAGTTAAAATTCTGAGATCATTCTAAGACATTTTTCTAACAATTCTTACATGTCAGTTTTAGAAGTATTACACTGTACAACTTTGCTTTATTCTAAAATGTTCACATTTTGCTAGTCACTTGCTGCATAATAGTGAGTGTATTATGCTTCTGAGAAAAAAAAACTTCAGATAGTCCATGATATGTCAGTGTATGATTTTGCTAGACTGACCTATGTTTTTGAAGTGAAAATTCATGATCTCTCTTTTATACCCTCCATATAGCCCTTGGATGACATGTTCTGGTGTATTAAAGAAAATAAAAAGAAATGTTTTCTTTAGGGGTTACTAGATTTCAGTTACTTTTTGAAGGACAGAGGCTTGGTATTCTGTCTGCTAAAAAATGATTAGTCAAAAAATACAAAACAGGGGTGAATTGGAAATTTCTAGCAAAACTAAGGCATCTTAATGAAGGCAGAACCAAGGTCCGATCCCAAAAGCGGTAATCACTATTTGTGCTTCTTTGAAATTATGTCAACATTAACCCATTCCCAGACTGTTGGATGATCAACTTTTAAATTCTTCTAACCAAAAAAAAAAAAAAAAGAAAAGTAAAGAGGAGCATAATTTTCTGGTTTGTTCTTTTGAAATTTTTTGTTTGTTTGGTGCCCCTTGAGAAACAAGGGTGGGAAAAAATTAAATGGGATAAAAAGCATTTAGGTAAAAGCAAAAATAACATGGAAAGAATTTGATGGAAAAAAAATCATGGGAAGAAAAAAATTCTGAAGGGAGGGGGAAAAATAACATAATTGAATTGTTCTTTTTCAAAAATATTTCCATTCTAAGATTGAGCACTTGAAATTTGATGATATTATGAAAAGATATGCAAGCAACTAGTCATGAGACTGCTATCAAGCCAGGCACAGAAATATATAGTGTCGCAGATGGCTGGGGGGACGACCTGGCCGGGATGCCTTGGAGAGCCCTGGACCACAGCACTTCCGCCACACCAGGAAGTGCTGGGGGGAAGAGGAGCAGAGAAACCCGGAGTGCTTCCGGGGATTTAGCCGGCACTTCCGCCACACGGGGGCGTGTCAGCGGGACATTGCTGGGAAGCACCTGGAGCACATCCGGGTGTGGATAAAAGGGGCAGCCTCCCTTCATTTGGGGCTGGAGTCGGGAGACAAGGAAGGACAAGGTCTGGAAGGAGACATGGAGGCGGCCTGAAGAGTGAAGGCATTGTGTGGTGTTGTTACTTTGTAAATAGTAGTGTTAAATAAACGTGTGGTGGTGTTAAAATGTCTACCTGTTTGTGTCCGAGGCTTAGTCCACACTGGCGTAGCCTGCAAGATTCCCTGCCTGGTTAAAGGCGGGGATCTGTAAAAATAATCGTTGTGGATGGCCCAGCACAGCAGGGGAGCCCACCCAAGTGCCGCGGGAGCGGCGTTCACACAACCCCGCAGAAGAAACTTGCCCCACTGGCTGCCACTGGTCCGCCAAATGGCCGTTTTTCCCTGGTGTGGGATGAAGACTTCGGGCTCCCGCGAGCACGTTGCTGCAGAAGGCACCCAGGACAGCATGTCGCCTAGCAAGGCCATGCCGGGGACGTTTCCCCGGACAGACAGGACCCGGGAGGTAAGTTCCCTGCTTCCCCTGTGGGGCCATGTGTGTTTTGTGTTTAACAGGCAGGGGCTGCCCGGATTCTTTTCGGTGGCAAGCGCATGTCGATCCACGGAGCTTTGTTGACGCAGCAGCAGCCCGAAGAGCTGCTGAGAGGGAGACGCTGCAAACCAAAGATCCAGCATGCCACTGCACCGGGAAAAAAGGAGCCAAAATGGCCGCGGACCGGAAGTCACTCCCCGTGATGGGGCACGCGATTGGACGGTGTGTCTTGTGGGCCTGCCGATGACTAGAGAGAGGCGGGACGAAGGAATATCCATCACGAGCCGGGGTGTGACCTGATTGGGCCGGAGGAAGAGGCCCACAGGAAGTTGCCGGCATGTGTTGCTAACAGACAGGTGAGCTCACCGTCGGCTAACTTCCTGTCCTTGCCGGCTGCTCTGTCGGAGCTGGAGGCCTGCCTTCAGTCGCAGAGCAGCAATTGTTGCAGGTGCTGCGTGCCCTCCGGGCAGATTTGCTGAAGCTGGAGAGGACAGCTGTCGTGTCACTGGAGCCGCTGCGAGAGTGGACAGAACGGTGCGTCGCTGGATTCTTCGACCGGAGAGGTATGGCGAGGATGGTGAGTACAGCCGACCCCGTGCAACATAAAGAAGAGTCCACCGAAATTGGCCATGATGTGAATGACCGGCATCGAGTATGTGGTTCTCCGACAATGAACGCAGCGGTGAGTGCTGTGCGCGAGGTGAGGGGAGAGAGATCGCAGGGGCTGGCAGGACGAGGGCTGATGAGTGCCCTGGGTTAAGCACCCTGCGCTCCGAGCTCGCGGTGGTCTCCTGTCGCTCTGCATGGACGTAGACAGGGCTGGATCTGAGCGTTTGCCATGCACAGACCCAGACCATCACGGCGTCCGAGAGTAAAGGGAGGAATCGAGGGGAGAATGCCGGTTCCTCTGATAAGGGAGGACGTGAGGCAGGACGCTCATGTCCAATTGCTGGCCACCCTCTGCGGGGGCAGAGGGAATTGAGGACATCAGCGGAGAGAACAGGAATGCAGGCGGTCCCATCTGTTTTAATAACAGGAGGGGCATGGAACCCGCGGAGGAGGTGCCAAAAAGGCAAGTCGCGGGGTGCCGGTCAGAGGGTAAAGCTCTGCCAGTGCGTGGCACGGAGGGACACCAGGAGAGGGTGTCCAGGTAGCAGCTCTACCCCTGTGTTTATTTGTTTTACAGGACTGCACCCCAGATGCGCAGTAGGACCCGCTTCGTTGGGGACCTGCCCAGACGACTCTTCGTTGGCGGTGTGGCACTGTCACAACCGGCAGAGGCTACGGAGGTGCGAGTGCCTCCGACCAAAGGGGCACGAACACCTCGGGGTGGGTGCCGAAAGAATAGGCCCTGTCGTGCCGGATTGGACCTGGGAGCCTCAGGAGTAGGACCCACTTCAGGGATGAGCTGCCCTTGTGGGATATGCTGCTCCACCCGACGTGCCTTCGCTGGCGGTGGGACAGTGTCGCAGATGGCTGGGGGGACGACCCGGCCGGAATGCCTTGGAGAGCCCTGGACATCAGCACTTCCGCCATCCCAGGAAGTGCTGGGGGGAAGAGGAGCAGGGACACCTGGAGTGCTTCCGAGGATACAGCTGGCACTTCTGCCACACAGGGGCATGTCAGCGGGAGATTGCCGGGAAGCACCTGGAGCACATCCGGGTGTGGATAAAAGGGGCTGCCTTCCTTCATTCAGGGCTGGAGTTGGGAGAGAAGGAAGGACAAGGTCTGGAAGGAGACATGGAGGCAGCCTGAAGAGTGAATGCATTGTGTGGTGTTGGCCAGGACTTTTGGGGAGGTCTGTGGGTTGTTTGTGCACTTGAACTTTGTAAATAGTAGTGTTAAATAAACGTGTGGTGGTGTTAACAACATGTCTACCTGTCTGTGTCCAAGGCTTAGTCCACAATAGTTAATTTTTGTAAACAGTCGAAAATATTTGTGCATTTTTAGTTTAAACAAAATAGTAAGAAGCTGCTGTGTCATGTCATGTAATGTTACAAAAGGTTTAACAGATGGACGTGGTAATACTTGAAATTTGCAAGAGTTGGAGTGTAGACAATGAAGAATTCCGTCATGATAAGAAAAAGAAAATATCTAAATGCTGTACATCAAGAGAATGAAGCATCATGCTCAGCTCAACAGAAGAGACTTCTTCCTCTTCTTGTCTTCCTTTCCACTTCCCATTGTCAATGATCATGAGCTCATTAATAAAGATGTGCAAAGCAAACTGACAGCTGCAGACCCAGGTAACAATAACAATATACGATTTTTTAATAGAAATAAGTCATTATTAACATTGGGTTCTCAAAATGTTTCTTATGTTAACTCCATATCCGTTTTCACCCAAATTACAGCAAAATAGCCTGACACAGGACAGATTTAATATAATCTGATAATCGAGAAAACATTTGTTTGAATAGTTACTGAGTTTGGCGGAGAGGCAGGTGAGTTAGAAATATGGTTAAGCACTCATGTAGTGTCTTTGTAAGGGCTGACAACAAAAATAAAAGTGTTAAATGCAGGAAATTGTCAGTCTCTTAGAATCTCATTAGTACAGGTCTGGGTTTGCTCTAGTTTGGGTTTTTTTTTATATTTTCCCTGAAGTTTTTATTATGATGTTTGAATTTTCATGATTTGGTCTGCTTAATCTGTGAAATTATTATTGTCATTTATGTTTTACATTTTTATTCCTTTTCATGAATGCCTCTGTGTTGTTGATAATGACTGTGTCATTGTTACACTACCTCATACAACCATTTATGTTTGACTTTTGAAACCAAAAAAGGCTAGCTACGGTCACACTGCAGCTCCATTCTCATTTTTTTCACTCTTATGTGACACAGATCTGATGTTTTTGGAGAAATGTGATTAGCAAGAAAGAAAAAAAAAATTTTTTTTCTGAAAGGATTTACATTGCTCTCATAAAAGTTGTTTTGTATCCAAATGTGTCCCATTGTACACTCACTAGTTCTTTGGTCTACTTCTTTCTCTGTGTAGAACATTGGCAGTCATAAATGCACACAAGTTAACAGCTCTGATCTTTAATTTCCTGCTTCTCTTCTTTGCTATCATGAGCTTGCAAATTCACAGAAGTTTTGCACTGGAACGAAAAGATGTTAAATGTACGAAAATGCTAAATATGGGAATGCTAAGTTGGGGTTTATTGTAAACTGCATTATTTAGCGAGGGGCCCCCATCTCTGTTATTGTGGGGTGCCCAAGAATTGTGTCTTATGCCAGTAACCAACACTCAAACAATCACCTAGACTGCAAGGTGTGCTTATAATAACCATGAGGATGTTTGGATATCAGTGCTGGTGGTAGTCTCTCTGCCATCTGTTATCACCGCCGACAATGGGCCCCAGTTCATATCAGTGGAATTCTCTTCTTTTTTAGTCATCTGGGGCACATTTGGACAGCTGTATATCATCCCGAGGGAAATGGGGGAGTAGAAAGACTGAATGAGACTTTAAAAATGTCATTAGGGTTCACTTGGTTGAGGGCTGCACATTCTCAACTGCTCTTCTCATACTCTTTTTACATTACAGTGCAACAAAATACTGCACTACAGGCAGCTCTCCTACATATCTAATGTTAGGGCGTGAGCTGCAGCTTCCTCTGGATTGTTTACAACCTACACTCCACCACAGCCTCAGTGAAATACAGTCTCTGAACATCAGCAAACAATGAAGCCACACTTGATCAGAAGCAGGGTTCCAAAATTCCAGGCCCTTGACTGCATAAGAGCTCAAAGTCCTCATCGTGACCACAAGCTACAGTCCTTTTGGTCTTCACCTCTACAGGTTCTCAAACAGCCCTACTTTTTTCTAGGTCTCTAATAGATCACGATGGCACTCAAGTCGCCCCCGCAAGGTGCCTCCTCCAGTCAGTGCTGATATAGAGATATAGAGATGTTCACCCCATTTGGCTCCACTGGATCCCCAGCCAGAGCAGCCATTTATACCTTCTCCTCGACCAGAGTTCTGTATTTGTATTTTCCAATTGTTTCTGGGGGGAAAGAAATTTCTGTCTGGGAAGGGGGTAATTGTTATATCTGCAGAGCTTTGCAACAGTGCTGTGCTTGGTGCTGTTTTTGCATACTTGAAAATGCGCACGTAGATATTAAAAAAGGACTACTGAAGTAAAAGATTGTTGCATGCAAACTGAGCATTGTGCTGTCCTCATTAGAGCAATACACCACTTTATTTTTTACTTTTGGAATGTGCCCACTTTTAGTATTGTTTTAGCTCTGTTCGGTTACTGACTTTTGTTACCTGTTTTCATGTCCTCAAGTTACTTGACATGCTTTACCAAATCCGCTTTCAATATATGCTACCTGCTGTTCCTCGTTTCCCATGAGCTAAGTTCTCCTTCACAATTTGTCTATAAGAGCTCAATCTCTGAGAATAAAGGAATTCCCTGTAATGGAGGGGAAGAAATGTTGGATAAAAGGAACAAATCTACAAAATCCCTGTACTCTGACTCAAACCACGATGAGCAATTTTATGTAGGATAAATTCAACTGAATTTGTAATCTTCAGGGGTATTTGTAGCACAGAGAATCACCAAATGACTGTATAATGTGAATGTTTACATGATCATAATACAGGATATATGTTTAAAACAGCAGTAAGTATTGCTGAGCTGTGCTGTGCTTTGCATTCTATGAAATGCAAAACAATTTGCATCTGATACTGACTTAAAATTTAGTATCATTCACATATGGGGCGTTCTTTATGATGATAGATAACAGATGCCCATCATGATTAGCACATGAAAATGCAAATATAATCATCTTTGTCTTTTAAAGCAGCTGTCTGCCTGGCAGCTCAAAATGAGGTAGATATTGACTCTCCTTTTAAATGTTATAGGCCAAACAATGTTTTAGGTATTTATGCAATTATTATTGTCTTTGTTTTTCTTTATGAATTTAACTATTTAGTATGTTAAATAAATAAGGGAGTTTTATGACCGTAAGGCTCGCACAAGCTGATGAAGAGCGTAGCCACTCTTACAATAGATTAATAAACTGTAACGTCTAAAGGTGGTATGGCAAAATTAGGAGTACAGAGAACTTGTTTGAGACAAACCCATCTGTTCTAAATGGAAGAAATCATTGAGAATAGAAATAGAACTCAATTATGGGAAAATAATATAGAGCTGGTGATGAGGAGCCAGGTGTCTTTAGTTACAGCACTCTGTAGCCAATGTGTGGTCAATATTCTATGAATGTAAGAATTAAGCATGAAATTGTCAAGTAGAAGGAATTGTTTTAAGGTTTTGTGTGTTTTCTACAGTAGTTTTCAAATGAAGAGTGGAGGGAGATCTGTGATGACGGGTTGGTTAATACTGTAACTACTGTATATAGGTGGCTTTAACATACCTCTTACAGGGACAACTTTAACAGGTGTACAGGGGAACAAGTAACATGTGACACATGACTGTTTTCCTTGTCTGAAATTAGACAGGTTGACAACAACTCGGAATAAGAACCATGAACTCAGGTTGTCACTAGTCCGGATCTTTGCCAAGCCTAGGTCTTAAATGCTCTCCTCTTGTACATCATGGTGTCTTTTGTTGGCAAACTATGCAGGGGTGAGGCAAAAGTAGGTTTGCAGTTGTGAGTATGTGAAACACAGAGTTGATTCGTGTATTATTATTTATTTATTAATTATTGTATTATTTACAATAAATGAGTTAATAAAGCTAGTATTATCTATTGAGTTAATAAAGCTGGTTTAATAATCATAACCTGCATGTCTTTTTCCATAAACCTGTTTTTGCTCACCCCTATAGATTAAGGAATATCAGTATAACTAGAATCTTTTTTTTGGCATTCAAAGGCAAGTTACTCATTGGTTCCATAACTCTTAAAATATGGTTGTGTTTATCATTTACTATTTACTATCATTTACTATTATTTGTTAAGTGCTAATTTTGAAAATAGAAGGCAGTGCAGTGTACGAGGGCTGTTTCTTCTTTTTAGTTCTCATTTCCACATTCTGAACTCATTTTGTTTCCAGTACAGGGGGGTAGAGAATGGTAGCAAGAGCATTAGGCACAAGGCAAAATCCAGCTCACACACACAGAATATGATATTGAACTAAATAATTCAAAAAGCATGTCTTTGTTGGAGGTAGACCTGGGGGCACACATACGCACATACACACAAACGTATTTATTGTAGAGCAATTTAGAGCTGCTTCTTCTTTAGTTCTCAAGTTGTCAATCTGGATGAAGATTCATGACCCCCCTGGCAAGCTTCACAACCTTGTAGATTATCACCATATCATCGTCCTTTGAAAGGGGTCTTCAAGGGATAAAGGAGCTGTCAAATAACCGTTAGTGAAAGTAGGCTCATTGATTTCAGCATGTGTTTTGCAGTCGCCACCAATGTGGTTTTCCTATAGGTAGCCCAAACCTTTTTCTGTATTCATTTCCCCTATTTTTAGTACCAATTTGTTTCCTCATTTTGAATATTCCATAAACATATACACAAATGTATTAATAAGTATACCTAAATAGGATCATAACTGTCATGTGTACAGTAAATATCTTACTTACATGTGCTAATCAACATGCAGCACTCTCTGGTGCCATGATTAATAAATTAAACTAACAGACAAGAAAGATGCACTTTTATTATTGGCCAAGAACAACAATTGTTTTCTAGTGGACTACCACAAACATTTGAAGTCTGTTATCTCTTGCCCAATATGTACCTTCAGTATATGCCTTTCCTTGGTATCCCTTTATTTCTGAACCTCTTTTGCCCTGCACCCTCTCTCTCGAGAGCATTTCAGCAAAATCTGCTTCGAAGACTGTCACTTTGAGGCACTTTGATCGCCTCTTGTCCGCTTTTTGACTACCACCAATGGTAGAAGTGCCCTGCTTACCCACTGTGAAAACATCATTGGTATTCTTATGAATGCTTCCCGTCTTTGAAGACGAATCTCAGGATGACTATTATGCCTTCACTGCCCCTCATGTGCCTCACCCTGTCTTGCCTGGCACTTCCTTGATTGCATTATCAATATTCAAACTCACCAATGAGACCAAATCTAAACTCACCAATCAGATTCTTCGGAGGGACCAGACACACACAATCACACACAGACTCAGACAGTAGTATTTTATTACATGATAGATATTTCTTTAGAAGCTAGACACTGTCTCAGTGGTAGTCCTTAGTACCTCTGTAATGATGAAACTAAGTTTTACATTTCTTCACCCATTTTAACAATATTTTGTCAACATTCCAAACATCAAATAGAATACTGGTTATGTCTGGAAAATTGTCTTTAGACAACAAAAATATTTTGCACATCTTGTGATATTGTATAGATGTTTCTGTTTATTGTAAATAAAGTGACCAATGAAGGCTGATTACTGTCTGGTTTCATAAATGGGTCTGCAAATGGAGATGAAAATATTGCATAGCATTTCTGATAAACATAATCAGGGTAAAATGCAAACAAAGCAAATTGCTGTCTAGGTGCACGGCAAAGAGAGAAAATTTCTTTTAGCTCCTAGAGATGCTGATAACCTAAGGTAGAAAATGACTTCTACTTCAGGACATGAATGGTAACATTTTTCTTAATTAATAATATAGTGTGTTGAAGATTTGTTCATGAAGCCTAGTAATTAAAATGCAGCTTGTCCAAAGGTTATGAATAAGGGCAACAAGTGGAACATGGTGTTACAATTATGTATGTTGTAGCAGCTGTGAGTATGCTGTATGTATTTATATTGCACGTGTTTTGTCTTTAGAAATGGACAGATTTTGTTACTAAAATCAACATAGTCCAGCTGCAAAAGTACCATTAATCACATTAGTCAAAGTAAAACCATTTTAGAAATTTTCACACAAAATACCATTCAAAATACCATAGCTGAAAAAAAGAGTTGATTCTAAATTGAGGAAGTGCAAAATAAAATATAGCAGTAAATGCTGTCATCCTTCACTTAACTGACTGGACCTTTTTATTCTGCACATACACTTTCTTTTTCAAGAACAGCTTTGATTACATTTAGATTAGATTTTGCACTCACAGCCACAATATTAAAGCAAATAATAGTACAAGAAAGGCTTATGTAATATTTAAATGTAGATTGTGTTAATCAATCAATGTGTTTTTGGCAGTAAACCAAAAAGTGACTGTACATGTGTATATTCCCTTAAGGCACCAATTGATCTTTCTGTCTTGTTCCAATACGCATCTCTGCCTTTCAGTAGAAAGCCTTCAATACTTATGAAAGCAATCTGTATTTTCATCTCCTAATACCATTCATCAGGCACACTCTGATCTATAAAAAAAATTAACTGCTTTTTTTTATGTCACTTTTCTCAGTAATAACACAGAAAATGACTACAAACTCCAACTAAACTGATCTGGGAGTTGTAATATTTCTGCAAAAGATTTCGAACTAATTATTTTGGAATTATCTGCCTTTTCATAATTCCTATCCCCATATTATTTTAAAGGACAGATTTACTCTGCATCATTCAACTGGTATTTTTTTTAACCGAGTGCTTGTGCTATCGTATTACTGAAGGGGACCAATCAAGTGAAGTCAATCACTGTTCCTTATTGCTCCAATAATTTCTGGTCTTGTTATTCTGTCTCTAGCATGACTTTTCACCTTTAAACATGACTCTGGTTATATTACTGACTTCCCCTTTCCCTCCTGATGCCTTTTATCACTTGAAAATCTTTGCCGCACATGATAACCAAATAAATTACAGGTTGAACCCAAATATAAGCTTTACTTCCTCAAAGTAGAATTAGAATGATGCTGCTGCCTTAATTTATCACTGCTAAGCCCATGAACCTAGATCAGTATGGAAAGAGAAGACACAGAGAAGTCTTATGTCTTGTTTTGCACTGAATACACACTATTGTGGTATATTACATATAGAAGACAAACCATAAATCAGCTTTACTATATGCTTTGAAATCATTTATTGCTCTTTAACAAGTAGAATAATATTGACAGCAAGGCCATTACTGCTACCATTTAATTAGTTTAATGTCATGCTTATGTATGTCAGATGAATAAACTGTGTCCAACACAAAGCAGGTTCAATAAGTCTGGACCTAGAGAAAATAAATCAAGAAAAGGGTGTATTTTCAGAGTATAAACTGTGAGATACATGCTGTGCCTTCAAAGCACCGTCACTACCCCTTTAATGTTTTGCTGTTCTGCATGTACAGAGATTTCTGCGGATTGCCATTTACTATCGGCGGTACATAAGACTTCAGCTTGATTATCTTACATATCATGGCACTTACTAAAAAAAACTTAAAAGACGTTTTCCATAATACCTGAGGCACAATGGCCTTTCGATACACTTACAATATACTTAAGCAATTCCAGTTCTGCAACACTAAACAATTTATAATCAAAGTGGGTACCTCTAGTGTTAGAGTGTGTGCAGTGCTCTCAGAGAACTGACGAGTTAAACTGTTGTGCATTCTTTTCAAGAAAGATACTGTTTGTGAAGCAGAACTATGACATTAGGAACAGCAGGTTGCCTGCCATAGAGCTGAGACTGGAAGAGTGGAAATAATGGCTGGAAGGATCTCAGTCTATACCGAATATAATAATCTTGTTTCTTTGAAATCTGCTTAGAGATTGAATGTTCGCCAGGCATACTGGACCTTGTTTTTCAGCCATGTCAACTTTGTGATTACTTACTGTCCATGGAATAAGAATGGAAGAACAGGCATCCATCATGAAAGATGGAGGCAAACATTCCAAAAGTCCTTGAAAACAGAGTACTACCCAATAAGCTTAATAATAAATAACAAACACTGCAGAATTCCTCAAACAAATTATTAGTTCCAACCAGTGTAATACCACAAAACTTTTAGTTCCTGATGAAGATCCTCAATTACATTCTCTGGCTTTCAGTCCATACTCAGATCACTCCCAACTTCACTTGAACTATGCTTGGACGTTGACATGATGACAGCAGCCCATGTAACTGACAGTGCATTTCCTACCAACATTTACATAACAATCGGGTGCTAAGCAAATACAAACAGCTTCCTTACGGTGAGGCTTCCATGACTCAGGCAAAAAAGCAGTCTTTTACATATTACAGTCTCTTAGTCTCACAGTGTCTTCTCAAGTTCAAGTACGGCGACCTTGCTTTCATTTACGATCATGTAGAGTTAGAAGATAAGAGCACAATACCTCGCTGTAGCTCAGTTCTTTTTCTTTTGCTGACAAGTTCTGGAGCGCGAGTGTCCTCAGTCCTCAGATGGTAGCATTCAATTCAAGTTCAACGCATTCAGATGGCCAGTTTTCTGACAAAAGTGTAGCTGCGTTTTCCTAAAATTACCAAAGTTCAGCAGCTCTAGCATAAAAAATGGGATTCAACAAAAGCCTGACACGCTGAAATGATTCCACAAACAAAATATCTTTGTTTTTAAATGTTTTAATTAAAATTCAAAGTAAAACAGATCACAGAAAAAGAGAAAATTCAAAATAGCAAACAAAAAATAAAAGTTCTTGTTAAGAAAAGTTCTGTTCAAAGCTTAAATCTTGTTACATTTCAAATTGTTACAAATCACTTTAAAACATTTCTGAACCATTCCACGCCTATCCCATTTCTAAGCTAAAAATGGGTCTTTTAAGTCCCTGTGTACTGGGATCTATTCTAAACGACAACTGACTCAATTATCTTAATTATAGCAAGAAAGTTCTATCTCTTATTAACTTACGGGGGGGTAAAAGGCTATAACTATGACTAAGCTAACACTAATATGAATTTAACTTAACTTAAAGCTTTAACTTTCTAAGATTGGCTCTTACAATAAGTTTCTTTCTTTAATTATGATGTTGTTTACTGTTTTTCATAAGGGCGAAATTTCCTGCACAAAATATGGTCCAAAAATAGGCAAATAATTTGTGTTTTTTGAGTCTAGAAGGCCAAAAATAGAATGAACCCCAAAATGGTTGATGTCTTGCATAACTAGACATAAAGGTACTTTGAGCGGTTTAACACATGTAGGGTATTTTTTATTGTATTGGTGAGTCAGAAGGTGCCAAAAAAAAAAACTGAAGTGATTTCAAAGTGTTCATAAGACTTCTTCCGCTAGTTCTTCTTCTTCTTCCTTAGCTATTCTCCTTTATATATGGGGTTGCTGTTTTTAACTAGACTTCTCAATTACAACACAAAATCTAAAGTGTGCCGTTTTGCTCTTTATTTCTCTGTCCTCATGTTAGCATGTCATGATTAGTTATTAAATTGTTGCTTACTAGATAATATTGTATGTTAAGGATACAAAAATGCCCGAAAAAAGGTTAACCTTTGTCTCTTAAAAAGAAAAACAATGTGCTGAAGTACTTTATGCCACAATATTAATGTAAAGACTTTACAGCTTGATTCAAGGAGCATGATAGATTGTTGATTATGTGTGCTGCCATAAGCATCTAGAGAGGAAAAGCGTGCCTGCCATGCAAATTACTGTAGATATGCAAATTCATAGCTGGAAGGCTGAATTGGTGGAATCTCCCCAGAAATGATATAAACTGAAACAGGGAGCTGGTTTCACGTGGTGGGCTTGATCCTAGATGATCAGGTACAACCAACAACAAACAAGTGGCAGTTGGTGTGAACACCAGCAAAGAAAGCTATAGAAGTCAAGGTGCATATGAAGCTCCTATTGGAGAATGAGCTTTTAGCTGGCATATTCGGGTCTATTTAATGGTGTGCCCCGGCAGCAGAACACCAGCACCACCACTGAATACCTCACAATATACCTTTTGAATATAAATAATTGATTATGCACTACAATGTCTACTACCATTTATTTGTTATCATAGCTTTAATGGAGCACAGAATAATTCTTCATATTGGCATATATTTTCCAGGAAATGGACCGATATTCATCTAACAAGTTTCATGACCAAGAAGATCCATTTATCAAGGAACATTGTTGGGATGTCCATCTGAGTTTCTTGGTTTATTTGATTATTTACTTACAGTAATTCTGTAGATAAGTATTTTGATGTGCACTTTTAAATTTTATTATATTGCATCTATTAACAGGCATAATTGTATACATATGGGGCACAGCAGTGTTTACTAAGTTGAGTCCTGGAGAACACCAGTACTTGTGGGCTTTTATTCCAACCAGTTTCACAACTGGAGCATTATTCTTACTTTCAATATATCACATTGTTTATTGAGCTGTCCTTTTTTACTCTTATTCTAAGATATTCTGAAATAATTATACTTTTGGTAAAACATGGAATGTTTAAGTTTACTTTGCCATTTTCTTTTTAATGTACACTTTTCAATGGAGTTTGCTCCATTGTATTTGTACACAGACGACGCTGAATGCTGTTCAGACCTATGTCTGCACTACTCATTACTAAATATCAGCAGTCAGGTAAAATAAAGGGAGTAAACTGTACTGGAAAGACTAAATTATACAGAAACCAGATAAAGAAATATAAGCATTTAAAGTGTATGACAAAGATTGCACATGTTTCTGGTTTTATTAGAAATAAATATTGGCCATATAACTAAATGAGGAGGTCATTTAAAACTAAAATGACACACTGACTATGAAATTTGTTGGAATAAAAGCATGCAGCTATGGAGGTCTTCCAGGACTGAACCTAAAATCCACTGGTATAGACTAATGTGTGTATAAGTTTGCTGTTATTCTATCGCAGACCATTTAAATATCATTTGGTGTGGCTCTACCAATCAAACAAATATTGTGAAGAAACTAATAAAACAGTGTGGCCACTGGGGGGCGCCCAAGCCCCTGACTGCAGACACAAATCAGCCAAACACAGATTGAAGGTTAAATAGAGTCATCTATTTACAAAATCACCTTCAGAAGGTTAAAGCTAGTCCAACACTGTATAATATTTTAAAAAGCACATCCATCTCTTTCTATACCTTCTCCTCTGCGAGCGTTGTCCACTGCATTCCAACTCTGACTCTCTGATGCAAAGGAGGCAGCTTCTTTTATGCCAGACCCTGGGGTACTTCTAGTGCCATAGCACTGCATGTCGGGAGCACTCCCAGGCCAGGTGGAAGCCCCATAAAGTAGTAGTAGTAGTGTTCCCCTGCAGCACCCCCTGGTGGTACCCAAGTAGCTGCCTATCAGGACTACAGCTCCCAGTATGCAGGACTATAGCTCCCAATATGTCCTGCTGGTATACAAATGGGAGTTTCACTAGAGGGATGTGCACCCTGTGCATAGGGGGAATATTTGGCCCTGGGAAGCAGTCTCCCTCATTATGGCCTCCCAGGTACCACAAATAAATCTCGCCAGGATTTGTGACCATCCACATCCTTCCATTATGGAATCCTGCCCAGGCAAGGAATCACCATCCATCTCCATCAGAATACCAGTCCCTCCATTATGACATCCAGAGTATTTAACATTCCACTTGGCACAACTTCTTCAAAAAATTGAAACAGAAACCAGAGAGTTGCCTGGTAACCCCCTAACAGCCAGTCAAGTGGGCTTTAAAAGCCACTCTGTGCCAAGTGTGTCACTGAGTTGAGAACTGACAGAGAATAAAACTTAGTGACAGAGTAGAAAAGGGGAGAGGGGACAGAAAATGACAAATATTGCAACTCTCCATAATGCATTACCAATAGGATGACAGGATATTTATTTGTCTTTTACTTACTTATGTCCCTCACTTTCTGCTTATCTTTCCACTGTGTTTTGTTGCATTAAACATATTAATTTTGCAATTTTGAGCACATGTAGCAATTTTTTAATTACAGAAAGACCAGTTATGCGCACACTTTATCACATTTCAAAATGCATGATATCATGTTAACATTAAATCAGTGTGGAATATTAAATTTGAAAACACTGGTTAGTGTTTTACTTTAACTGCGACAAGTGTCTTCAGTAATACATGTTCTTAAGGAAGTGTGAATTCTAGTATTTAATCCTGGGATGTGGCCAGAATATAAGTATTTTCCAATGCATTAACCATGATTCAGTTAGAGGATCAAGAGGTGCTTGATAATTTCACTGAAGCATTATGCTCAATAATGCTGGATGGGGCATTTGTCATCACAGGGTATATTCTCCACCTCAGTCTTTCCATGACTATTTCAAGTTACCAGTGTACCAAATATAAATATCTTGAAGATAGTAGTATCCAGAAAACATAGTGACCAGGTTGATGTTCTAGTCTAGATCACTACAACTCTGTAGAAAGCAAACAAACCACTTAGGGATTTTTAATTGTTGATAGTTTAGGAAATGGGAGAGTCAGGAAGATGATATGCTAATGTAGGATACATAAAAATAATAACAATTCTGAATTTCTAAACCACACATATGACAAAATGTTGATAAACAATTGAACAAATAAAAAATATAACACAGCTGTGAATGTCATTATTCTATGGTTAGATATACTGGAAAGATTCAACAGGACTGAAGCAATGCTAATCCTGATTTCATACAAGAGTTTTATTTCATTTGTGGAGTACCCATTCAATGTGAAAGTGTGACATGCTGGCAGTTTGAAGCTTGCTGTAGAGAGTCCTGGCATATTGATCTCAAAAAGTTTTTTAAAGTTTTAATTACCTTTTGGCTTAAAAGTTTTTGTGCAGAAGAAAACATTATTCAAAGTCTTCTTCATGCATGTTTCCGTATTACAGAATACTTGATGTAAGTGCCAGATGCGTAACAAATTAATTAGACTAAGGACACATTTGTATGAGTTACTTCTTATTCTAACCATTTTTTCATTTAGAATGGCTTTAAGATAGGAGTAACTATGTAAAATGTGTGCTACATGTATTCATTTACTTCTAATTGTTTCCAAAATTCAAGAGTATGGAGAGTTAGATCAAAGTCTAGTAGCAAAACCCAGTCCATTTCATTGCAAAGCAAATATAGCCACATAAACATTTAGACTTGGACTAATAGACAGTTGACCAGTAGGTGAACTTCAGAGCATAAGACTATTAGGGGAAACTATAAAAAACACACACATGAGGATGTATAGATTTTAAATACATTTTCTTTTTGATTCTCAGTAGATATACAGATAAACAGTAATTTATTTGTCCCCAGGTGGAAATGTAGCTTTTACAGAAGCTCTAGAATTATTATAACAAACAACAATCCCCATCAAATACATATAATGAATTACAAAAGAAAGAAAAAACCTCTGACTTAGCTAATGATAGGAGACCACTCACACTAAGGCATTCATATAAAGGGGCCCCAGTGGCATTTCTTGACACACATCTCCAGTGTAATTTGTGGGAAGAATGTCCTCAATGCTAGTGTGTCAGAGAGAGTGTGTGTAGCATTGTCCATAATGACACTCAGTTCTGTTTTCAAGTTCCTCACCAAGACTTCATTCTTTCATTTCCGTAAGATTGCTTGTCTTTAGCCATTTGTCACTACTAATGATGCACAAACTTTAGTTCATGCTTTCATTATGTCTTGTATGGATTAATGTAATTCCTGCAAGATTTTTACAAAAGTCACAGTATATTCCAAACTCTGCAGCTAGGGTTCTCACCTATATGCAGTGTTCTGCTCACATCAACCCCATTCTTTTTCAGTTACATCGGTTACTGTTTCAGTCCAAATTAAGTTCAAAATCTTGCTCCTAAACTTCAAAGTCCTGTATAACCTGCTTACTTTACCTTAGTAAACTCTTGATTTCTTACTCCCCTTCTCGCTTTCTCAGGTCTTCTAGTCATAATCTACTTGCTGTCCGATACACCAGATTTTCCACCTTGGGAGGCAGGTCTGTCAATGCCATGGTCCCTAAACTCTTCCCTAGTCTCTCTGTGACTGTTTGTCCTCTCGATCTTTCTCTTCAATGAACATTTCTCCTTTATTCCACTGCTTAGTTTTTTTCTTTTTATTTTTTGTAAAACAACCTTGGAATTGTTAAAGGTGCTATGTAAATGTAACTTATTATTATTCTGTCCTCCATTACTACTTCTAGCGTGTCAAGTGTGTATCCCATGTGAATCAAGAAGCAGACACAGAAAAAAGGCTTGGGGCACGTCCATGACCAAGCATAATAAAAATAAATTAACAAGTAAATGATCTTTTGTACAAAGAATGAGTTGATGTATTTTTAGAGGGACGTCTGATATTTAACTGACTCAAATATGGCCAAACTGCTGGTCATACAGGCCAGACAATAGACATGATGTCAGAGGTAGAATGGCTGTCAATCTTCTGTTCTGCAGAGAGAGGATGAGAAACTGTATTAGCACACATCACCAACCCCACACCATCACCAAAGTCCTTATGGGGCCTCCCAAGCACATGCACATGATGCCTATAACTGAGTTTATTGATTCGGGGAGCCTTTCTTATAGTGAAGTTACTTGCTCAGCCCATGCAGTGTAGAAAATCACACTGGCCATTATAGAGTTCTAGAATATGTAAAGGATCCCATTACCCGCATTAAAGAAGCAAAGTCTTCTAAGAAAAAGGTTTCTTATTGTAAAGGTAAACAGGAAATATTAAAAGTATGGATGGGCATTTTCATATCATCATATACTAAGTTTAACCGACTAATTTCTTCCTTTAAAACACTTCTCTAAAGAGATCAAATGTATTGACAGTGTTTCTAGTAGAGGTCTACAGGAGTTTGATTTTACCTTGTACCCTCATTACTACAGTATATGAAAGTGTTTTTTCTATTTGTGCTTTTTCTATTATGTTCATGCATGAAGTCTTTTTCAGGTCTTTTCTACTTATGCTCTGTTTTCTTTACTTTGTACATTATGTGGTATTGAAAATGTTCTTGGAATGCATGTTAAAAGTATGCATAAATGGGTATTTTCAACTTTACGCTTAGCTGGGGCCCATCTTTATTTCACGAGCAGTGTAATAGATTTATAAAGGATTTTAACTCAATTTAAATCAACAATTTATAGAGACAGCAGTAAAAAATGGACAACTTAAGACTTAATTGCACTGACATTGAGTAGGTTTTGATGGGCATTCTGTCTATAATTAATTATGACAAGTAAGCTAACAGTTTTGATCAATGGTACACTTCAGTCAAATGATTTACATATACTTGATTAACTGAGTCTCATATCTACTTGCAGTTCATACTGTGGAAATTAAATATAATCCTTTTTTACTATACATAAAATGTGTGTTTTCAACTCTGTAAATTAGTCTGAAAGAGCTAAAACAAAACAGGAAAAACTTTATTATCAGTAGGGAACATTAAAAAACATAAACAATAACTATTGTTTAAAAGAACTAGAAAACATAATACAGTGGAACTTCGGTTTGCGAGTGTTTTGCAAGACAAGCTACATTTTTTAATAAATTTTGACATGATAAACGAGCGATGTCTTGCAATACGAGTAGTATGGATACACTTTGTCTGCTGAGTATCATGTGATCACAACTGAGCTGATGGTTCTTCTCTCTCGCGCGCATCTCTCTCTCCTTATCTCGCACACGCGTCTCTCTCTCTATCTCTCACTCACGTGCGCGTCTCTCTCTCTCTTCTCTTGAGGAAATTGTCTCCTATTCTCCGTCTGAGTCTGCGTGCCTCACTCATATAGTCAACATCCGTACGAGCGTATACTGTTTACAATAGCATTGTGACTGTCTGTGTGTCTGTGCACGCACGTGTGTGCTGTGAAGTGCGAGTCCCTGTCTTGCGCCCCAAAACACGAAGCTGAGTCTCAGTACTTTAACAACACCAGCTTTATTCAGCTTGAAACAGCAACAGCGCCGTTATTTATTGTAGCGGGATCTTTATGATTTTCCTTGTATCACCCATCGACGGCAGGCGCTTATAGCATGTCTGCAATCTTTTTGGATATGCTTTTACAGCGAACTGCTACAGCACTGGGAGACTGCGATTGCTTTGGGACACAAGAGTTTAGAAACTCACTCACACCAGCCATGATTCTTTTTAAAGGTAAAGTGTAGGTTAATTTGTTTTATGTATTTTTACTTTAGATTTTGTATTAATCATTTTTATATGAATAGTTTTGGGTTGTGGAACAAATCATCTGAGTTTCCATTACTTGTTATGAGGAAATTCACTTTGATATAGGAGTGGTTTGGACTGCGAGCACATTTCCGGAACAAATTATGCTCGCAAACCGAGGTTCCACTGTATGTGGATTTATTATTTATTTTTGTCATTAGTTAAGTAACTTGCTTTATTATTGTCCTATAAAATTCCCTGTATGAAGTTTATGTTAGGCTGTTCATTTTTCAAAAATTGTATGAAGTTGTCTTTTCATCATTAGGATGGTAGGTGAAGCTTTAGTTGTGCTGTTATGAGAATTTTGATAAGAGAGAAAGAACTGATTCAAACATATATGAAGAGAGTCTTTGTCTTGTGATGCCTTCATTGAATGCTTCATATTCTGAGCGAACCTTTTTGTAAACCCATTTGTGGAAGGATGGTGTGGTGCAGAGTGAATGTGCAGAACTCTGTTGACTTGTAGGGAAGTGGCAAATTCCTGTGACACAAATTGACGACCGTTATCACTCACAAGTTGCTCTGGGAAGCCATAATGATAGAATAATTCCTTCAGCTTTTCAATTGTTTTAACAGCAGTTGTTGAGTGCATAACAGCAACCTCTAGCCACTTACTGTAGGCATCTACAACCACCGGCAACATCTTTTCCTCAAAGGGACCTGTGAAATCCACATGGATGTGCTGCCAAGCCTTTTCAGGCCATTCCCATGGGTGAAGTAGTGCCAGCTGTGGGGCATTTCTAATCTTCTGACAAGAAGAACATGCCTTTGTCCATCCTTCAATATGTTCATTTATTCTTGGTCACCAGAAATAACTTCTTGAAATCTTCTTCATGCAGACAATACCAATATGACTTGCATGAAGCTGCAGGATTAAAAGTTTTCTCAGTGTTGGAGGGATGATGACACAGCGACCCCAAAGAAGGCAACCTCAGACAGCTCACTTTTTCTAGAAAGGTAAGGTTTTTGTTCTGATGAAGTGCTAGGACTTTTACTAATAAGAACCATGTCTTTTACTTTAGACAGTATGCTTCCAAGCCTTGTTTTGACATAACAACTGATGCAATGGCTTCAAAAGAGTTGCCAAATTTGGAATACATTTTCCATAATAGTGCATCAACAATTGCCTGAACCTTTGAGGGTGTCTTGTGCAGTCCATAATCATCTATTACATGCCCCAAATATTCTATAGAGGACTTGATAAACTCAAATTTATTCTTGCAAACCTTCAGGCCATATTCTTTTAAGTGCTGAAGGATGACATCCAAGTATTGAAGGTTTTCCTTCCAGTCACAAGGATGTCGTTCAAATAACACTGGACCCCTAGAAGTCCACTTAAGATTTGGTCCATTAGTCTTTTGAACAGAGTTGGGGCAGAGGTGATTACAAATGGTAGGTGGTATTAATGGAAGAGGCCCTTAGGGGTCACAATTCTCTAGACTTTGATTCAACATGCATTTGGAGATATGCCTGGGACAGCTCTATTTTGCTGAATTTCTGTCCTCCAGCAAGGCCTGCAAACAGATCATCTATATGCAGAAGTGGGTACTGTTCTACAGACAACACAGGATTGAAGGTCAGCTTAAAGTCCCTGCATTTATCGAACTGATCCATCTTTTTTTATTACGGGTACAATAGGAGTAGCCCATTCGCTTGCACTCATGGGTTCCAGAATATCAGACTTAACTAAGGAATTCAGTTCAGCTTCAACCCTTGCATAAGGTAGCATAAGGAATTGGTCGGGCCTTCAGAAATTTTGGTTGACTGTTAAGTTTAGCGTTAAGTCTGACAGCGATGTCCTTCATGCTCCCTAGCTCACCCGAAAACAACTCAGCATGTCTGTCAAGTACTGCATCCAAGCTTGATTTCTCCTCTGAGCAGTATACAAACATTTACCCAATCCAATGTGATTTTATTTAACCATGATCTTCCCAATAATGATGGGTAATCTCCATAAAGTGGTAAAGTGGCTTTCTGCCCATTCAATTGAGCAATCACCTTTATCATACCTCTCACATTCACAGGTTCACCCGTATATATTTTTAGCACTATATTAGTTTCTTTTAGTAGAAGGTGAGGAATATATAGTATGTTTTATCTGACATGAGAAAAACAGCTGCCCCTGTGTCCACTTCCATGCATACTTTTTGTCCTTCCAACAATGGAGATATCTGGTATCTCTGTGAGCCACCTTCAAGACACAAAATATTTAAAAACACTTCATTTTCAGATGTTTCACTTTCCATTGTTGTTTCTAATTCTTGCAGTTGAAGCGAGTGAAAAATGCCTGACTTTTTACTGTCATGTCTACAATTTGTCTCTGTAGCTTTTTTAGATTTATGTACTCTCTCGATGTGACCTTTTTTCCACAATTCCTGCAGTTTAGGTCTTTAAACCTGCAGTCTGAAGCTAAATGACCTTGTCTTCCACAATGATAGCAACACCCTTTACCAGCATTGTTGCTCTTTATATTTACTTTAAGAAATTGCCCTATTATGCTTAACTGCTGAGCCTGTTTAGCTGCCATTTCCGTGGACACACTTACTTCAATAGCCTTTGCAAGGGTTAATCCACTTACTGTCAGAAGTCATTTTTGTACTGCTTCACTTCTCAGTCCACATACCAGCCTATCACGGATTGTGTCATTGAGCTCCTCATTGAATTCACAGTTTTAAGATAACTTCCTTAATGCTGCCACAAACATCTTTACTGATTCCCCTTCCTCTTGATTTCTCTTGTGGAATCTAAATCATTCAGGAACTACTAATGGCTTTTGTGAAAAATGTGCACTCAAAATTCTAATAATCTGAGAATATGAAATCTCTCCAAGCTTATCTGGTTGAAGAAGACTACGCAGTAAGGTGAACGTTTTTGCTCCCATAACACTCAAAAAAATAGGAACTAATTTTTCATCAGTAATATCGTTTGCTTTAACAAAACACTCAAAATGCTCTGTATACGAGCTCCACTGTTCCACATTCTCATCGAAAGGTCCAATTACTCCAGTAACACCAGCCATCTCAGTCTTGCAACAGAATCACCATCACTCTTACTTCACAATAAGGTGATTTAACTTCCAAATAAACTCCTATTACAATTATCAGAATTCATAGCTGCTTCTTTGCTCTTGCCACACTTTCTTCGTGGCAAACAACGGAGTGTCTTTTTCTGATTTCATCACTGTTTCTTAATGGAGTATTATTCATAGCTCCTTTACAATTATTACCAAGCGCCATGTCAATTTAGACTTCCTTGTCAACACTTTTTGTTGTGTTCCTTCTAACTCCAAACAATAATAACTACAGAGACACTGGTAAACTCAATGTGCTCTTCACTCAATAATAGACGTGAGATACCAACACTTCCTTTTTCCCACAAGACAAAGCACACAACATTTCTTTATGTAAATCGCATTGCTGCATAACAAATGCAAGATACATAACAGTTATCATATGACAGTGTCCCTGATGAATACCCCACCAAACAGGTATATGGTTCCATCTGCAATATCTACTTTACAAGTTCGTTCGTTAGTCCGTCCGTCGAATCAACAAGGACCATCTAGTCATCTGGTTAAGGATGGGGTGAGTCTTGGTGGGTGCGTAGATGGCTTACTAGTCCGATACGTGCTCGGAATAGTCTCTGGCAATGCGGACAGGAAATGGCTGCGGCAGACGACAGTCTATTGCTGTCTTTTCTGACTTGTCTGCGTTGTTCAGCTGCCGCGGTCCTGCTGGTTTCATAAGATTGGGTCCCCTTCTTGACAGCTGATCTCCATTTGGTTTTGTCCTGAGCTGTCTGTTCCCATTTAATAGGATTGATGTTGAAGGCTTTCAGGGGTGCTTTGAGTGTGTCTTTATAGCGCTTACGTTGACCTCCTTGGGAGCACTTGCCTTGCGTGAGTTCACCAAAGAATAGCTTTTTAGGAAGCCGATTGTCACCCATACGGGCTACGTGTCCTGCCCATCTGAGTTGAGACTGCATCAAGGTGGTAAAGATGCTGGGTAGGTCCGCAATGGCAAGAACCTCCGTGTCAGGCAGTTTGTCTTGCCACTTCATGCCGAGAAGCTTTCTGAGGCAGGTTATGTGAATGTGATTTAATTTCTTGGCGTGACGCTGGTAATCTGTCCACGTTTCACATCCATAGAGCAATGTAGAGAGGACTGCTGCACGATACACCTTGATCTTGGTACCTCTCCTGCCCCACACGGTGCTGCGGAGTCTGCCAAATGTTACATTCGCTTTTGCCAGTCTGGCATTCGTTTCGTTGTCCATGACAACAGTTCTGGAAAGGGTGCTGCCCAAGTAGGTGAATTTGTCCACCACGTTTAGACGCTGCCTGCTGATGGTAATGGTGGGTTCCACGTAGGGCTTCCTGGGGGCTGGTTGATACATCACTTCAGTTTTCTTTGTGTTGATTGTGAGACCAAAGTTGTTGCAGGCCTTGGCAAAGATATCAACGTTGTGCTGCATGTCGGCTTCTGAGGCAGCGTTGAGGGCGCAGTTATCCACGAACAGAAGCTCGTTGATGGTGTTACATTTGACCTTAGTTTTCGCTTGAAGCCTCTTAAGGTTAAAGACTGATCCATCGGTACGGAAACGGATTGACAAGCCCATAATGGAGTCCTTGAACGCGTAATCCAGCATTGCAGAATACATGATACTGAAGAGTGTGGGGGCCAGGACACAGCCCTGCTTCACTCCGTTTGTGACAGAGAATGCTTGAGATGACTGACCGTTGTCCTGGACCGTGAACTTGTCAGGGCATCTGTACTTCTTCATGATTTTCCACAGGCCATCTCTGCTGACCATGTCGAAAGCCTTGGTCAGGTCAATAAATGTAGAATATAGGTCCGTATTTTGTTCCTGGCATTTCTCTTGGAGCTGCCTGGCAGCAAACACCATGTTGATAGTCCCACGTTCTTTGTGGAAACTGCACTGACTCTCAGGTAGGAGACCTTGCTCAAGATGTACATTCAGGCAGGTCAGTAGGACACGGGCCAATATATTGCCTGCGATGGACAGTAGTGATATTCTGCTGTGGTTATCGCAGGCCTGGCGGTTTCCTTTGCGTTTATACAGGTGGATAATGGAAGCGTCTTTGAGGTCCTGTGGTACAATTTCGGTCTGCCAGATGATCTGGATTAGACACAACAGCTTTTCCTTCAACGCTGGTTCACCCTCTTTGTTGATTTCGGCAGGAATCATATCGGAGCCAGGTGCTTTACCACTGGACAGCTGGCGAATGGCTGTCTGTATCTCGTCCAACTTTGGAACAGCGTCCAGTGCCATGTTCGCTGGAACCTGGGGCAGTCTTTCAATGGATTCATCGTTGATGACGAAAGGCGTATTTAGCACACTAGCAAAGTGTTCTGCCAATCTTTCTAAGATTTTATTCCTTGTCTATGATGAGTGTAGAGCCGTCTGCACTGAGAACAGGGGAAGCTCCTGAGGTGGTAGGGCCATATATTTCTCTCAGGATTCTGTAAAAGTTCTTCATGTCTTTCCTGTCTGCAAAGCCCTGAATCTCATCAGCTTTCGCACTCAGCCAGGAGTCTTGCATCCGGCGCATTTGCAGCTGGACGTTGCTGCGGATGCTTCTCAGTGCGACTTTCTTTGCTGTTGATGTTGGATTGTCATGTCGCGCCTTGTATGCCCGCCGTTTTTGCTGAAGTAGCAGTTAGATCGCTGTATTGTTTTCATCAAACCAGTCCTTGTGTTTCCTGGTAGAGAGTCCGAGGCGCTCAGCGGCTGTGCTATACACCGTCTCACGAAGTGTGGTCCACGCCGTCTCCGCGTCCTGGTTATCCAGTGTGATGGAAGCAAGGTGTTCATCCAGGGTGTCAACAAAGGTCTGTCTGACAACGGGGATCTTCAACTTGCTGATGTTAAGGCGTTTCGGAGCTTTAGTGGCTTGAGGTCTTCTCTTAGGTTGGATGTGGATTTTCATCATTGAGACGATGAGGCGGCGATCCGTCCAGCATTCAGCTCCGCACATGGCCTTATTCACCTTCACGTCTTGTCGGTCCTTGTTTCTGACGATGACGTAATCGATTAGATGCCAGTGTTTTGAGCAAGAGGTACATCCAGGAGATCTTGTTGTGTGTGGGGAGGTTGAAGACTGTGTTTGTTATTAGAAGGCCATGTTTAACACAGGTCTGAAGGAGCAGCAGGCCGTTGCTGTTGCACTTTCCAACCCACGCTTCCCCTGTCACCCCTTCCCAGAGGGTGTTATCACTGCCGACACGTGCATTAAAGTCTCCGAGAATGATGAATTTGTCAGCAGTAGGAGTGGAGGAGATGACGGTGTTCAAGTCTTCGTAAAACTTGTCTATGGTCTCTTCTGGGTTTGTCATGGTGGGTGCATATACACTGACAATGGTGGCAGCCTTCGTTCCATGGATGAGGGGGAGTTTCATCGTCATGAGACGAACATTGATTCCTTTCGGGGAACTGGAGAGTTTGCTCGCAAGAAAGGTTTTGATAGCAAAGCCAACTCCAGCTTCTCGCCTTGAGTCAGGGTCATGTCCGCTCCAGTAGAATGAGTAACCAGCAAGCCTTTCTGTAAGTTCTCCTACACCAGAGAGTCTGGTTTCACTGAGAGCGGCGATGTCTGTTGTATCTGGCAAGTTCGTGGGCAATGAGTGCCGTGCGTTGTTGGGGTCGGTCTATGTTATCCCTGTCAAGCAGGGTGCGGATGTACCATGTGGTAAGTTTTAGTGAAATAGATTTTGTTTTTAAATTTTGACCACGTAGTTGGGTCCCCGCTGACTGTGGCTAGCCGGCCAGGGTAGAAAGGAGCAGGCAATGTTTGGGGCACCTTTTCTAGCCCCTTCCTCAAACATGGAGGTGAGCAGTGCTGTCCTGAATAGGGCTGCTCAGACACTCAGGTGGCTGCCGAACTCCACTTCTGCTCCGGTAAGTGAAGAGCGACCCTATGGCCTGAGTCGCCTGTGTGCAGGCTTGCGGCTACAATTCCCAGTGCACCACACCTGTCGCTTTGTCGCTTACCCGTCGCCACAGGGCTTGAAAGATGATGTGAAATTGATGACTGATGACTTGCGCGGCTGACTTTGTTTATAGTGAGGAATAGTTGCACAGCGTCGACTTCACTCTCTCGTCTGGGACCACCTGTATCCAGTGGCAAGACCTAAGTCATGACGACTGGAGATGGGCACGGATGCAGTGGATGACCAAGATTTTCTACGTGCCTCATCTTGCTCTATGCACTACACGGTGCATTGCTGTAATCACCTTCACCTCCGTTGGACCTAAATGATCTCTTCCGCAGGTTCTGCCGGTGTCCAGACTTCACATGCGTAGGTAGGCAGACCTAGGCAGACCTAGTTCACCGAGGGTTTGGGCCAATCGGCTACCCTCACCTGGCGTGTTCCTTTCGGATATTAGAAAAATCTAGAAACTCAATTTTCAGTGCAGGCATAGATGGCAGGCACTCACAATTCACTTTATATGCTGGAGAAAATATCTATACGGAATGTTTACTGTCTTGTTAAACGTCTGTTATATTCAATTCAATTAAGTTCAGTTTATTGTTATTCTCACCATATATTTTGGTCAATAAGAAAATGTAAAAATAAAGTGATTTTTTTTATTTAAGCTTTTGTACACCTGAAGTTACTTTTCATGGTCAGAGCAGAGCCGTTTCTTCCTATATACAGATACATTGTGCGTGGGGGCCCGTGATCACAGAACCGATGTGGGCGGGGTCCCACTGACGGTTCACAAACCTCTATGGTTTAGTTTACTTCACTTGAGTCAGAACCAGAATTCAAAGAGTATTATATTATGGCCACCTAAATGGAACTGCAGGCAATAATGGTCCACCACAGGAAGTACTGGACAAAGAGGAAAGATGCGCTAGGTAGCTGATGTAAGTGGGCCAGCTATGCAGGTAAACAGGCAGTAGTACTGTGACCAATAAAGACAGAGATTGATTAATTGACTGCATAGATAAACACAATGTGACAGCTGCTGGTAATTATAGACATTCCAGGCAGTGAAGGCTTGAACTCAAGTAGGCATGGTTCCAAGTCAGTGAGACTCTATCAAATTAAACACATTTATTCTGCTTTAATGAATGATTGAAAAAGAAGCTGTGTCTTTTGGTACTATAGCCTGCTAGACAGTGTTATGCTCTTTCTTGGCTTCTTTATTTATTTTAATTATTTTATTATTCTAATACTCATTCCAAAGCTCACAAACACTTGGGGGTGCAGACTTTTCAGTATGTCACAAGCTTTACTACACTAATACCCAATGCAATGTTAATAAAGCTGTCATGCATACACTGATTCATTGGTCAAATTCATAATCAAGAGCATCAGTTCTTGATTTGGGACGGCTAATTCCCCAAACTAGCATTCTTTTCTAGGATGTTACCATGGCCTCAGATTTGGAGAGGCTGATTCTCATATTGGCCAGATCAGACTCTTCTATAAACTGTTTCAGAGTCCGTCAGGTATCAAGGTCTGCTGAGACCAAGAATAACCATGACAAACTGTGGGGCTTGTAACATGATATCAGGAGATGCAGGTATGACTGTATGTTGTGATAAATAGCCAACCCTTGACACAAAAGAGGTTTGGGGCAACCTCCCACATACTTGGAAATGGCTGCAAAATTGAAGCAAGAGGTTGTGAATAAATGGTCTTTACAGACAAGAGTCCAAAACGGAACTGAGCTTTGGTGCAGACAGGGTGGGTTTTAAAGTCGTTGAGAGAAGATAGCAACATCTTCAGGGGTGGAACCAGAAGTGACATTAAAGGGTCCAGGCAGAATTTCCCGCATTTGGTCTGTGGAGAAAAAAGAGTAAGGGTGAGTGCACTCTGCCACCTCCTGGCCCAATTGGGAATTACCTTCTTTTGAACCCTTTAGCTGCCTGCCATGCACATGTGTGTGACAATGTCTATGTGTCACAGGATACGTTATAGTGCATGTGACTGTGTATGAGAAATGGTCTGCTTCAAAATCTGGCCACTTCCATTTAGGAAACAGACACATGGCAGAAGCCCTAGCAGTAGTAGTAGTTGTAGTATTGTTATGTGTACAGAGTACAGTGCAATTCTTACTTGGATGTCTAAGCAACACGCATCTCCTGTTAAGAAGAGAAGCGAGAAAATGTATGCAATGATATTATTCTGAATATCCAACCCTTCCATTCAAGGATATTTCTGCTGCACTGAAAATATTAGAGAAGGAATTATGTAAAACAAAAGGTTTGTACTGCAGATTTCTAGATAACTGGTTTTAATACAATTTCTTCTGCAAGTAACCATCCTCCTCTTGAACCATCTGTTAAAATTAGCATTAAAACTATGGTATGCTCATTTTTGCCAGGTTATTTTCAGATGTACAGACTCAGAAAAATAATAGATATTCACAGAATATGGAAGTTAGTTTCTTACATGCCAAATAATTCATTTGATTTGCTATGTAGGTTTCAGTCCTACTTCAAACTTGAATGCAGGACTAAATCAATAATAGGATTCGCTTTTGGCTTCCTTTGAAATTACAGTTAAAAGTGAAAAAACATTTTAAATTTTGTCACGAGAACAGTTAAATATTTAAGCATACGTTCAGTTTCATTTAACGCAAAAAAATCCTTTATATTGAAGTACTAAATATGACATGTATTTAATTAGAGAGGAGGCTCAGAAAGCGTGTATTATTTGTTGAAACATACAACACCTATTTCTTTGAATTCTTTGCTTTGAACTGAAGAAAAGGGGCTTTTCTGTTTCTTTTGCAAGAAGCTACCTCGAAAAATTAGATCCTGATAAAATGTCGAGGTAAAGTGCAAGGTTTGGCTGAGTAATGAGGTGTCTTTTGTCTGCATTTCACTGATCAAAGGCTCTGAAGCTTTGAAACCTATCTCCAGGTGTACAGACTCCTTTGATAACCACATTTGCAACCACTGAGTGAACAGACCTGCTTTAGGCAGACCGAAATGGCAAATATGAAAGGAAAAATATTTACATAGCTTTAGGAAGGGTATGGTTTAACTTAAAATATTATGAAAAGAAAACATTATCCTGAAATAAACAGAAAATAAACATATAAGGGTTGCCTCAGGCTAATGGGACATTAGAACAAAGTATAGTCTGTAGTGCTACATTTCAGCTAAATGGTTTGGTCAATTTTCACAATTAGTTCAGTGAATGATTGTAAAATAAATATTTGTATAACAGGCTTAATAAAAATAAACATTATGAATTTAACATTTAAAATGAATATTTAGATACTCTCTCCATAACTTCTTAAGGGTCACCTTGACACCATGAGAGTTCATTTAACACTGGTAATTTTCCTGTGTATTGCCTTCTCCAAATATAAATGCTGCCATTTCTTATCAGTATTGTGTGTTAGGATCAACAGTTGCTATGAATGTGATTATTAATTTTGCTTCTAAATTATGCATTTAGCTAGTACTGTATACTCAAAGAATAACTTTGGATGTTAACTTTTTTGGATGAAAAAATTGAAAAGGCAAAAATAAGTCAAGCTGTCCCAGTGAGTGTTAATTTAATAGAGTGACATAAAGTTGGTGTTGCTGATGAGATGCTGCAAACACCTCATTTACCAACTTGTCATGACGTTACAGACTGGTAGAATGAAAACAAGATGTCAGTGGCTTCCAACTACAGTATAAAGAAGCTTCGCCTCTTCTGGCCGGCCAACTATTTAAGAGTCATTATCAAATCTATATCTAAATCTAATCTGCAGAAGACAAAACCCACACTCAGAAACATACAGCCAATCTGACATACATGTACAGCCAAATGGTCAGTCCCAAATAAAGCCATAAGTCGGCACATGACTTAGGTGTTGTTTTTCAAACATTCATTTTTCATTCTTTAAATGGGGTGTCACTCGTGCATAGGGGAGAGCTTAAGAGGTCTAGTAGTGGTAATTCCCAGCCATTCTATGGGTTGGCAATGTGTACTAACACTCTTTCTCTTCTTCCTCTGCAGACCAGAAGATTGACGACTTTAATACCAATTATGTCACTTCCAGCGTCCAAACTCTCTTTTTTCGTTTGGAAGAATTAAAAAATGAAGGCAGTCTGAAAAGATGTATTTTTTAAAGACCATTTGTTCAATGCGTTTGATTTTCAGTTCAGTTATATGGGGTTTGCATTTGGGTGCCCCAACATTTTATGTGTCTATGTTTCTCTCTCTGTGATACAGCGAGTCCGCGGCTTAGAAGAAAAGGCCAGCTTTTAAATAAATAATCACTGCACTCGCGGCATAAAGAGGGGGCGTGGTAGTGTAGCCGGAGCGGTTCCCGGGCGTGATGCAGGCTTGGGCGTTTCCACATTGAAATGCACAGGTGTGGGATTGCCCATGACCGTGATTGATGCCGGGAGCTGCTAATTGATGCACCTGTGCCACATCCCCAATATAAATACAAGAAGCGCGAGTGCGGAGGGGGAAAAAGGAAAGAAAAGAAAAGAATGCAGGTTATGGGAGAAGAAGGAAGGAAGTGAAGGAGCTGGTTCATATGTGAGTGAGTTAGCGAGCGAGCGAGTGAGAGCAGAGTTTCTCTAATGATGTGAGGAAGCTGGAAAGCAAGCCCTAGCGGGGTGTTTGGCCAGCAACCAGGGGCAGATGGATTGGGTCACTCTTGCTGAGTTTTGCAGAGGAGCAGGAGTGACCATGATTGAGGACGGCTTGCCGCCTAAGGCAGCAGGAGTTGGAGACTTGGGAGGTTGAAGCCCCAGCGTGAGTGCCCGGGTAGCTGGGGAACCCAAGTCTCAGTCTGGCAGAGCCCTATGGAGCCAGGGATCGAAAGGCTACCAGACCAGAAGAAGAAGGTCAGCTGCAGGTAGAGCAATTCCCCTAGTGCAGGGCCAAGATGGGAGAAACAAGGGAGCTGCCAGCTAAAGAAAGCACCGGGTTTTTAAAGGACTGCTTCCAGCCATTATTGATTTTTAACCTTGTTTTAAATGGAATATTTATTGGGATTTTAACCTCCACATTTTCACCCTGTTTTAATGGATCATTTATTTATTGACTTTTGAAGGACTGCACTTTCTTTTGAACACTATTTGGATTTGTTTTGTTTGTTTTTAATAAAAATACTGTTTGTACTTTCCACCTTCCCCTTGCTTTGTTTGGTGTCCTCATTGTCCAGCTCATCCGGTTACATTATCAACGGTGTTGGGTTCAAGAGGTTCCCAAAAGGAAGATGGGAGCATGCAGCAGAAACCACATTGTCACACTCTCATTACAGGGGTTACCCTGAAGTTCCCCCCAACACATCATCCTGTTCCAATCTGATTCTTTCACTTCAATTCGTCCTCAGGCAGTCAAAGAAAAAGTTTGACATCAAGTCAGTTTTACAAGATTTCTCCATGGCTTAGATTTAGAAATATTTTTTTGTGTGTTTCAGTCTTCAGCTATTGTCTGCCATTAACAATTTTCAGATTGTCTTTGGTCTGCTTTATACAATTTCTTGCTCAAATATTTAGTACTAAGTGATGGAGGAAATACAGTATGTATTCTGCTATAAAAACCAAAATGAGGTACTTCTGTTTCCAATTTTCTCATTAAAAGCTTGTTAGAACTGAATACAACATCTAAGGTAATTGTGTATCTTGTTCTGACATTTCCCCAAAATAACATCAAATAGAAAAGCTTTCACTGGCTGTTCCTGTAGCTTCTATGTATAATATCACTTCAATAAAACCTCAGAAAGAAAACAGTAAAGAGTTTATTTATTTATACTTCATCCACTTTCTGTCATCTGATGGGCATGTAATTGAAAGTATGCAGTCTGTTGCCCCAGATCACCGCTCCATGCCAGGCTAAAGCTACAGGTTTTCCTTTTCTGCTTATATAGACTTGTTGTTTCATGTATGAATACATTGTCTCCCTTATCTCTCTTATAGTCCTGCTCAGGTTTTGTTGTTAACAAAGTCTGTGTTTGAGCTGCTCTAGTCTTGGCTGTTTTGAAAAATGTGCCACCAAGTTCTAATTTGGAACAAAGAAACACACCTAACTAGTGACTTGCCATTTGTATGTTGTGTTGGGAACACACATGTTATTTTCAGTAGTATCTACTATACAGTATGTACAGTATTTTGCATTGTTTTCTATACTATTAAAAGGCAAAGCCCTCACTGACTGACTGACTGACTGACTGACTCACTCACTCACTCACTCATCACTAATTCTACAACTTCCCATGTAGGTAGAAAGCTGAAATTTGGCAGGCTCATTCCTTACAGCTTAATTTGGCAGGCTCATTCCTTAAAGCTTACTTACAAAAGTTTGGCAGGTTTCATTTCGAAATTCTACGCGTAACGGTCATAACTGGAACCTACTTACGTACATATATACGGCCATAGCCTGCAGCTCGGTTGCCGTGTGAGGCGGAGTTGCGTCCCTCATCGTCACTCCTCCCACGTAATTGAGTACCTGCCCATATAAGGCCGTCCATCAGCAGCTATCCAATAGACACGCTGCAGCGAAATATTCATGGGTGGACTGTGTTTATGCAAACGAAGATGAGATGGTTAGGAATAGAATAGTGTTTGGCACAAACTCAGCAAAGGTGCAAGAGAAACTTTTAAGTGCCGGGTCTGAGCTAACATTAAATAAAGACGTGGACATCGCGAGATCGCACAAGATAGCACAAGCACAGCTGAGAACCTTCGATGCATGTACTCCGAGCGGCTCACGTGAACTGACTTTGCAGGACTGGGAAAGGTAAACCCGTGCATGCAGTGTGTGATGTCTCAGATACAGAGGAAGACGAGCTGTTTATTGATGCAGTAAGAAAGGAACAACCCTCTGAATCTGAACAAGCCTTTGTAGACAAATCAATAGGAAAGCAATGTGTAAAGCTTAAGTTTAAATTAAGTTCATAGACACGCTATCGCTAAATATTCGCAGGCAAATCCACAACTTACCATACCGGGAATGCCTGTTAAACATCTTAGATTCACAACTACTGATTTGGGTAGTGAACACTTCGATGAATGAAACCTGTTACCTTTACAGTGGTTGACAAACACAGAATGTAACTTGAACACAACACATCCTCCAAATACGAACCTGATTGAAAGAAATAGTGATAATCAAATCCTTGATGACAGCAACACTCATAACAGTGACAAAACAATTACATTGACAATCATATTACATTAATTTTAAAATGTTTCCTTTTCTAATTCATAACTTCTATAACACACTACTTCTCCGCTGCGAAGCGCGGGTATTTTGCTAGTGAATAATAAACAAAAACAACCGAAAAAACTGAAAGCAAATACAAGCCAAAGAATTTATAACACTACCAAAAACAGATTTCTAGGAAAAAAATGTACTGGTATATACAAGAATTACAAGTGAACATCTGGTATAAAATTTATGATGATTATGTTACGTGACTGTCAATGTGCATCATTGCCACAATCAAAATGTGATCATGACCATAAAAAGACAACTCTGAAATGTCATAAATGCAATATTTGGAAATAATAACATAAATCGGTTACACAAATCGACTGATCGGGCTATGTGTGTGCAGAGCACTGCAATGGCACAATTATTAAAGTGAAAGCAAGAGAGACAGAGTGTGAAATGAAGGGATTACCAGAGATGACAAGCCCTCCCGCATGATAAATAACACAAAATTCAAGGGGGGAATGCAATGAACCATGCTGCCTCTCAAATAGGGGGAAAAGTTAGATGATTCCTGGAGACCTGGGTTTTTAAAGCCAATGAAAATCTCGGGAGTGCAAGGACAACAGGCGCTATTAAGACAGAACTATCTAGGGCTGCACATTAACCCAGAAGTAATGTGGAAGCTGGCCAGAAGTGAATCTGGGGTGGGGCTTAAACACTGTCCTCTACTTAGTGGCACATTAAATGTTGAATTTATTGGAAAGGGTAGACAGGTGCTCAAACTGGATGGATGAAAAAAGTCCAAATGAAAAAGGTGGAGAGAAAAATGAGGAGAAGGGAGGTGAAAGAGTAGTGTGGTGTGGTACCTTTAGGATATGTTTGACATGCCACCTCTTAGACAGGGATTTAAGACTTACTGGGGTAGAGTCATTAAGTTTTTAGTTTCATTGTTTATTTTGTATTTTATGTTCTCCCTCTCTTGATCCATCTTTGGTGCATTTACTTTAGTAAATTAACCCACCTCCATTTTTTTAGGTCAAGGTCACTAAGTACCTGTATAACTTTTCTAAAAGTCTAACTTTAAATTAAAAAAAACACATAACATATAATGGTTACATTTCTGCATATCTATTGAACTATTTCACCAGAACAGAAATTTTGACCTAACAAAATGACTGATTCAGAAACATAGAAACTGCACTCAGAAGTGACTAATTTAACCATTAAACTAAGTAAATTACACTTGCAAGTCTCACACAGCTCACACAGACTAAGCAGTAATTATTAGCACAATGGGTGACAATCAAAGGGCTTTGGATGCAGGAAGCCCAACTGTAGTTATGAATTAGAAACTAAAATTTCCAGAGGTTTATACCAAAGATCCAGAACATTGAAAAAGCTTTTAAAATCTGGCCTCCTACTTTGTGTAACAAAGTTCATTTGCAATAGACTACATAAACATGGTGTCAGTAATTATTAGTTTTTGGAAATCCCTCATTAAAGAGCACCTACTCTGTTTGACAGTGCCCAACCTACCTGTAATAATTTGAGTGAATTCTAAAAAAATCAGGGTCTAATGCGGGAGAAAGAAAACACTATGAAAAGATTTTTAATCCTTAACCAGTCCTATAAGTTTACTGTGAAGAAGCTACACATTTAAGAAAATGAAGTCATTTCTAATTGAGGAGATGGGAATAATGGTTAGCACAATAAGACCTCATTTAGCAACCAATTGTTTACTATTAGCAGCTCTTCTTATTAAAACATTTTCAATAGATACTTGGTTAATCTTGGGCAGCTGTGAAGTGTATAGCTTTCAATTAAGCAGTGAAACCAATTTTGAGTTTATTACCATAAAAGAGCTAATTAATTCCAGTGCTCCTATTCATCTTTATAACACAGTGGTAAATCAAAGTTAATCTATATGTATAACACAAAGTTGACTGACTGACTCACTCACTCATCTACAAAAACATTAGGTTATGTTTGGTTAAAAAGCTGAAATTTGGCAGGATGGTATATCTAGACCAGTATGTATTCGGTAAGAAAGTACATTTTGATATATCAATATTTAGGGGTAAACCTTCCCACAATAGAAAAACTAAATGACCCTAAATCTCAAAAATGCCTTGACTGATTTGACTGAAATTTGCTTACATTAGAGAAAAATCTAAATTAGCCATCATGTTTTATTTCTTTATTTCTGGATATTTAATAATAATAAAGGTCTAATGAGGTGGCTATACTAACGAAGCACATTTTTTTCTCTGCACAGTGCTGAGAAGTGATCGTGCAAAGTTATGAAGCTTGCTATGCATGCAAATGAACACTGCCAGCAAAACAGCTGCACTAGAAATAGGAAGGAAGGAGTGAAGAAGGCAAACTGCTCTGCACTGGAAAAAGAGAGGGGATCAGGGCTTGAAGGGGATCTTCGATTAATATACTAAAACAAACACTCTCTAATCTCAATGTAAACGCTGTGATCTCGCTAAGGTTACAATGTACGCAGCCAACACACCCCTACCCCCACTCCTCGATATCATGAATTAAAATAAACGTGCTCCGATCTTCAAGGGGGACCCCTAATCTTAAATGTCATCTCATCGTGAGGGGGGACAAGATGTCAACAGCACAGAGTGTTTCCTGTATTTTTCAACTTCAAACTCTGGACGGAATGATATGAGGCATAGGTTCTAAGTGTAAGAAGAAAGGTTCAACTAAGCTCAAGTAAGATGGGTATAGCAACAGGTCTTTGCTGGGTTGCCTAGGAGAAATTGAGGGAGAAATACAGGGTAATGGGTTTCCTCACGTTCAACATAAGCAGTTTGCAACTGTGTCAATTTAAATACTAACACAGCCAGTTAATGCCTTCCACCAGACTAAAAGGTTGAGGGGTGGACAACTGTAGGCCTATATATAAAAAAAAAACTGTACATATTGTAGTTCACAAGAATATTTCCTTTTACATGCTCTCTTCTGGGGAGGAATGGTGGCGCAGTGGGTAGCAGGTTCACTTCCCAGGTCCTCCCTGCGTGGAGTTTGTTCTCCCTGTGTCTGCGTGGGTTTCCTCCCACAGTCCAAAGACATGCAGGTTAGGTGCATTGGTGATTCTAAATTGTCCCTAGTGTGTGCATGCCCTGTGGTGGTGTCCTGCCCAGGGTTTGTTTCCTGCCTTGCGCCCTGTGTTGTCTGGGATTGGCTACAGCAGACCCCTGTGACCCTGCAGTTCGGATATAGTGGGATGGATGGATGTTCTCTTCTGTACAGTCCATACTTCTCTCCTGTTTCAACTTCGCTCAATAAAAAGTTCTTCCCTTCATTATTTCCCTTTCAGACTCCCATGTCTTCTCTTCTCTACTAATAAAGACATCGCTATAATTCATAGACAGAAAGAAAACCAGTGCTTGAAGTGGGCCAGTATGCACCGAAAGCCCCCCCAGAACCCCAGCAACTGTTTCAAAAGACATCAAATCTTAGTACTGGCTGTTATTTTGTCCCACTTCAAACACTACAGAAAACAACCCCAACATTAAAATTTTCAATTCATTGCACCACCAGTACATCATTGCTGTGTTTAAAGTACAACATGAGTTGGTGTTACAACTTTTTTTGGCTAGAAGTTTAAGCATATAATGCTTGAATGAACTACACAAAGAAATTAAAATCATAAATATATAATAATGATGTTAATATTAAAAAGATTAAAAACTTCCAAAACTGATTACTGATTACCAGTTTCTATTCAAAAGTATACAGCTTCCTGTAAAATTGTGTTTTACAGTACCACCAAGAAAAGCAAAGCTGGGCAACACAGCAAGTAATTTATAAAGGAGAAAGTAGGGTGAAATTACACCTTTTATTGACTAACTAAATAGATTACGAATGCAAGCTTTCGAGGTAGCTTAGGCCCCTTCAATCAGGCAAGGTGTAACAAAGAAACTTGCATTTGCAATCTATTTAGTTAGCCAATAAAAGGTGTCATTTCATCCTACTTTCTCCTGTATCAATCTATGGCTAACACGGTACAACACTCTACTGCTAGTAATTTATACTGTAAGTCAGTCAGTCAGTCATTTACCAACCCTCTATATCCTAACACAAGATCATGGGAGTCCGCTGGAGTCAATCCCAGCCAGCACAGGGTGTAAGGCAGCAACAAACTCCAGGCAGGGCACCAGCCCACCGCAAATTTATAAGTTGTTATCACAATTACCAAATTTCTCAACAAGTCAAGTCATCCCTGTGTGTTTCAGATTGTAAGGAGTCTCTGAAGGTTCAAGTGATTTCAGTATTGCAACCTGGGTTCCTGCTTAGAAGGGCCTTCCCATCCTGCTGCCCTTGTCTCCACTTAAAGGTTCTACTGAGGTGCTACCTGAGTTCTCAGTAGAGGGCTTTCCTGAGCTGTAGCTCAGGTTCTTGCCACAAGACTTTACATTTTTTTTTTATTTTATTTATTTTTTGCTCAAGGCACTGCCAGAAGGGAACTTTACAGTCTTGAAGTCCAAGGTCATTCCAAGATGGGGCCTCCCTGTCTTCACACTATATGACCTCTAAAGAGGGGAACTTTCAATTTTGTTGAGTCCCTAAGGATTTACCCAGAGTTGTTGCAGACATCCACACCTGTAGTGGGCTATATCTTAGTTTAGTGCCACATATCCATGAATGGATGGTCTTGAGATGAGTGCAGCATCTACAAGAGGGATTGTTACTAAACCAAGTGCTATGTTTCAAGGACAGGCCATTCCTGAGTCAACTGCCATGCCTCCAGAAGAGAATATCCCTGAGTCAGTGGCCATACCGGTGGTAGATGCACTCAAAATCAAGTTCAACACTTCCTGGAGTGGGCTTTTGTGAATGTGTGGGAGTCCAGGCACCACCTCTTTTTAGGAGCAGGGTATGATGTCAGGGCTGCAGTTCTATCTTGTCTTTATTTTTGTTTTGTGTTGCTTTTGATCTATATCTTTAACTTTTGAATTTGATTCTTAACTTTTTATGTATTGTGTAAATAATATTTTTGTCAGCTCTGACCTTCCTATTTGGAAATAAATCAAGGCACCAGTAATATTGAACTGACATCTGCAACATGGTAATTCAGTTTAAAATGGATTTAGCTCTGAATATAGCTTAAATTTATTTCACTGGTTGGATTAATAAATAGCTTGCCACTTCTGATTCTGCTTTAGTCTCTGTGGGACCTGCTGCAGTCAGTGAATGCTCATAATCAGCAGCATCATTTCAACCGCAAGGTAACTCAGGAAACAATGAGATGGAGACCTGAGAGGTTCAAATATAGTTCCTTGGTAGCTGGGTCACCAGTTCAGGTCTAGAAGTGGTACTCAGCATGCAGTAGCATGCTTTGTGATCTTAAATGACATTCTGGTTTGTTGTACTTCTTATTCTTTAATAACTGTTCCCCTACATTTTTCAATAACTGTTCCCTTATATTGTATTACAGGAACAACTAATAGATGTAATTGAAAATAAATCAGCAGAGAGCAGAATTAGACTTCCAAGTTCAGCTTCTCCTCAAGGGGGAAATTTGTATTTCTAATGTGACTCAAAAAGGCAAAATCTGTCTCTAAATTTCATTGCAGTTTAGAATGTCTGTTAAGAATTTACTGCCTTGAAAATAAAACAGTTTTGACTGATGATATTATACAATATACCCAGTCAGTTCTCTATCAACATATTGAAATACTGATTACCAAAAAATATTCTACTCTTTCATTTTGAAATTTAAATATTGGTCAAGGTATTGCTTTTGCAATTGGTTATATAATAGGCTACATATCACTTTAAAAATTGTAATTTCATATCTTTTAAAGGGATTCTTATGTCCTGGTTAAAATAATGATTAAAAATAAGATGATACTATTAGATATCCATATTTAGTTATGCAGATGACAGCAAGGATTGCAAAGATGTTCTTCTTTATAAGGTTACCTTGCATTACAGACGCTGACCTTGTGACAACCCCCTATTCTCAATGTGAGATATGGTACACTTTCAGATAAGTCTTACATTAAATTCTTTTTTTTAACAGTGAACCTATTTGTTCTGCCATTCTCCACCCAAAGCTCATGGTCATATAAAGACAGAGAAACAAAAGAACAACAATTGCATTATAATAGCCAAAGGACAGAAAAATGTATGTGTTTCATCTGATTGTGAAAACAAAGCTTCCCTGTCATGCAAATTAATTCACATATGCTTTCTTTTCACAAAGCAAAGACTGTATAGTTATTTTGAGCTGCCCCCTCAATCAGTTTCCCACCCCTATATACATACATACACATAAAGACACTCAATCTAAATTTTAACTATAAAGGACACCCCTGTACAGATAACCTCCCCCCAACCTTTCAGGACTGTGTATTTCAAAAATAATGTTTTAAAAATCCAAATAACTTTACAGATCTTCACTGTAAAGGGTTTAAACAATGTTTTCCATGCATGTTCAATTAACCATAATCAATTAATTAACATGCACCTGTGGAATGGTCGTTAAGACCTTAACAGCTTACAGAAAGTAGGCATTTAAGGTCACAGTTCTAAAAACGCAGGACACTAAAGAGACTTGTCTACCGACTGTAAAAAACACCCAAAGAAAGATGCCCAGGGTCCCACTCATCTGCGTGAACGTGCATTAGGTATGCTGCAGGGAGGCATGAGGACTGCTGATGTGGCTAGGGCAATAAATTGCCATGTCCTCACTGTGAGACGCCTAAGACAGCGCTACAGGGAGACAGGAAGGACAGCTGATCATCCTCGCAGTGGAAGAGCCCGGATCTCAATCCCATTGAGCACGTCTGGGACCTGTTGGATCGCAGGGTGAGGGCTAGGGCCATTCCCCCCAGAAATGTCCAGGAACTTGCAGGTGCCTTGGTGGAAGAGTGGGGTAACATCTCACAGCAAGAACTGACAAATATGGTCCAGTCCATGAGGAGGAGATGCACTGCAGTACTTCAAGCAGCTGGTGGCCACACCAGATACTGACTGGTACTTTTGATTTTGAGCCTCCCTTCATTCAGGGACACATTGTGAAACATTTTTAGTTTATGTCTTATGGTGTTGACTCTTTTACTGTTCATACAAATATTTACACTTAAGTTTACTGAAAGTAAAAACAGTTGAAAGTCAGAGGGCGTTTCTTTTTTTGCTGAATATATATAGTCACAAACTTGACCACAAGTCATAACAAGGTTTGGGGCAGCCACCCGTATAATTGATATCCTGGATGCAAAATCGCAAAAATGTTACACAGCACTGATGTGCAGAAAACCGAGTCCAAAACAGAACTGAGGGAATAGGGAAAAGGTGGAGGCTTTTAAAGGGGAAGACAGGAAGTGAAGTTAAAGGGGTAGGGCTCATAAGGGTCTTCAACCATAGGCTCGAGCCTGGACGTGACATCACAGGGGCCAGAGCCGGCAAGGTCTTCTTCCATAGGCTTGCACCCGGAAGTGACGTCAAGAGGACCAGGTGCAATCTCCCGTGAATTATCTGCAGTAAAGGAAGAAAAAGAATCAGTGCACTCTGCTACATCCTGGTCTGATTCGGAATTGTCCTTACACAAGCCCTTTAGCTGCCTCCATTGCGCACGTGTGTGACAAGGCCCCCCCCCCCCCCAGCCCAGACCCATTGGGTCGGGTGACCCTAACCGAGAGGTTGTGAACCTGAGAAAGAGCATCGGCATTGGCATGAAGAGAGCCTTGACGATGAATGAGCGAAAACTTGTATGGCTGGAGGCCAAGAAACCACCGGGTGACCCACGGATTTGTCTCCTTGTGCAGGGTCATCCACTGTAAAGGTGCATGGTCTGTAACAAGGGTGAATTCCCAGCCCAACAGGTAGTACCTCAGCTGAGTAATTGGCCATTTAATCGCCAAAGCCTCTCTCTCCACCACCACATACCTGGTCTCCCGGTCCAACAGTTTCAGGCTCAGGAACATGATGGGGTGTTCCACACTATCAACGCTTTGGCTCAGCACGGCCCCCAGGCCTGTCTCCGAAGCGTCCGTCTGGAAGATGAAAGGTAGACAAAAGTTAGGTGCTTTCAAAACAGATGCGGACGTAAGGGCCTGCTTCAAGTCACTAAATGCAGCGCCCATCTTGTCACTCTATACCACAATGTTTGGGGCCCTCTTCTTTGTCAAATCAATCAAGGTCCCCGCTCTCGATGAGAACTGGGGCACAAACCGGTGGTAGTACTCCGCCAGCCCGACAAAGGCTGAAACCTTCCGCTTGGTTCGCGGATGGGGCCATTTCAAAATGGCATCTACTTTGGAGCACTGTGGCTTCACCCTGACTCACCAGGTAGCCTAAATACTTCGCTCAATTAATCTGAAGTCCAGCCTCACCCAGTGTCCGCAATAACGCTTTTACCTGCTGTAGGTGTCCATCCATGCGCTGGAATAGATGACCACGTCATCCAGGAAGGCAGCACTATATGAGTTATGGGGCCAGAGAACTTTGTCCACCAGACGCTGGAAAGTTGCCGGAGCCCCGTGTAACCCAAATGGAAGAACATGATACTGCCAGTGTCCGCTAGAGGTACTAAACGCGGTCTTAACCTTCACAGAGTCTGTTAAAGGAACCGGCCAGTACCCCTTTGTCATGTCCAGCGTGGTCAAATACTGAGCTTGTCCTAGCCTCTGGAGGAGGTTGTCCAATCGTGGCATTGGACAAACATCAAATTGGTAGATTAAGCCGACAGAAGTCATTGCAAAACCTTCAACTCCTGCCAGGCTTATTGACCAAGACAGTGGGACTTGACCAGGAACTATGACTTTCCCCTATTACTCCTAGCTCCAGCATGTGCTTGATCTCAAGCTCCACTTCAGCTCTTTTTGCCTTGGGAAGGCGATACGGACGTTATCGGACTACAACCCCGGGCTATGTCACAATGTCGTCCTCAATCAGAGACGTCCTTCCGGGATTTTCACTCACTACCTCCGGGACAGACAGGATAACTGTTTCCAGATCCCGTCGCTGTCTGGGACTTAAATCCGCACCGAAGTTAAGGCTACTCTCGTGAGCAAAGATTGAGCAGGGCTGACCAGAGGAGGAACCGGGATCCTTATCATTCCACGGTTTCAGCAGATTTACATGATAAACCCACTCCCTCGGCTGACGATTGGGTTGTCTCACCAAATAGTCAACAAGTCATTTCCTCTCCTTAACTTTGTATGGACCTTGCCAATGGGCTAGTAACTTTGAGTGGGAGGTAGGTACTAGGACCATGACCTGATCTCCCGGGCAGAACTCCTGGAGAGACGTGCCTCTGTCATAATAATGGACCTGTGCTGCTTAAGCTTCTTTCATGTGACTTTTAACACTAGAATTACCAGAGCCTACGAAAAAACTCGCAGATCCGGCCCACCTTAAATCTGTTCGCACCTCTCCCTCATCGTCTTTTGTCCTGTAAATGTGTTGATTAAGACAAGCAGCCTGCTATTCAATCCCCCACCACCGCTCATGCCTTGATTCATTATCTGGGAGTGAAGTGCTGGAGTTTTAGAGTGGAAATAATAGATTGTTATTTGGAACACATGCATTTCATGTGTGTTCCGTTTCTACAATAATCTGTGTAAACACATTGTTAAAACAGAAACATTTTTCATATTTTATTATTAAATGACAAAATGTTGGCATAAACTATATAATCTGCACATTTACAGGACAAAAGACGCTGATGGAGAGGTGCGAATGGATTTAAGGTGGGCTGGATCTCCGCTTTTTTTCATAGGCTCTGGTAATTCTAGTGTTAAGGAGGGGCCGAATTTTACCAAATCTATTGTGTAATTGAGCGATATACTCCAATATGTTTGTAGAGGGAAGAGCCTCTTCTTCCCAGCCTTCTTTTAAAATGTCTAATATGCCCAGGGGTTGTCGCCCATACAATAATTCAAAAGGGGATAACCCCATAGAGGCTTGTGGGACTTCCCAATAGGCAAAAAGGACGAGGGGGAGGAGCTGATCCCAGTTCCTTCCATCCTCACTGACCAGCTTACGAAGCAATTGCTTGAGAGTCTGATTACTGTAAATCTCTCTACCAGACTGTTGGTTTGAGGATGATACACCACGGTCTTTAGATGCTTTATTTTAAGTAATTTGGCAGTCTCCTTGAACTTCTCCAAGGTAATACTTTATTGAAGATTTGTTCTGTTCTGTGCATTGTATTGTATTGTATTGACCCCCTTCTTTTTGACACCCACTGTACGCCCAACCTACCTGGAAAGGGGTCTCTTTTTAAACTGCCTTTCCCAAGGTTTCTTCCATTTTTTCCCTACAAGGGTTTTTCTTTTGAGTTTTTCCTTGTCTTCTTAGAGAGTCAAGGCTGGGGGGCTGTAAAGAGGCAGGGCTTGTGAAAGCCCATTGCGTAACTTCTTATGTGATTTTGGGCTATACAAAAATAAATTGTATTATATTTTATTGTGGATGGTGTACCTTGGTCCGTCAGGACTTTCTTAGGGATGCCTACATGCGCAAAGACCCCTACTAATTCCAGTGCGATGGCTTTAGAAGTAGATGAGTGCAACGGAACAGCTTCGGGGTATTTGGTAGCATAATTCACGAGGACTAAAATGTACTTGTGTCCTCGGGCTGAGGGCTCTAGGGGTCTGACTAAATCAACCCCAATTCTGTGAAACGGGACACCAATTAGCAGAATAGGAACGAGAGGAGCACGGACCTTCCTAAGAATTTGTCGCAATTGACACTCTGGGCAGGAAGTGCAAAAGCAACGAACCTCCTCATTGATTCCCAGCCAATAAAAGTGGAGTTTGATCTGCTCCAGGGTTTTCTCAGTGCCCAAATGGCCACCTAGGAGATGGGCGTGTGCTAACTCACAGACCTGCCGCTGGAAGGTCTGCAGGATTACAGTAGCCTTCTCGTCATGCTCTGCTACGCAATACAGAAGGTCATTTTCCAACACAAAGTGAGGACACTGTGGCATCGACTGATGTGTGTGCTGGCTGTTGACCAGTACCACTGCATTGTTGGCAAACTTAAGGGAATCGTTATTCCACTGCTCCCTTTTAAAAGAAGCCAGTGTCTCTCTAAATTGAAACTACAAAATGGAGAGATTGTCTGGGCCGACCTCAAGGGGCGTGGTTTCCTCCTGTTCCGTGCTGGTGGATGACATATCGGCACGAGACGGTCTGGGAGTTGCCACATAACTCAGGGAGGCTGCTTCGTCTCTCTCCACCAGCTGGTTACACGCCGTGAAGGCAGTTAGAGATGGCTCATCCCCATCTATAACTAGGCCTAAGTTAACACCAGGGGCCTACTGTATAAACGGTGCATACGCACAAAAATGTTGTGTATGAATGTTTCCACACTCAAATCGCAATGTATAAAACCTAAACTTGGCATAAAGCCACGCACATTTTCATGGTAGCTCCAACCCTGGCATACGCAAGTTCTCTGCTTGGTTTTGCAAATGGGCGACACCTGTGCTACTGTTCCAGTGTGGTTTCCCTTTCTTTTTTAGATCCACATTCCTAATGCGGCTTTATAAATACACTGAAATTAACCAAATACTTTTTATTAGTTTAATACATCTGATTGTAATTAACCTGTAACAATATAATGGTCCACAGCATGGTCAAACTATTCTAAATACCATAGCTACTTTAGTGTTGTTACTCTCACTGCACCTTTTTCTTATTCTTCCTTCAGCTGCTCCCGTTAGGGGCTGCCACAGCGGATCATCTTTTTCCATATTACTCTCACAGCACCACTCTGAGTATTTATATCACTGTATCTGAGTGGAGAATCACAGCTCTACAGCAACTGACTGGAAAGAGAATTATCAGTATACAGCATCAAATACACGCTGTCTCAGCCATGCTGTCTATTGAACTGCTCTCATAGGCAAATGCTTCAGAGCCTTTCCTCGCAGTTCAGGAACAGTTTCATCCCAAGAACTATAAACACACTCAATCAGTCCATCAAGTGCTCCTTGTAGAACTGTTTGTACTTATAAGTAAAATTACTTCAATATAAACTTGCGATACAGTTAAAATATTGCACAACCTGAACCACTTTAGTGCGTATTTCCATATGATGATGATATCATTTTTAAGATGAAATGCAGCAAAGTATGTTTATTACATTATACAGATAAAATGTTAACATCATTTAAATAATCTACATTGTTAATATTTAAACATGTTGAGGACACTGTATCACAGCGCTAGCAAGAAGCTCTGCCTTGCATTGTATTCTTGCTGAGGCTGGCGAGACATTGGAAGGATAGATGGATAGAATAATTAAACATGTATGATGAAGATATTTCAATGTTTCATAAAAGTTTTTGAAGAATCTGTGTTCTAAGCTTACAGATGGCTTGGCATCTATTACAGAGCTGATCGCGAGGCAATTGGTTACTTGGAGAAAGTAAAGGAAGGACAAGAATTGGAGGTTAGTTTGTTTTGAGAGTACTGCTGCAGTAAATTATTTCATCAAAGGTTGCGCACGGCGCAGCAAGCATCTTGCATGAGGCAGGAATAATCTCTGGACTGCTGGACATGCTTTAATTCCTATCATCATGAAAATGATATCAAGTATACATCTCAGTATTTTAATCATTCAGAGAGCTGTAATATCATAAATGTAATGGATTCTGTGTCCTGTCGGAGGAAGAGAAAGCCTGTTTAAGAAGCATGTAGTGATTCACACACATTGAGCACATAGAAGAACACATACAACGCATTTAACGTGCTACTTTAGTTACGATGGGATTTGAGAAACTAGTAAATTAAATGATTTTATGATGAAATTTATGATGTTCTTCTTTAATGACAAAATAAACTACGTGATTAAAGTGTAAATTTCGAGATTAAAGTTGACATTTTGAGTTTTTTTCCCACTGTGTCCCTATTTGGTTTTCTTTTCTCTGTACCATCATAAGCTTTCATATGACACTCAGATGGTGGGCTATGACTCGCCTTTGATATCTGACAACATCTTCTTTATTTCGGGCACTGTGCAACTTTGTGAATTTGAGCTTTCGAGTTTCTCCGACACTCTATGTCACTCGATCAACTTCCTTTTGTTTTTTATACCACTGTTTAAACTAACAAATAGTATTTCCTTGCCTCCACTTGGTATTTACTGAATTTCTTCTATTTTCCCCCGTGATATTGCCATTGCCTTTTCACAGAACAATGAGCTTAAGGGCTATTGATTTGGATATTCAAAGGGGTATAATTCTGGGAGGAGTTGGGGAGTGGCAGCAGGCGCGTTCACGTGTGTTACTTTTCACGCTTACCTGGATTTATGGAGTGGAATAACGTGGAAGTTGGCGTTCACACAGATTCATGCATCTGCATTTTTTTGTGTGTATGCACATTTCCGCTTTTGTCCATACACCATGTTTTAGTGTGAATTCTATGCACGGTGTTATGCATGAGGCTCCAGAGCAGTGAGAGAGAGAGATAAGGGTAGGGAAAGAGATGTACTGGGGCTCAAGAGGATGAGTATTAGGATGATTCTGTCTGTGCTTTAATTCTTCATTTTAATGTATTTATTAGAATTATTAATTGGTCTAGAACTTCCACAAAGGCCCTGTTTTTAAAGATTATTTATTGGGTTAATTTTGCACTGCACTTTTTGAACTGTGAGTTTTGCTTTTTGAAAATAAATGCACTTTGCACCTTGAGCCAGACAATGTTGTTTGTGTTCACGTTGTCTTTGTACATTGAAGGATTGAAGGCCAGAGGTCCACATGACCATCATTGTCTAATTCTTCCACGTGAAGCCTGAAAACCATGAGGACTGATTGAGATCATTTATGTTATGTAGAATTCCTAGTGGGGGCTGGGCGGTCTCCTGGCCTTGGAACCCCTGCAGATTTTGTTTTCTTTTCCAGCCCTATGGAGTTTTTTTTCTCTCCTCCCTGGCTATCAGACCTTACTTTATTCTTTGTTAATTAGTAATTTTATTTTTATATTTTTTCTTTCTTTATCTTGTAAAGTACTTTTATCTACATCATTTGTATGAAAAAATGATATATAAATAAATGTTGTTGTTGTTGTCTTAGTCCATCATTGTTCATAACTATCAATATCAGTATCAGTATAATAATACAGTCTCATTATTTTTAGGTGGTTGGCTAAGAAAAGATGGAGACTGAGTCATATAAAGCAAATTAATTGAAATTAGGGTAAAACACATATTTTCTATTACCAGCTATAACTGGCTAGTAATTAATAAAATGGTTGGAATGACAACCTGCAGCCACAAGCTGCTTTCTTCCTTGATCTGAGTCAGACACCACGTTTGCAGACATGATCTTCAATACCATTCTTTTATTAAACATCTTACTGCCCTATTCAAAATTGGCCTTTTCCAGGTACCTACATAGAGAAGTTAAGACGTTTTGCTTTTGTGCAGGATACAAAAAAGTATAATGCATGAATTAGTTTCTAGTAGAACTGACTGCTGTAAAGCGTGATTGACAGTCTATTTTGGATTATTCAAACTGTTGTTGCAAAGGTAATTACTATAACTAGAAAGTAAAATGACATAACTCCTGTTCTTGAGTCTTTACACTGGCTCCCAGTTACATTTAGGGCCGATTTCAAAATACATATTCTAACTATCAAAAATAAGCAAAGCAATCATCCTGAACTCTTAGTGACCATCCTTTACTTTGTTACTCTTCTTGACATCTTATTGTGGTACTTGGTGTCACTGCTACAATACCAACCTGCTAAGTGACACCAGAGATATTGGAAGCATTGAGATTCAACAACACAAAGAAAATAACCTAAATCCTACTACATTGTCTAGCACATTGTCTAGCACATATTGTTATATTTAATTTCTTTATTGTTGGAACAACAAAGGAGCTGTAAGTAAACTAGCAGAATCTGTTATAGGTGTACTAAAATGCCCTTTCATCAAAATACAGTCAAACACAAAAGAAAATCCAGAACCAGATTAGGTCCATCATTTTTTTTTCTTTCTTTTTTTAATTGCAGTTTACAACAAGATTGTCTTACTGTTCAGATGCTTCATAGTGTGTACAGCAGTCTTTTATAATGGCAAAAACCTAAAACAATGGCATCAATGTCAATAAATGCCAGAAGCACTAGATACTAAAGAGATCATAGATGCCCTAATAGTAAAGTGACCACAAAAATAGTAACATAATGATATCACTGCAAGAACAACATGTCAAATGCATTGCTAACACTTAAAATATGTAGAATGCAAAAGTGGGTTAGGGAGGTTAGAATTGTGACCTTATCTGATTTTGACACTGACTTTGCTTATATAATTGGTGCTGCTTACCCCCCCACAGGTTTATTTTCTCTAGCAATGCTGCTAATTTTTTTTCGATACTCTATTGTCACAAACTATATCTCAAGTATAATTATTTTATATTATCATGATTATATTGTCATGACCACTGAAACCTCTGAAACTGTGTGTTTAATGTAGTTTGTGTGTTTATGTTTAGAAATGTTACATTGATTGTAGCTCACTGTTAATCTATATAAATAAACTTGTCATTCTGATGACTGTTTGTTCACTTATTACACAAAAAATGATTTCACGAAATTTTCCTTGTGCCTTTAAATGATTTAAAATATAGGCTGTATGTCATATTGAGGAAAGGGACAACCCAGAAGCCAGTGCTGACACAGGGACTACAATTCCAGTTTGGCAGCAAGAGTACAGTGGGGCTGAAGAAAGGTATTGTCATCAACACGCACAATGTACTCTACTGGCCAAAGTGTGATATTAAAGACCTCTGCTATGTACACCATTTTCTTATCAATTACTCTTGATAACAGTTTAATTGTCATGCAGGATTACAGCTTTTGTCTCAGACAAAAGACATATGTTTATTTGTCTCATTGTGGATTGTATTTAGTCATGCTGAATTTCCAACAGAATGTTTTCCCAGAAATATTTAAGCTGGCGTTGATGGGTAGTTCAGTTAATGCATTATAATGTTAAATATATGCAAGTGTGCCAAGACTAAACACATTGTAGCAGCTGTGAAGTACATGATGTATCCAATGCTTCCATTAGCAGATATCATTGCTGTTTTCAAAATGAAAAAAGGAAGCATAGAAAAGGCCTAAAGAAAGCTGGAAGGTACTTTGAACTTAAACAGCTGAGAACTGGAGGCTTTATATGTTTTTAATTATGTATTTAAGAAGTTCCTTTGCTTATCTTGCTTTTCTGTTACATTTTCCTACAAGGTAACATAGTTATTTCATTTGCTACTGTGTCAAAGTGTAACAACAGCATTTGAAATCAACTCCATGACCTGCAGAAAGACAATTGGAAACAGAGCTGCATCAATCCAGATGCAAATTTGAAGGTGCGTTACAATATTTCAGCATATAAGATGAAAATGTAGAGCCAATGATCATTGCTTTAATTGTGTTTTAATTTATTGCTTTCTCTCACACTGTGGATTGAATTGCTGTATAATTTTAATATTTAAATAGCATTAACTTCAGTGGTCTTGAATCAATCCCCCACAGCTAGTGACGAACCTAATAATTTCCCCCAGTTTTACAAGATGCTTTCCTCACTGTCTGCATTGTTAGAAATGTAGCTGCTTGAATATAATAGTCTTTTGTAACTGTTAAGAATCTGAATGATGCAATCTAAGACAAACTGAGTCTTTATTTCATAGTGATTATATGTGTTTGTTGTTAGTTTGCTAAAATGAATTTCTTTTGACTAAATATACAGTAGTGGCCAAAAGTTTTGGCAGTGACACAAATGTTGTGTTTTACAAACTTTGTTGCTTCAACATTTTCAGATTATTTCTTTACATGTTTCTATAGTATACTGAAGAACAATTATACACATTCCATAAGTTTCAAAGGATTTTATTAGCAAATCCATAAAATGTATGTAAAGAGTAAATATTTACAGTTTTGACCCTTCTCCTACATAACTTCTGCAATTCACTCTAGAATACTGAATATCAGCTTCTGGGCCAAATCATGACTGATGGCGATCCATTTTTGCTTTTTTAGTACTTGGAGTTGATCACAGTTTGTGGGGTTCTGCTTGTTCACCAACTGTTTGAGAAACGATCACAGGTTCTCAATAGGATTAAGATCTATAGTTTCCTTACAACAGGTCCACTTCATTATCACTTTTGCCTTGTGACATAGCGATCTCCATCATGTTGGAAAATGCGCAGATCATCACTAAACTGGACCTGGATTATTGGGAGATGTTGCTCTTGGAGGACCTTTTGATACCATTCTTTATTTATGGCAGTGCTCTTGGGCAGAACTGTGAGCGGACCCACTCCCTTGGATGAGAAGCAACCTCACACATGTATTGTCTCAGGATGCTTCACTGTTGGCATGACACAGGACTCATGGTAGCATTCACCTTTTCCTTTTCTAGACAGTCAATTTTCCAGATGTCCCAAACAGAAAAAATAACTTTGCACCAGTTTTCTGCTGTCCAATTCTTGGACTTCCTTCAGAATTTCAGTCTGTCCTTGATGTTTTTCTTGGAAAGAAGTGACTTCTTGACAAAAGGCCGTTGTCCAATAGTCTTCAACACACTGTGCATGCAGAATCAGTCACACCCACCAGCTGCCAATACTGAGCAAGCTCTGCACTGGTGGCAACTCGATTTTGTAGCTGACTCCTCAGGAGGAGACGGTCCTGGCTCTTGCTGGTCATACTGCTGATCATATTATGCCAGAATCAAAATAAGTGAAAATGAGTTTTTGTGATAAAGTTCACTTTTTATGCTAATAAATCTCCCTGCAATTAATTAAAATGCATCTGATCATTCTGCACAATAATATAAAAACAATGTGAACTGCCACCACAAAAACCACAAATTTTGCAAAAACACAACATTCGTTTCACTGCTGCTATTGGAGTGTTTTTCTGAGACTAATCAAAATAATCTGGAGACTTTTATGAATATGTTGTTCGAATATTTTAAGGCTTATAACCTCAGTGATAAAATTAAAACAATTAGAAACCATCATCTATACTAATAAAAGGCAAAGCCCTCACTCACTCACTCACTCACTCATTCACTCACTCACTCACTCACTCACTCACTCACTCACTCACTCACTCACTCACTCATCACTAATTCTCCAACTTCCCGTGTAGGTAGAAGGCTGAAATTTGGCAGGCTCATTCCTTACAGCTTACTTACAAAAGTTGGGCAGGTTTCATTTCGAAATTCTACGCCTAATGGTCATAACTGGAAGGTATTTTTCTCCATTAACTGTAATGGAGTTGAGCTGGAATGACGTGGGGCGGAGTTTCGTGTGACATCATCACGCCTCTCACGTAATCACGTGAACTGACTGTCAACGCAGTGCGTAGAAAACCAGGAAGACCTCCAAAAAGCCTTAAGAAAACATGCATTATATAATTGAGAAGGCAGCGAAACAATAAGAAGCGAGCGAGTGACATATACTACCATATTCATGACTGCTGCTACCTCGGAAAGAAAGCAAGGTGTAAACCTAAACTTTAAATTAAGTTCATAGACAGGCTACCGCTGGCGTTTCACATGCCCACAGGTAATGCGGGATACAAGTTTAATGAGAGGACGCAGGATATAAACGAGTTTTGATCACTTTATAACTAAGTTAAAATTGTAGGTGAAGGGGTGTGCTTATGCAAATTCCGAGAGACTGTGTTTGTGGGGGATTGACAGTTAAGGCGGGTGGGGAGTCACGTCATCATCTCCCTCCCATTCATCTCATTTGGCTCTGAGCTGAGCTCTGCAGCTAACGCCGTCTTCCGAAGCAACTTGGTCAGACTGCCACCAAATACTCACAGAAAAATCCACAAGTTAATACACACGCTGTCTCTATAGAGTTTCTCCACACTGAATCCTCCAGGCACTACTTACAAAAGGTTACATTGACAATCGTGTTACGTTATTTTTAAAATCTTTCCTTTTCTTAGCACAAGCACAGCTGAGAAGCTTCGATGCATGTGCTCCATAACGCTTAAAAATAATGCATTTAATCACACTTTGCATTACAAGCAAGGGAGCTTTTGTCAATGCATGATTTCCTGGTACACCGATTACTTTGATCAGCGCATCCCGATTCATTTTACCCTCGCACCACCTTAGTTTGAGAAGAAGTATGAAAAATATGAGGTTAACACAGAAAAACATCACCAATTCAAGCTTTATGAATAATCGATTCGCCATCAATAATTGTTTTGGTAAAGCCATCCTCCTTCCATTTTATAATTTTTCCGCCACTAGCCGTGATTAAATGAACGGTAAATAAAGTAAGAGCAAAGCGAGGGTGACTTATTTAGGCAGGCATATATATGACAGCAACACTCATGACAATGTCAATCATGTTACGTTATTATTAAAATGTTTCCTTTTCTTTTCATTACTTCTTTAACACACTACTTCTCCGCTGCGAGGGGCGGGTATTTTGATATATATATAATATATGAATGACCTCCAAAGAGCGCTGAGACTTTTGATATCATGAACGTGTCTGCAAAAACTGTGGTCTCCTGCCCTGCAAAAGTCGAGCAGCCAGCGCGCGTGCATAGCTGTGCCGGCCTTTGAGACGCTGACTGCGCTTCTGCCTTAAGTCAAAGTGAGCACTTTTAATTTTTTCATCCTCCCCCTGCGCTATAGCCCAGACAAGTGCAAACACGGGACCCCTTTTCTACACCACGGCAAAATAATATTAAGGCGATTCACACTTTCTTTGCACGTATACGATTATGAGGTTCTCACCCGGATTATGAAGACACGCACACGAGTAGAGGACTGACAGTGCCATCACAGCCGATTAATGGCGAGGACGCCTCACCAGTCTACACAAGACCCACGCGACTGTCCCAAAAGGCGATCATAACGCCAGCGAACACATCTCTATACTATATAAAAGAAAAAGGCAACTTTCCTTTCTTTACACCTTTTTTCCTTTTATCCCAAACCAAAGCCTTTCTCGCTTAACACTGCAGAGGACACAAAACTAATTTTCTTTAAATGCCGGTAAGGCACATTACCAGAGGCACAAATTTGAACGCTCACATAGAAAATGTAATTTCTATACCACAGCCGTCGTGTAGCCTTTCAAAAGGGATTTACTACCGAGAGATGATCCATATATATTTTAGCTGCTGTTAGTTACTTACCTGTTGTGTTACACAGTCTTTAAAATGTAGTTTACCCGAACCACTCCAGTAGTGCTCAATGTACCTGTACTTCTTAAAACGTTAATGTTTTACTGTTTAATAACTTATAGACTATATTTTATTATTTCTCCCTTGCACTCAGTGACCAAAGCTATACACACACATATATAAAAGCTATACACACAAGTATATGTATGTGTATATATATGTATGTGTGTGTGTATATATATATATATATATATATATATATATATATATATATATATATATATATATACACACACACACACTATCTACATTATATATATATATATATATATATATATATACACACACACACATATACATACATACATACATACATACATACATACATACATACACATATATATAATTTGTGTGTGTGTATGTATGTATGTGTATGTATATATGATGTAGATAGGTATGTATATATATATATATATATATGTGTGTGTATATGTAGATATGTATATAGATATGTAGATATGAAGATATGTATGTGTATATATATGTGTATATATATGTATGTATGTATGTATGTATGTGTGTGTGTGTGTGTGTGTGTGTGTGTGTGTATATATATATATATATATGACAGCAGCAATCCAAGCTGTGAGAAAACAGTAAAAAGGAGGCGTGTCAGACGTGTGGTACATTTTCTGATGCAGCTAGACGAAAAAAACTTTGTGACGCTGCCGCCAAATACACAAAACAATTACTTTGACAATCATGTTATATTATTTTTAAAATGTTTCCTTTTCTTTTTCATAACTTCTTTAACACACTACTTCTCCGCTGCGAAGCGCGGGTATTCTGCTAGTTGTTAATAAAACAGCAAAAATTCCCTTATTTAAAAGAAGTCTTTACCCAGCTACCATTTAGAAAATCACAGCCATAATGTGATAAATAACGTCTGAGTGATGGATATCATTTTGTATTCACTTCACCATCAATAATGGCTACTATTTTTCTCCAACTCGGATAACCCAGATAAATTGGGGAAGGCTGCATCAGGAAAGGCATCCAGCATAAAACCTGCGCCAAATGAAACATGTGGATGAGAAACAGAATATCCATACCAGATCGGCTGAGGCCCAGGATATTAATGACCACCACCAATGCTGCTGTCCAGATTATGTGATATCATCTACTGTTAAATTCTACTCCGTACATCTAAAATTTTTATTTTTATACTGTATTGAGAATTTGTTCTGTTCTGTGTATTGTACTGTGTTGTATTGACCCCCTTCTTTTTGACACCCACTACACGCCCAACCTACCTGGAAAGGGGTCTCTCTTTGAACTGCCTTTCCCAAGGTTTTTTCTATTTTTTCCCTACAAGGGTTTTTTTTTTGGGAGTTTTTTCTTGTCTTCTTAGAGAGTCAAGGCTGGGGGGCTGTCAAGAGGCAGGGCCTGTTAAAGCCCGTTGAGGCACTTCTTGTGTGATTTTGGGCTATACAAAAATATATTGTATTTTATTGTATTGTATTGGTGGAAACTAAGCTACTGCAGGGTGAAGAAGGTGAAGAAAAACAATAGGGGGAAAGTGAGTTCAAAGACCATGGGCAGAGTAGGAAGGGAAAGAGTGTGGAGTTCATAGTCAGAACTTTGATAGTTGGCACTATGACTGGTCAAGGGAGAGAGCTGTCAGATATGATAGACAGCAGAAAGATAGAAGTAATGTGTGTGAGACCAAGTGGAAAATGAATAAGCCCAGAAGCACCAGAGGCGGGTGCAAACTGTTCTAGCATGGTGTGAACTGGAAGAGAAACGGGGTAGGGGTAATTACGAAAGAAGAGTATGTTAGGATTGTTTTAGAGGTGAGGAGAATGTCTGACAGAGTGATGAGTATAAAGTTGGAAATCAAAGGGTTACTGTTAAATATCTCCGCAAGTGTAATCTGAGATGGTGAGTGAGTTTGATGAAATTGTGGAGAGTACAGCCAAAGAAGAAAAAGTTATGATCAAAGTGGACTGTAGTGGGTACATTAGCGAAGGGAACAGTGGTGATGAGGAGGTGATGGGCAGGTATGGTGTTAAGGTGAAAAAGAGGGAGAGTGAGAATGGAACCAAGGATCAGGTGGTGCAAATTTAAAGACTCAGACAGAAAAAGTGAGACAGGTGCTGGGTGATGGTTAAGACATGATAGATGATTGGAAAACCACAGTTGAAGTGGTAAGTGAGAGAGCTAGGAAGGTGCTTGGAGAAACATCTGGACAGAGGAAGACAAAGAGACATGGTGGTGGAATGAGAAAGTACAAGAGATCATAAAGAGGAAGAGGGTAGCACAAAATAATTGGGATAACCAGAGAGATGACTAAAGCAGACAGGCGTATAAAGAAATGTAGTGCAAGTTGTAGAAAGAGGTAGCAAAGGTTAAGGAAAAGCTGTATGTCAAGCTATATGAGAAGCTGGGCACAATGGAAGGAGAAAAGCACTTGTACCTATTTGCCAGACTTAGAGATTGAGTGGGGAAGGACGTGCTGCAGGTCAGGATGAAAAAGGATGCCGATGGAAGTGGGTAGAGTGTGTTGAAAAGGTGGAAGGAGTACTTTGGAGAAGTTATGAATATAGAAAATAAGAGAGTATAGTTTGGATAAAGTGGAGGTAGTAGGAGGATGAAAAGTGGAAAAGTAGTTGGCCCAGATGATACCAGTGGAGGCACAGAGATGCTTAGATGAGATGGTAGTAGAGTTTCTAACTAGAAATCTTGAAAAGCAAGAAGATGCCTGAGTATCAATTTTCAAGAATAAGGAAGATACATAGAGCTGCAGTAACTACAGGGGTATAAAGTTGATCAGCAACACCATGAAGACATGGGAAAGAGTGATGGATTCTAAGCTGAGAGGAGAGGTGGCAATCTGTGAGCAGCAATATGGTTTAATGCCAGGACAGAGTACTACAGATGCAACATTTGCTTTATGAGTGTTGATGGAGAAGTACAGAGAAGGTCAGAAGGAATTGTATTGTGTGTTTGTGGACTTAGAGAAAGCATATGACAGGGTGCCAAAAGAGGAGTCATGGTACATGTATGAGGAAGTACTAGAAAACTAAGTTAGGGTGATGAAAGATACGTACGAGAACAGTGAGCCTGCGTTGAGGAAAAAAAAATGAATCACAATTAAGTAAAATAAAATCCCCGCTTCATGCTTCAAGCATATGAAATTCAATATTTGTATATTTAGTAATATGACTATATGTTGTTGTAAGAAAACCTGTAAATTCATGTTTAAGGTTTCACTCCCAGTTATCAACATTTTGAATTGTCAATATTCTTATTCATTACCTGATTTTATTTAATCTGTATGAATGAAATGGTATATAGTACATAGTTGAAGTGGAAGAATAATGATAGTGATTTTGTTATGTTATGTTATTCTTAAACCTACTTAATCTAGTTTACAGTCATGGGGAGACTGAACATCTCTTTGCAGTCGTGGGTATGAGACAGGAAGCATACACTTAATTTAATCATGAAAGAAAATAACCAAAAAGTCTGTCTCATTAATCAGATAATTAAAATGTGTAATTTATTTTTCATTAACTACTTGTTATCCAACCCGCTACATCTTAACATAGGGTCACGGGGGTCTGCTGGACCCAATCCTAGCCAACACAGGGCGCAAGGAAGGAACAAATCCCGGGCAGGGCGCCAGTGCACCGCAGGGTGCACACACACACACACACACACCCACACACCAAGCACACACTAGGGACAATTTAGGATCGCCAATGCACCTAACCTGCATGTATTATTGCTAAATAGCATTCTGTCACAAATTCCTTCATATTGTTCTCTGTTACAGAGTTCACACCTTTTCTATTTTTTTGTAGACTACAGTGTCATAAAAACACACACTTTCATTGCCCATATTGTACAACAGTAATTAGAAGAGACAGCGTATTACAACATCTTTTTAGCCATAAGTCAGCAGCCTCACCAGTCAACTAGCCTGTAGCCCTACCTGCCAGTCACCCTGCAGTCCCACCAGCATTCTCACCTGCAGCTCCACCTGCCAGTCCATCTTCAGCCCTACCTGCCAGCCCATTTTCAGTCCCATCAGTGTTCTTCTCTGCAGACCCAACTGCCAGTCAGTCAGGAGCTCCACCTGTTAGAGAGCATACAGCCATTGTCATATGTGACTATTGTAATTTGCAATTGAAAAAGAGAAACTTGTGAAGCTACATCAGGAGAAAACACACATAAAAGACTGAGATGATGTTAACAGAAAGATGCCTCAGCTGTCAGTGTTTGGATCCAAAATGAGGTGTGTTTGCTATTGAAAAATAATGAAAAACACTTGCCTGAGGTCTGAGTGTGAACTTAGCAAGTTCAACTTAAATACTGATTTTGCCAAAAGAAGTAGCAGTCTACCATTTAAATGTTAGCACATTCAGTCATTATAAGTGGTGAGCCAAACTGAAGTACCACATTTCTCAAGGTCATTGCGAAAGGTAGAGGCAGCGAAGTGAGTTGGGGGTCCTTTGATAGGCAATCCCTTGTAGTTTTCAGCCGGTAACATGCCTTGGTCCGGTGCACACTGTGCTTTCACTGTCAAAGCAATCCTCAAAAACAACAAATCCATTGTCACCATGCAACACGCCTTCCGAACGCACTTTCCTCATAATGGTGATATCCCAAATCGGAAAACAATTCTTCAGTGGGTGGCTAAATTTAGACAGACGGTTACAACATTGTGACTTCAGGCAAGAAGATGGGTCCTGAGTTGCCTCAAAAGCTTAAATATTGTAATCTTTTTAGTTAGCCAATAAAAGGTGCCATGTTGCTTGACTTCTGACTACATTCATAATGGCTAACACGGTACAATACCCTAGTACTAAAGACATAGAAGACATTAAAATGTACTGCTACTAAATGGAATTGAAGACCCAGTGGAAATTACAACTTGCCTGAAGAAGGGGCCCGAGTTGCCTCAAAAGCTTGCATATTGTAATCTTTTTAGTTAGCCAATAAAAGGTGTCATTTTGCTTGACTTCTCACTACATTCAATACAATGTCTATTTTTTAAATTGTAAAGTTAATTAGGAAAATTTACTTTCTGTTTAATCTGTATGATTTTCATCCACTTTTTGTTGACCAAAGGTGCCAAAAATGAAAGGATATTTAAAGTCACTAATATCATTTTTCCTGGTGGTTGGGCTGTTATTGCTTGGCCATATGGAGTCATTTATTCCCTTTGGTTTAACCAGAGAGTAGGGAGTCCCAGGGACATTGCAGACAAGCTGCTGACCTGGAAACATTTTCCTAATATTGTGGTATATGATTCCACAAGAGGACTAGTCAATTATTTAAACAAGAGATGCCTGGGGAATCCAGCATTTCATGTCAATGAGGGAATACTACTCCACCGCACACCGGAGAACCTCAAACTTGCTGCAGAAGGGAGGTTCAGGGTTAATTTACCATAAGGGACAGAGGCTGAGAGCATGCGCTGATAGTGCGTTGCTGCACCCAGTACACAATGAACCACCTGGATTGGGACCTGAGTGTAGTGGGTGACACCTCAGCACCACAATTGGAACAGTGTGAGTTTTTTTAAGGAGGCTGGAGTGCCAGTCCTGACACCATCCTCTAAGTTTTCCCTGTAATTTGGAGGACCTGCTTGCAGGGCTGGATGCAGATTAACTGTCATACCCAGGATGAAGCACTAGCAAGTTAAGGGCCTTCCTCAAGGGCCCAAAAGAGTACACTCCTTTTGGCATTTACTGGATTTAAACCAGTAACCTTCAGATCTACAGGTGCACATCTGTAGCCTCAGAGCCACAATTTACCATGACTAAAGCAAAAAAATACCCAGGAGACAAAGGTTGACACCCAGTAACTGGTTCTTCCAAGCATTTTTGCTTGAGTGATGTTTGCTAAAAGCAGAATAGTAAGGATGAAAGGAAAAGGAATGTCCTTGGTTCCTGAGCTAGTGGGACAAATAAACAGTCAGTGGGCAGAGCAGGTATTCTCTGTAAAGAGAACAACTATTACCTAAAAATGCTCACACCTTCTACAAATATCTTTTTTACAAAGAAATACTTTGCATAAGGAAGAATGTAAAATCCAGGGAGCACATGCTGTATCACATGAAGACTTGAATGGCAGGATAATTATGGGTAATGGTAATTCAGTGCTTGTCATTTTAAAAAATGGGAAAACTCGAGTGTGTTCATGCAATTGAGTTATGTGTACTGCAGTACTTTGCAGTTATACTGTTTTTATTGTAGGACAAGACAATAAACACCCCATAGCCAACATGAAAACAACTGATGATCCACCAGTAGAGTCTCTTTTGCTAAATCTTCAAACCATAAAGGCAAATAAGTCATGTTAGGCAAAAGAACTACATCCCACACAGAAGTATTTGGTAAATACCGTAACTAATCTATACTAATAAAAGGCAAAGCCCTCACTGACTCACTCACTCACTCACTCATTGACTCATCACTAATTCTCCAACTTCCCGTGTAGGTAGAAGGCTGAAATTTGGCAGGCTTATTCCTGACAGCTTACTTACAAAAGTTAAGCAGGTTTCATTTCGAAATTCTACACGTAACGGTCATAACGGTTGATAACGGTCAACAACGTCCGCCATGTTGAACTTTCTTATTTATGGCCCCATCTTCACGAAATTTGGTAGGTGGCATCCCTGCACTAACCAAAACCAATGTACGTACTTATTTCGGTGGTGTGACGCCACTGTCAGCCACCATATTGAACTTTCCAACGTCACTAATTCTCCAACTTCCTGTGTAGGTAGAAGGCTGAAATTTGGTACGTATTTCGGTGGTATGATGCCACTGTCGGCCGCCATATTGAACTTTTTAACGGTCTTTGTTACTTATGTCCCCATCTTCAAGAAATTTGGTACGCGGGTTTCTGAATCCTACTTACATACATATATACGTCCATAGCATGCAGCTCGGTCACCGTGTGAGGCGGCGTTGGGAACTGTCACTTTATCGAGTGGTTTCCATGCCTGGAGATGGCACCTGCCTTTTCCATTTTCTTTGTTATACATTGCACAGCCATATCAGGCTCACTCTTGATATCCGGAGGAACATTGTGTCTTATGTATTGAATGACTGGGACAGGTTCAAGGTGTGGACTGATGGACGGTACAGGAGATAATTATACTACATAGGGGCACTAGAAGAGTGAAATGCTTAAGCCCTTCACCTATGGTTCTGCATGTGAGTTGGTGGCTGCCGCTGAATTGTTAGGTTGTCGCTTTCAAGTGTACCAAAATGGCCAAATATTTTATACCTTTGGACAACCGCCAATGTCTCTTAAACATCTTAGATTGACAGGTGACGATTTCATTAGTAGACACTTTGATGTTTATGAATGTTTAAACTCTCAAAAGCTGGATGTGAAGTTATCGATGAAACCGGTTGTATACTTACAACGCTTGACAGATGCCGAATGTCTCTTCAACACAAGTCCTACAAATACTGTCGTAATTGAAACAAACCATGAAACTCAAACCGATTATGACAGCAGCAATCCAAGCTGTCATATTTGAATCAAGATTACTGTTCACATGGCCAACTGTACGTTGCATGCTTAAGAGTAAGCTCAGCGCACAGCTTGGTCATATTACAACCGGAGGGCCGAACTCACAATGTGGTACACAAAGAGATCCTTAACAAATAATTATTGGTATATTTTCCCTCAGTTTAAAAAGGTATAATTTTCTTCTTAATAAAAATTTTAAGGCAGTACTTTGCCGCTGCAAAACACGGGTATTTTGTTAGTCAATAATAAAAGCAAAATGTTTGTGTTTTGAAATACACATCTGATATGCTACTTGTCAGCTTTCAAAGGTTTAAAGATCCTGATGAACGAACATCATGCATATGTCAATAACCAAGTCCTCACACAATATGAATTCTAAACATTGGGACTGTCAGAGGACACTGATGGGATGGTAAGTTAGAAGACAGTGTTTTGACACCACACAATTAGTCTACTTCTGTGCTGTAACTACTTTTATTTTCTGTTCATGTAAGCATTCTGAACTGCTGCCTGAAAGTTTTGGATAAAGTTTTTATTAGTTTAACAAAATTATTTACTGAACCACTCTAATTTGATTGTTGCGTTGTTGTTAAAATAATTTGTTTCTTACATGGGTTGCAAGGTGTTGGCTGGGAACAGTCATGTCATTCAGACTTGGTTACCACTTGTTTCTCAGAATCCAGCATGTCATCACCCAGTATGTTTCTAAAAAAATCATACAGCCTAACGATGTATTAGATTCCAGTTATAGTATAGTGTATTAATTGCTAAAAATTCAATTTCTTACAGCTTCAACCATCAAATCTTGATTAGCTCCTGCTTCCTGTATGGTGCCCTGGACATTAAACAGTACTGTTTATTCACTCTGTAATCTTTATCACTTTGTTACAATTGTGACAACTCTGTGGGGGCATGCCAGCCACCCAACCCGACACAGACAGACGCAGGAGGCACACTGATAAACAGACAAATGTTTTTATTTCTTTTCTTCACTTGTGGGCAACGCCTTCCCCTTTCCCACAAGTATAAGATGCAGTCCCAAGCACAAACACAATAAATCAATTCATTTTCCTTTTCTTTCTCTCTTTTCTCCTCCACTCCTCCTCAGCAAGCTTTGTTTCCCTCCTCCCGACTCTGGCTCTCCGAGCAGTGTCTGCTTGCCCCTTTTTAGTGCTCCAGGTGTTTGATGATGTACTGTATGTCCGGCAGCACCGCCGGGTGTTGTGTGCATTCCTGTTACCTTTATAGGTTTATAAAATCATTATTGTTACTTGTTCCTATTTTTTTTTTAGAAAACTTGTTGAAGAATGCCCAGTTGGGCACATTGTTGTTTGCAATGGCATGGCTCATTCCCATCCTGTTCAGTTTTCATTTTTCCTTTTGTAAAATTTGTTTCAGAATGCTCTTGTGTTAGTATTGTTTTTTGCAATAACCCCATAACTTTAAATTTTTATCTAATATCATTTTAATGATCCTTCCACAGAAATCTTTTCAGCTCACTTCACCAGGACCATGGGTTGATTTCACTATCTTCATGGGATAGCAAAATTTTCTTTTTTCATTTTTTTAACTACGCAGCATAGTGTTTTAGTTTTCTGTTTGCTTCTCACCACAGGGCATACCAAAACAAGGAATCTCCAATAACTGTGCTTGTTTGTTTTGATGGTAATATATTTTACATTCACATGTCGCTATATAATACAGACTAATAGGATGATATTGAAATGTTGATTTAGATGTATATACAGTGGTGTGAAAAACTATTTGCCCCCTTCCTAATTTCTTATTCTTTTGCATGTTTGTCACACAAAATGTTTCTGATCATCAAACACATTTAACCATTAGTCAAATATAACACAAGTAAACACAAAATGCAGTTTTTAAATGATGGTTTATATTATTTAGGTAGAAAAAAAATCCAAACCTACATGGCCCTGTGTGAAAAAGTAATTTCCCCCTTGGTAAAAAATAACCTAACTGTGGTGTATCACACCTGAGTTCAATTTCCGTAGCCACCCCCAGGCCTGATTACTGCCACACCTGTTTCAATCAAGAAATCACTTAAATAGGAGCTGCCTGACACAGAGAAGTAGACCAAAAGTACCTCAAAAGCTAGACATCATGCCAAGATCCAAAGAAATTCAGAAACAAATGAGAACAGAAGTAATTGAGATCTATCAGTCTGGTAAAGGTTATAAAGCCATTTCTAAAGCTTTGGGACTCCAGCAAACCACAGTGAGAGCCATTATCCACAAATGGCAAAAACATGGAAAAGTGGTGAACCTTCCCAGGAGTGGCCGGCAAACCAAAATTACCCCAAGAGCGCAGAGACGATTCATCCGAGAGGTCACAAAAGACCCCAGGACAACGTCTAAAGAACTGCAGGCCTCACTTGCCTCAATTAAGGTCAGTGTTCACGACTCCACCATAAGAAAGAGACTGGGCAAAATGGCCTGCATGGAAGATTTCAAGCGCAAACCACTATTAAGCAAAAGAACATTAGGGCTCGTCTCAATTTTGCTAAGAAACATCTCAATGATTGCCAAGACTTTTGGGAAAATACCTTGTGGACTGATGAGACAAAAGTTGAACTTTTGGAAGGCAAATGTCCCGTTACATCTGGCGTAAAAGGAACACAGCATTTCAGAAAAAGAACATCATACCAACAGTAAAATATGGTGGTGGTAGTGTAATGGTCTGGGGTTGTTTTGCTGCTTCAGGACCTGGAAGGCTTGCTGTGATAGATGGAACCATGAATTCTACTGTCTACCAAAAATCCTGAAGGAGAATGTCCAGCCATCTGTTCGTCAACTCAAGCTGAAGCGATCTTGGGTGCAAACAGGACAATGACCCAAAACACACCAGCAAATCCACCTCTGAATGGCTGAAGAAAAACAAAATGAAGACTTTGGAGTGGCCTAGTCAAAGTCCTGACCTGAATCCAATTCAGATGCTATGGCATGACCTTAAAAAGGCGGTTCATGCTAGAAAACCCTCAAATAAAGCTGAATTACAACAATTCTGCAAAGATGAGTGGGCCAAAATTCCTCCAGAGCGCTGTAAAAGACTCATTGCAAGTTATCGCAAACGCTTGATTGCAGTTATTGCTGCTAAGGGTGGCCCAACCAGTTATTAGGTTCAGGGGCAATTACTTTTCACACAGGGCCATGTAGGTTTGGATTTTTTTTTCTCCCTAAATAATAAAAACCATCATTTAAAAACTGCATTTTGTGTTTACTTGTGTTATATTTGACTAATGGTTAAATGTGTTTGATGATCAGAAACATTTTGTGTGACAAACATGCAAAAGAATAAGAAATCAGGAAGGGGGCAAACAGTTTTTCACACCACTGTAGATGTGATATAGAATATCTTTTGTAGCCCGTATGCCATTTATTTTGTGATGTATGCTCTGGGGAAAAGGGAGTAAATAATTCTACACTGTGATGAACATTTCTCAAAATTTTTGTTTTTATACATATACAGTAGATGGACATGCAAAAAACTAGAAGATGGTAGTGCTTAATTCTTTTGGAGAACTACCTCGTTCCAGAAACATACTGTATATCTCATGACTACTATCATTAGCATGCAAGCTGCTACATCAGGTGACATTGTTAATGGTGTCAGATATTTAAAATGATTTTTTATTATGTGTGTTTTCCTTAAATGAAACGTCAGAGGAAAACAGACAGAGAGGAAGAGAAGAAGAGCTGAAAGATAAAAGGTATATGTATAGGGTGGTCCAAATCTAATTATGCAATTTTAATTACGCTATAACTTAAGTTTATTACATAGAAAATCACCCGAAAAATCCCGGACCATCGAGAAGTGTGAGAAGTGACAACAAGAAGAATCATCTTCGTGCCGAACTGGAATCATCCCCGCATAAATTAAAGTCATCCAGATGATCTGGATCTGCATAATTAGATCTAGACCACCCTGTACATAATTGTACAGAATTAAAATAACACTTTGGAATGTATTGCATGTAAATATTTATTTGCATTTTGTTATTTTCAGTTAAGAATTTCACATCAATATGCTTGTTGCAACAGGTAGATGATGGGGAAAAATAAATCAAGAAAGTTGCCACCACAGTGCCCTGCCGTAATGAATCAAATTGGGTATGTAAAATCAGCGCACTGCACTTTAACAGGGTTTTTCATTAACAGCTGTTTCATTAACAGACACAGAATAAATAATCTGCATTTATGGTAGACCCACAAACTAATTCCAACCTTGTCTTGTACATTATAGGGTGATATGATAACCACTTTCTACACTGACCTGACTACTCAGAGGTTGGAGGTCATCAATTTTCATGACAAAATAATCTAACACCTATTTTGCAGCTGTACATGTAATTTTCATTTTAATTACGCTATTAATTAATAATAGGAAAGAACTCAAGATGCTTAGGAACAACAGAAACAAGCCTGATCTGGGTTAATTGAATTCATTATTAAGGGCAGTGACCTGTGAGAACACCTTGAAGTGAGCATAAAATATATAGAGTGTGACAGACAGCCAGGGGCCTTGCCAGGTTGGGATGCCCTTCTGATGGAAGGACTGGATTACTTCGGGGCCATGGGCTTGGAACTTGAAAGTGCTTCAGCAGATTGAGTAAATCTCCCCACAGTGGCAAACACCCCCATCTAATTATGCAAATGTAGATAATGTCCTAACTCCACACATGTATGTGCACACCCCACTGAGCTCTGCACCCTGCCCCACTGAGCATCCTTGTCAGCTCCATCTCGCGTCTTGCAGTGAGGTCTACTTGAATCCACCGTCTTTAAAACATGTAAGCTTTCTTTCTTAATTCTACAGTTTCTTGACTTGTATATTGTGGACTATGGCCGGCCATTCATCCCAGCCAATACCCCCAGGCTGCCAGATGGAGCCCTCCCTGCAGCATGGAGGTGCCCCAAATGCCAGTAGGGAATCATGGACTATGGGGTTTTAATGCACAGCCCTGCTGGATAGCGTCTGGGCTGAAAGGGGACGCTGCAGGGAGGCACAGAGACGTTTATTTTTCATATAGCCTGAAAGTACTTCCATGTCACGAGGAAGGAAGAAATAAAGTTCTTCCGGCCTGACGAAGAAAAGGAGTTTTCACCTGACACGGAAGTGCTGGGTAATCACATGACCTGAGGGATCAGAAGCACTTCCAGGTCATGGACTATAAAAGACTGTGGGAGATCCCAGACGGGCGAGCTGAGTTGGGAGGAAGGGATCAACGCATCTGGGTGTGGAGGATTGTTATTGATATATTATTGTGTTATTGATATATGAGTATTGTGGAGTGGAGAGTGCTTTGTGCACATTATAGTACAAATAAATGTAATATTTGGACTTTTATCTGGTGTCTGGTCTGAGGGTTCAAGGGGACGACAGTGCCCCCTATCTGTCACAATATATACATTTTTTCATATTACAACACACTCAGCCAGGGAAGTTACAATGTTATATATAACAGAATTTCTTTGATATACAAGAAGAAACAACTATTTGTTTGATAAGTCCAAGCAGGCATTTTGGGAGGTTTATTTGCATAAGAAGTGTGATTCGAAAATACGCTCTTGAGCTATGGACAAACACAGCAGCTTGCTATGTATTTAATGACAAATGAATTGGTATATTAAAGAATCACTGCAATAGGGATGCAATTCTCTATACCTTAGAAAGCTAAACCTCTGCTATATCAAAAGCTGAGAGATGGGGCATTTTAAAAATCAGACTGAACAGTGATCTCCACTGCGCGTCACTTTGAGAAGAAAACAGTGGAATAATAGCGAATGCTTATCTGCAAACTTTTAAAGAGTCAGTGCTTTATAAAGAAGTTGTTGAGGCATATAGAGACAAATGAGTAACCACTTGAAAGCGTAACTTCTGCTTTTTTTTACTGGGTAAATGCTCAACCTTTGAAACTAAGATGATCTTACTTACAGACTGAAAACCTTGTGCACAGTAGAGAAACATGGAACACAGAATTTAACAAGAAAATTGTGAACTTCAAGTATAAGAGTAAGCAAATGAATGACTTTATACATCCTCTGTGAAATGTGACCTTATTGTCAGTCCTGGGGACGATGAATGTGGATGAACATTAGCATGTGAAATTGTATAGCATGTGAATTGTTCAGACTCAAATCATCTACTGTCATTTTGCGTATTTGTCAATGGTAGTGGCTTTTATAATAGAGGTCTTTTACATTACAAAAATAACGTAATAAATGTGCTTTGCTTCCGAGAGTTTCAGCATCATAGTATCAGTGCTAGTTGAACTGATACCGATGCATATGTAGAGACCAAATATCGGTCCAATATATCGGTGACCAGAGGTGGGTAGTAATGAGTTACATTTACACCGTTAAATTTACTTGAGTAACTTTTTTTCCATTAGATACGCTATATTTTTGCCAGAGAGAAGCCGCCAGTGGATCTACTGTATGGCTGTTTCACCAATCAGACGTAGCAATAATAATCACAAGACTCCGTTTCACCAGTCAGACATAGCAACAATAATCACAAGACTCCGTTTCACAAATCAGACGTAGCCATGCAGTCACATGACCACAAACAAACTGTGGCGGCATAGCGGCACAAACTCTTCAAAGACAGTGGACAGGGAAAGAAAGAATACAAGTGGGACCTCGGTTTGCGAGCATAATTCATTCCGGAAATGTGCTCACAATCCAAAGCACTCATATATCAAAGCGAATTTCCCCATAAGAAATAATGGAAACTTAGATGATTCGTTCCACAACCCAAAACTATTCATATAAAAATGATTAATACAAAATATAAAGTAAAAATACATAACACAAATGAACCTGCACTTTATCTTTGAAAAGAATCATGACTGGTGTGAGTGAGTTTCTAAACTTTTGTGGGATTTCAACCAATGGGACGGCACGCGGAGAATGTCCCAAAGCAACCGTAGGCACCCAGCGCTGTAACAGTTCGCCGTAAAAGTGAATCCAAAAAGATCGCGGTCATGCTATAAGCACCTGCCGTTGATGGGTGATGCAAGGAACAAGGAACATTATAAATGTGCAGGGCACTGTATTACTTGGCCACTAACCTAGGCATGACCCTGCCTGACTGCTGTATCTGTGTATAGTAGAATTTATTAAACATTTTAGTTTGTCTTGCAAAACACTCGCAAACCAAGTTACTGGCAATCCAAGGTTCCAATTGTACATGAAAAGGAAGAGCCAACTCCTGCTGAAGCTTAACACTACAATGACCAGAGCCTACGAAATAACTCATAGATCCGGCCCACCTTAAATCCGTTCGCACCTTTCCGTCAGCGTCTTTTGTCTTGTAAATGTGCCGATAAAGACAAGCAGCAAGCAGCCTGGTATCCCATCCCCCTACTGCCGCAGAACGTGCACAAAGTTCTCCCAGCTTATGCCTTGATTGATTATCTGGGAGTGAAGTGCTGGAGTTTTAGAGTGGAAATAATAGATCATTATTTGGAACACATGCATTTCAAGTGTGTTCCATTTCTACAATAATCTGTGTAAACACTCTTCTTTTCTCAGTGGCCCCCGTGTATGCCTTGCACAGTACATGTGCGTTGATCGCCGCCAGGTCAAGCTTGTTACAGCACACAGCAACTGGCCACCTGCGTGTTCCTGCTTGCACTGAACAAGGTCACATCTTCTGGTGCACAATGTCAACGCAGCACGGAGAAAAAAAGAAAGAGACAACTATATGGGACATTGGGTATAAATTTATTGTACTTGTAAAAGTTATCTTTTTTCAGTTTTATTGTTTCAATCACGATCATGCTCTAACCCCCTGCCCCTCCTGATCTGACTGTAACTAACAGCGCCAGTATAAATTCACACCCAATCTGACGCTGTTTGTTTTTAAATAATATTGCATCCGTGCGATGATGTTTTCTGATTGGTACTATTCAGGTCATAAAATGATTTCTTCAAAATGTCACATATATTGTCTCTTTCTTTCAGGTGTGTAATAGAAACCACAGCACAGAGAGAAGTGTGTGCATTGCAACAGGTACACATGTCGTAAATATAGGAAGGATGGTCGCTGCGTGTGTATGAACTGTTAACATTTGCATTTGATGATTGTATATAGAGCTGAACTGACCTCTCTGTACTATTCTTTTCTCTGCATGTCCTGGAGTACAAAAGAAACAGCACCATACAGCAACGTGGAAACTGGCAACATCGGGGAAAAAAAAACCAGATGGTCACTGATTACAACCGCAAGATGTTATGCGAATGAATATGAATAATGTTGCATCCGTGCCACAATGTTTTCCGAAATGTACTATACAGGTCATACAATGAATAATTCCAAATATCATATATACTTGTGTCTCGTTTTTTTTTTTTTTTGACATCATAGACCATAAGGTGCATACTAATTCAGCATGCACAGGAACACTCAATAAAACTGAATATAAAAAAATCAAGTGACGGTGAGATACGAAGAAGGCAGATTCACTAGCGTTTGTGTGTCAGCTTTTATGCCTACAGATCAGAGAATGTCCAGGTCCATTGCCTCAAAACACCACTCACATCTAGTTGTTCCCAGTTTCAAATAAAAACTAACAGCGTCAGATCCCTGGGGGGGTGAGTGAAAAAAAAAATGGTAACTTTTACAAGTCCTATAAATGTACACCGTCTGTTACAGACACACACCAAATGTATGTGTGTATTGTATAATATTAACAATAAGAGCAGCTCACTACTTAAAAGCGGCAAATAAAGGAGGCAATTGGGATCAAACCGGGGACTCTTGACTACAAGTCAGCAAATCTTACCACTACGCCACGGAAGCTGTTGTATTGTTCTCGAACCTTTTGTGAAAGTGTTTATTTAATCTTTGGACTTCAGGCTTCACACATTATATAGTTTATGCCAACATTTTGTCATTTACTACTAAAATATGAAAAACGTTTATGTTTTAACAATGTGTTTACACAGATTATTGTAGAAACGGAACATACATGAAATGCATGTGTTCCAAATAACAATCTATTATTTCCACTCTAAAACTCCAGCACTTCACTCCTAGATAATCAACAAGGCATAAGCTTGGAGAACTTTGTGCACGTTCTGCGGCAGAGGGGGGATCGGATACCAGGCTGCTTGCTGCGTGTCTTTATTGGCACATTTACAGTACAAAAGACTCTGACGGAGAGGTGCGAACGGATTTAAGGTGGGCCGGATGTACGAGTTTCTTCGTAGGCTCTGGTAATTATAGTGCTAACCATCACTTCACTGAGTGAAGAACAAGCACGTTTTAACCAAACATGCACAGACACAGACACAGACAGTCAAGGTAAAATGAGACTTCTTGTACGTCCAGAAGCTGTCTTGTTCTAATGTTATTTTCTATCAGCTGTGCTATTTGAAGGGCAAGTGAATATGCAGTATTATACTGTCAATGTACAGTATATCTTGTCACTGTAAGTAGTTTGCACTGTTCAAACATACATGTTACTGACTGTAGGTATTGGCTTCAAAAGTTTTGTTCTGAAAAACTGAGATTTGTGCATCTTTATTTTGTAAAGATATTATTTATTTCTACTCATTTTTTATTTTATTATTTGGAAATAGCAGAATTTGTACATTATTTTATATTTTTGTCTGTCTTACTACAACATTTCTAAAAAATAAATAATTTATTATGATCACACAGTTACTCAGTACCTGAGTAGTCTTTTCACCAAATACATTTCTACTCTTACTTGAGTAACTTTTTGGATGACTACTTTTTACTTCTACTTGAGTAATATTATTTTGAAGTAACGCTACTCTTAATTGAGTACAATTTTTGGCTACTCTACCCACCTCTGTCAGTGACTGATCTTATCAGTCAGGCCCTAACTGAGTGCTTTCTAACATTAAACCTCTTCTCTGTATAAGCCTTCCTCAGCATCTTTCTCTTGGTCTTCCATCCGTCACGTCCTTGGGATATTTCTCTAGGGACACACTGTAGACTTGCCCTAGCCATCTGATCCTTCCTAAGTTGATTTTTCCCACAATATCTGGCTTCCTATGCAGCTAGTCCTTCATTTGTTGGGATGTGCCAAAGTTTATCTCCATAAAGTAGTTCATATATTCACATCTTCTGAGATCTGAGTCAATTACAACTCTTGTAAAGAAGAACCTTACAGGGTAAGGGGGAAATCTGTAGTCTCAGAGCCACTTGCTCCAAGATGAACTCCCACCAGAACTTTGCCCTTCCCATAAAGCCCATGGCTTTATAGCGTTTTACAGAAACCAGTTTTGGACAGGAATATCCCACCTCTCTTAAGTGTGTGCTAACCTCCAAACAGTCTTCCTAGCCCTATCTCTTACCTAGATGCCTTTTAAGAATCAACTTTTGCTAGAGGGCTAAAGGTCTGGGTACTCATTTACATACAGTTTCTCTGAAATTGTTAGTGTTGGTTTCTAATGTTCTATTAAGAGACAAATTGTGTATGTTGGGATTACTCTTATTTTATGTGCTACTCTGATAGCACTTTAACCCCTTATAGAATATTTATTCATATGCTGTGCACATTTTTTGGCTAAGTGGGTGCAAATTCAACAATGGTTAAATTACAATTGCATGTCTTTATATATAATCTTATTTATCTTTACATACTATAAATAAAGCACTATAAAATAGAATCCATATAGAAAATATGAAGCATATAATGTGAATGATACTTGTATACTACAAAGGTATTTTTTATTTTTCTAAACATAAGACATTTTAGTAGGAAATCTTACTAAGCTGAGCATTTCATTATTGCACTTTGCATTTCATTTTTGTATTTTGGAAAAAATATTTCAAAATGCTGAACAGAAAAAAAAGATTATACAGCAGACCACAGTTAAAAATATCAGAGACAATTCATGAAAAATAGGACTGTTTAGATCAACCCTGCTTATTATTTAAATGGGAAATGTCACAGCTGTTGCATCAATTCACACATTTTGGTTGAATATTATTATCAAAGCCATCAGCTGCCTTTTTCTTGAGTAGAAAGTATATGCGCAGATTCCTGCAGACTACTGCCAAGGTAGAAAAGTGGTAGGTTTCTTGCTTCCCCTCAGATTTAATGAGATGTGAATCTGAGACATACATCCTAAATTTATTATGATGTAAATTTATTTTTTACCATTTCTATACATGCACTATGTGGTGCTTTTGGGTGTTTAGTATTTCAAGGGAGACTGTGTAGTTTTTGCAGTTTTTACTGGGACGATATTAGTCATAGGCATGTAAAACATGTAATTTGCCTCTTTTTATAATGTATATATGGGCAGTTAGAGGACTCACTCACTATTTTGAAAAGAACCATTAACAGCGTGAGCCATCACTGCACTTTACAGAGCTAACAGGACTGCAACACAAATATAATAAATGGCAAGAAAGGAAATGCAAAAAGCCAAGCAACTTGTGGCAGCAATCAGAGAAAGAAGGTTCCCAATAATCGATCTGAATGTTGGAATACAGCATTTAGATATAGTGTATGTCACTATACCATGGATGAGGGTACTAGAATGGATTTGGTAGTTCCATAATTTACACTCTGTGCTCTGGGGCTTTGAGCAGAGAAGTTACTGCTCAACAGATTATGCATTTGGGGCTTCCAGTAGGGCCAATCATATTTCCAAGACCTCAGGCAACAGCATGAGGAAAAAGGCATTGTAGTACTGGCAAGAGTAGGCACATCTGAAGTGCTTAGTCCTTTAACAGTTCTCAGTTGTGCATGGACACAAGGAGACAGATTGGACAGATTTTTGTCTTTGTGCCCAATTGCTTTCATGTTAGGCTTGATGCCTGTCTTGTGATACAAGTCATTGAAAATGAAGTATGGACACACTTACTTGCCCACTCATCTCTACTAATGGCATCAAAGCTTCCAATGTATTGTTTATCCAAATAGTCTTATCATGACCTGGTAGATTTAAATTTTACTACTTTTTTTTCTCTTATGATTGCATAGTGCAGGTATTCTCCCTATGTCTGTAATACACAGCTAGAGGCCTACATTCCTGTAGAATCCATGCATTATCTATGGGACCCGACTCAAAAGTTTTACAAAAGTACTAAATTTAAGACCTTTGAGTGGCTAGGTTTTATTCATGTGGTCAGGTACAGGCAGTCAAAACGTAAAGCAGGAGTGTTGAACTCAAAGCCTGCAAGCCAGATCCGGTCTATGGGCCTTTATAATGTGGCCCAGATCATCATCAATATGCCCTCTGGTGATGGGTTAGTTTTCTCAAAAGATCGGCTTTAATGTTTGTCTGTTATGTTCATACAGTATATTGATCATATTCATGTAGGATTTAGTTGGATTACATTTGCACCAGCCATTAAAATGACCCTTAAGTAGCCAACTGCATTTGTTTGTGCAGCATGATGTATCACAGCTGCTAGAAACTGCAAATGACCCAACAAAAGAAATGTGAAAATAAAGTGGCATGCCACTTTGTCATAAAGAACATTAGTATTTTACCACATTGACAAAGATGTATAGATAGATAGATAGATAGATACACACGGTATTTAGGGCTATTTTTCAACCCACCCACTCTCAAAGCATTTTAACCATGTTTTTTTGTCCATCTACCATTATGATATTTCCAAGGAAGAACCCATCCACCACCTCCATTGTGTTATGGTATATACCCATTCTATTACACTGAATATCTCTGTGGGGACACCCCTTCCCCACCCTTGCTTTCTGGTGTGTCATTTGGTCTACCTCATTTATTGGGCTATACCTTTTGAGAAAATTAGATTTTTTTTAAGGTTTCTTTGGGCTATACATTTTTAAGGTCTTGGCAACCCTGTTCTGACTGTTTTTTGATGGTTTCAGAATTGGAATTCCAGTCAATTAACTGTTATGGTAAATTTATTTACTATACCAGTACTTCTCAAACTCAGTTCTGACAACTTCAAATGGCTGCAAGTTTTTGTTCTATCCAGTTTCACAACACTGGATGCTTTAAGGCTGTAACTAAGGTGCTTATATATGGAGGAATATTTCAGACAAAATTAAATAAATAAATGTGCAAATAAATAAAAGCACTGTGAAATGTGGGCATAAATAAATGTGTCATGAAATGTGAGCATAAATAAATAAGTGTGTCACAAAATATGTTTTTGCTTATTTATTTAATAGCCATGTGTGCCCAACTATGTTGCACGTGTTAAAGTTGTCTGTGAAGGGCTCCCTGTTTAAATGCGGCTGCCAGTCGTGAACTGGGCCCTTCGTCGCACAGCATTATGATTTTTTATAAGGGAAACAAAATTACAAAAGAAAACCCTTGGACGTTGATTCGATTGGAACGGCCTACTCGGAATCACTGTCCGAATAGTAATTATGTGGTGGTGTAGGAGCATTTCTGTTTCTGTCCGTTCACAGTACATCTCGTTTTCACGATGCTATCATTTCCTCTCACGATGTCTTCTCAACCTTTCTCCAATCTCGCAGGTTGCTTTGTGGTAATCCAAAGAGTAAGGCAATATACATGGAGCAATGGTTATAAAAGGGGGACACATAGGTATCCAGGCTCTTTAAAGCATAAATAGGGATCACTTCATTGACATGTGAGCAAGCCACGGTACAACTGTGAGACGCGCAGCACTCGCCAGCTACAATGTAACAATAATAATTTCCGGAATGTGCTGTTATGTTGTCATTCATTTTACCCGCTGTCTTTCTTTCATTCATATGTTACGTAGGCACGTACCTTTTATCTTCGGCAATCTCATTCTCTAACCAGGCCTCAGGAGCTAACCAGCGTAACACTGTTCACCACCCCTTTCGTTATTCCACCACATTGTTGACTTTCGTGAGTAACAACAACGTACTAAACTGTAAGCTGGTCTACGCATGCGTGGAATTCGCAGACAAACAAAGATCAACATCTAAATGAAGATCTCTTTAGTTAATTTAAAGCACAACAATTTGTTTAGTTTGAATGTCTGTGTTTTGAGGTGTGACTGGAGTACTACAGTCTTCAGTAGTATAAGCCTGGAGGAGATTCTTAATGCAATGCCTGTGTTATAGCTGTCTCTCTACTGGCATCTAGTGCTTCTTCTTCTAATTCATTCATGGACAAACAAAGATCAAGATCCAAATGAAGATTATATACAGTAATCCCTCCTCAATCGCGGGGGTTGCGTTCCAGAACCCCCCGCGATAGACGAAAATCCGCAAAGTAGAAACCATATGTTTATGTAGTTATTTTTATATATTTTAAGCCTTTATAAACTCTCCCACACTGTTAACATTATTAGAGCCCTCTAGACATGAAATAACACCCTTTAGTCAAAAATTTAAACTGTGCTCTATGACAAGACAGAGATGACAGTTCTTTCTCACAATTAAAAGAATGCAAATAGATCTTCTTCTCTTCAGGAGCAGAGAGTTTCAGAGGGAGAGAGAGAGAGAGAGAGAGCTCGCAAAGAAAAGCAAACAATCAAAAAATCAATACGTGTGCTTTTAAGTTTGCCGCGGCATTTTTTAGAGGAGCGTTAGTATCTTCTAAGCAAACAGCCTCTGTGCAAACAGCCCCTCTGCTCACATCTCCTCCGTCAGGCGCAGAGAACGTCAGAGAGAGAGCGAGATTAAAGCAACAATCAAAAAATCAATACATGTGCTTTTGTGCTTTTAAATATGCCGAGCACCGCAATAAAGCGGCATTTTTTTAGAGGAGCGTCAGTATCTTTTAAGCAAACAGCCGCTGTGCAAACAGCACCTCTGCTCACACCCCCTCCGTCAGGCGCAGAGAATGTCAGAGAGGGTGAGAGAGAGGCAGAGACAAGCAAACAATCAAGCTCCGCGCGGGATGCATATCTTATAGCATTGAGGAGTTTTAGTTAATATGTAATGCATGCTCTGATTGGGTAGCTTCTAAGCCATCTGTCAATAGCGTCCCTTGTATGAAATCAACAGGGCAAACAAACTGAGGAAGCGTGTAGCATAAATTAAAAGACCCACTGTCTGCAGAAATCCACGAACCAGCGAAAAATCTGTGATATATATTTAGATGTGCTTACATTTAAAATCCGCGATAGAGTGAAACTGCGAAAGTCGAAGCGCGATATAGCGAGGGATTACTGTATAGAGATTTTATTTTGTCCATAATATTCTTCCAAACACATCATGAAATACAGCTTGAAATAAAACTTTTATTTTCACTGGATAAAGTTGAGAGGGTGTGCTCTAGCACATACTATATTCTGATTGGTGAATTGTCTTCTGTAGATTGCTAATGCCTAATTCAATATGTCAAAGTGGGCGATGGAGGTAAATGATTAATTTATTATTAATTAAAATTAGGTAAATGCTAAATCATTCATTAATTAATTAGAAAAATGCGTACTACTGACGATGAAATGGATTCTACCAAAGTTATCACGTATTTCAGAGAGAAAATGAAAGATTTATCAGAAGAAATTACAATGCTGGCTGCTCTTTTAGACTATGATATTGATTAAATTATTTTTGAAAACAATTAAAGAATTGGTACAACAGGCTAGGCTCCATACCCATTCAGTTGATGAAGTTACATGCTCTGAACGCCCATCCTTTGAGAATTCCAGCTGAGTCAATAGAACATCTTCTTTTATGCTGTTTAAAAGTACAACAGATAGAAGATCTACAGTATATGGTGTATCAGAGAAGACCATTATAGGGCGAATGAGCCAATGTGAGATACAGTGTAGTGTACCTGCATCAGTTTAGACACTTTGACAGAGAAACCAAAAAGAAAGCCAACTAATATTTTGAATTGGATATATGATGCTTCTTTAATAAGTCAAAAGTCACATGCATATTCACAGACCTTTTGCAGTTTTATGATAATGAGCACCCTGAATTGATGTCTCTTTTTACAAAAATGCTAGAAGTTATGTGGCCGAAAGTATTTTAACCCTTTAAAGTGTCTGCTTACTCACAGATTAGAGCTGCATACAGTAGTTGTGTGAGTAGTCAGCCAAATAACTTCAGCCTCATTGCTTTTGTTTATTCACAGTGTCTCAGATCTCTATTCCTACATCTCAGATGATGAGTTAGATGTCATTATCTCTAACAGCCATTGACAACACCCAAACATGGGATAGAAGATGATACATGGACATCAGAAATTGCAGGAAGTACAAGTCCCAGGTATGTTGTATTTATTATGCGGTAGCTGTTTTTGTGAGTATAAGGTTTTGCCACCAGCAAACTTGATGTCGAATTTACAAAAAAAAAAAAGTCAGTGCGTAGACTGGATCTAGAAGGTGTTGTGATGAGATCTCTGAGACTGCATACATTAAGGAAATGTCATTATTTTGTTACTGGACCTAATTGTGGCACATAGATGGCAACCACAAGTTGATCATGTAAGGTGCAGCTGTCATAAATTCACTTCAAATAGGGAAATATTAACCTTCCCCATATCAGTTATCGTTAGGCTTCATATGCTTATGTATAGTGATACACTGTAATGAATCTCAATTTATAGTCAACTTGCAGTTACTCTAGTTGATTTTCAGGTTATCATATATTGCTTTTATTTTGCTTAGTACATCTATTTGTGAGTGTTAATTCTGAAAATGTTTTCCTCATGCAGTTGGTAGAGGTTGGTGGCACATAGAATAGACGGCTTTAGTTGGTTTCTCGTGTACCTAACAGTGTCAGCTAATAACTGTGCTGACATGGTCCTGAATAGTTTTCTTTCTGCTGTGGAACAATTTGGCTTACCATCCAGAGTCTGATCAGATGAAAGTGGAGGGAATGTTGGTGTAGCAGAAGTCATGGTAGAGGGCACAACCAAAGGAATATAATTTTGGATATTCTGAATGAATTGTCAGTATGGTATAAGGATAGCTTGAATAGCTGGCCAGAGTTACACAACTGAAGCCCTTGTTACAAGTCTGCCTTTATCTGGTAGATGAATAAAAAAGGAGAGAATGATTTCTACATTTTGAGTCTCATTTTATCCAACAACAATAACCCACATGATATAACTGTCTGTTTGAGTGATCTCAATTTAAGAAGTTTTTACAGATTTTTTTTCATCTAACAGAATTGGGAGAGTGTGGAGAGATGTGTATGAGCATGTACTTCACCACTGGAATTTCTTTCCATTAATAAATGCACCTTAACTCTTTCCAAAATGCCTGGAACCACCAAGGTCTGTGAAGTGAAGGACATCCAACTCCTTTACAACTGTGGAAGGGACACATGAAACAAGACCTAGATGACCCCACAGAGGTACCGATTTTAACACTTCCCCCAGGAAAGAAAGTTTAGTGTCAGGTGCTCCTTTAGTGTAATAGGAACCACAGCATAGAGAGAAGTGTGTACATTGCAATAGGTACACATGTCATAAATGTAGAAAGGACGGTCCTTGGGTGTGTGGGAATTATTAACATTTGAATTTGATGATTGCATATAGCGTGGAACTAATCTCTCTGTACTATTCTGTCCTCTGCATCTCCTGGAGTACAAAAGAAACACCACCATGCATCAAAATGTGGAGACTGGGCAAGATCGAAAAAAAAAAAACCGCAGTCACTGATTACAACCTGCATGAAGGTATGCAAATGAATACAATGTTGCTTCAGGGCAACAATGTTTTCCAAAATGTACTATACAGGTAATAAAATGAATTATTCTAAATGTCATATATACCTGTGTCTCTCTTTTTTGTCAGTGCAGCATTGACATCATGGACCGCAAGGTACATGCAAATTCAGCGTGAACAAGACCACTCAAGAATTAAACTGAATAAAAAAAATTCACATCCCTATCAGTCATGCACACCACTCACACCCACAGTTTTTCCAGTCCCAGTCTTGTTCACACTCAAGATCTGACACTGTTTTCAAATAAAGTGGTGGTACAACAAAACAAATCAAGAATCTGAAAACAGCATCAGATTGGGGGTTTGGGGTGGGAATGGGGATTTGTGGGAGCGTAAACATAACTGAGAGAATAAAACTGGAAAAAAAATGCTAACTTTTACAACTTTTACAAGTACTATAAATTTACACCAGCTGTTACCTACGCAAATCAAATGTATGCTTTTATGGTTTAATATTAACATTAAGAGCAACTCACTACTCAAAATGGTAAATTTGGCAGGCGACCAGGATCAAACCAGCAACCACTTGATTATGAGTCAGGAGTTATTACCGCTACACTACAGAAGGTGTTGTATCACTAGCCTACACTAATGCGCTTTCTTTTTCTTTGGTTATATTCTTGAATAAAAGTGTACTTGTTTTGTTATACTTGTACCTTTTGTGAAAGTGTTTATTTGATATTTGGACTTCAGGCTTTACACATTATACACTTCATGTGTACATTTTGTCATTTATTACTAAAACATGAAAAACGTTTGTTTTAATGATGTGTTTACATAGATTGTTGTAGACATGAAACACACATGAAATGTATGTATTGCAAATGACAATATATTATTTACCCTATGCAGCTCCAGGTACTTCATTCCAAGATGAACACTGAACACTGAGAAGTGGTGGGCAGGGGGGGGGGAAATGGGATAGCAGGCTGCTTTTTGGTTGTGCTGATCGACGCATTTACAACACAAGATACTGACGGAGAGGTGCGAAAGGATTTAAGGTGGGCTGGGATAACAAGTTTTTTCATAGGCTTCAGGAATTCTAGTGTTAATAGTGTGTATTCAACTGAACTTTTCTGTACAACAACACATCCATTGAATCTCACCAAACAATCTTGATTCTGCGGGGAATATTCTTTAATATTGTTCCCATTTTACAATGTAAAATATGTGTAGTTATTATTTGTGTTATGTGCAAATAGAAAATTCTGGAAACAACTATGACCAGTAGATATTCTCGTGATCAGATTTCAACAAACTTTAACACAAAAACAATGAATAACAAATAGGGAGTTCATACTTGTGGACAAAAGACTTAACACAAATTCTCATTTAAAATCAGTGTTCTATATTGACAGCAATTATGGAGTTGATTGGGTTAGACCTCACAGCAACCACAACAGTGTGTCTGTGCCAGAGATTCAACTGCCTTGTGGTCTCATTGCTTGTTCCAGCTGACAGCTGTGATGATGCAATGTCCAATTTTGTAGAAACTGTGCAACTCATTAGAAGCAAGGTCAACTGATTAGGGTGACAGTTTCTTGACTTTTATTTTTAAACCACCCCATAAATTGTCCCTTTTTAATGTAACTGAATTATACGTTAGCAAGCATATATAGTCCTAACAAGAGAATAAAGAGTGATTTCTGAAGAAAAAGACACAATTTTAAGTTGCAATATTAACAAGGAAATACATAGTAACACTAACCATTCAAAAATTATGCAATTGTAATATAAATGAAACATAAATCAACATAAATGACAAAATGAGTGGATAAGTAACATTTAAATCATCAGGCAAAGTCAAACCCAGAATAAACACTGCTAATTGAAGATTTAACAGAGATCTCAAAGTCTGAGTAGTTGTGTAGGTTAGCAGGTATCTTCAGTTTTTCAAAACTTGTGGCTGATGTCATACCGGTAGCAGTCAATAGCTCAACATTAAGTTCCTTTGGGAGGATCTCCCATCCCACCCAGAATTTAAGGAGGTCAGCCAATTCTCTTGATGATGCTGCAAAGTATGTAAACTGTAAGAGTTGATTTTCATTTTTATCAGGTGGCAGTGCCTTCCTTGTCATAGAACATTATATATAAACATACCATTTTCAATGAACATTATCAAGAAACCTGCATTTTGTTTCCACACAGAACTCTTCATCATCATCGTCACCGCAAGCTTCCATCAGCCAGTTATTACTCTCAAGAATCATCTTTAAAGAGAATATTCACACAAATGAAAATCACGAACTGTTTCACAAATCTTCAATTTCAAAAAGTCCAGAGTGCTAAAATTAAACTTGTAGCATTAACAGGTAGACTTTTTTGTACAAATTGTTCCTTGTTCAATACTTTTAAATGCTGCACTGTGTATTCTTTATTGGTAGAGGGAATAAGTTCCAAATTTCTGCACTGTGTTGTCCCAGCAATTTTCAGGAGCTCAAAACTTCCAGCATCTGTAAGCCTAGGGGAAGACCTTGTTTAGCTTTTTGTTAAGGACTTCTGGGTCAGCTTCATTTCCTATGCAACAAGCAAAATAACACAGATAAAAGCTAAATATCAAAGGTTTCAAAGTTCTAGTCTAACACTGGGACTATCAAATTTGCTTTGCAGCTCTGTCTTTAACTAGCTGTATAAGATGGTGCACAATTTGATAATTTAATGGTTATTCCTTGTGCAGATATGGTAACAATTTGTTATGTGAACAAGCGTGGGTGTATTTCATTATCTACTTCTCTCGCATGCCTAATATCTAAAAAGGAGTCCAGCAACTGGGTGCAGAGAAGTGGAAGAACGCAAGAAGGCTGACTTTCCATTCTATAATTACATATCACACATTTAACTTACCCGTTTAATTTCACCTTAATGATCTTTTCACACTGTTGACATTATTCTGCAAAACCAAAGTCCTTACTCTACTTTAAATTTTAAATTTACCGTACATACTCGCGTATAAGTTGGGTCTTGAAACCCAAAAAATCGTTCATAAATATATCATTCCCATGTTTAATAACATGCTTTAACGCCTATCATCATGAAAATGATATCAAGTATACATCTCAGTATTTTAATTATTCAGAGAGCTGTAATATCACAAATGTAATGGATTCTGTGTCCAGTCAGAGGAACAGAAAGCCTGTTTATGAAGCATGTAGTGATTCACACAAAGAGCACATAAAAGAACAAATACAATACAAAGCATTTAACATGCTACTTTAGTTATAAGGTATTTGAGAAACTAGTAAATTAAACAATCTAAAGATGCAGTTTATGATGTTCTACTATAATGACAAAATAAACTATATGATTAAAGTGGAAATTTTGAGATTAAAGTTGACATTTTGAGCTTTTTTCTCACTGTGTCCCTACTTTTTTCTTTTCTCTGTACCATAATAAGCTTTTCACAGTGACTTTGATATCTGATAACTTTTCTTTTATTTTGGGCGCTGTGCGACTTTGTGAACTTGAGGTTTTGAGTTTATCTGACACTCTATGTCACTCGATCAACTTCCTTTTGTTGTTTATACCACTGTTTAAACCAACAAATTGTACGTTTTTCCTTGCCTTCACGTGGTATTCGCTGAAATTCTTCCATTTTCCCCCAATGCTTTTGCCAATGCATTTTCACAGAAAACTGTGCTTTAGGGCTATTTATATTGATTTGCATATTCAATGAGGCATAATTCTGGGAGGAGTATAGGAGTGGCAGCAGGCGTGTGCACGTGCGTTACTTTTCATGTTGACCGGGATTTATGGAGCGGAAGAACGTGGAAGTTAGCGAACGCACAGATTTATGCATCTGATTTTTTTTGTGTGTATGCACATTTCCAATTTTGTCCTTACGCCATGTTTTAGTGTGAATTCTATGCACGCCGTTATGAATGAGGCCCTTGGTGTTTTGGTGGAGGTGTGATCGCTTAGACAATATAATTTATGTGTGTTCACATAATGCTTGTACTAGGCTTGGAGAGCCTGTCCTTCTTGTAGAACCTAAATAGCCTCCTTTTGTTGTTTGAGCCCCCATATGGGGCACATAGCTGTGCTACCTCTGCTGTTAATTAAAGAAGCAACACATGCTGCAGTAACTTTGCTTTCAAGATGACATTTAATATGGTCAATAAAAGCTTATCACTGTATTTATTTTACTGCAACAACACTGGAAGCCCTTTTACAGTACATGTAGAGTTAAATCATACTTTCTGGAATTAAATACCGTGTTTAGAGAATTGCTTAGGAAACCTAATAGTATCAACATACTACAAATAACTAGATTGTAATAATTATGTTTTTTTATAAAAAGAATTTTAAATGGACAAAGGATGACAGGAAGAGAATGGTAAAACTGAATCAGGACACCAGGGAACGCCATATAGACATGTTATGCTCACTAAACAGCAAAGAGCTATAGGACTTACAGTGAGCAAAAAATAAATAAATAAATGAAAAGCAGAAATAAATGTATAAAAACCTGATTTAAACAATAGTAATGGGGGTTGGTGATAAGTGTTGTTTAATTATTAAAAAGAAAAAATACAGCTTAAAACAACAACAAAAAAAAACCACAAACCAATGATATCAAGAGTACACACTGAAATGAAAATGAATCAAACTTTTATATATTAAAGGGGTAAAAAAGCAGAAAAAGGCAAAGGTAGTTGACTAACAATTACAGAGAGTAAGAGATCAGAAATACAATTGCAGTGGAACCTCAGTTAACAAACTTAATCCGTTCTGCAACTCTGTTTGCTAACCAAAACGTTCGCTAACCAAAGAAAATTTTCCCATTGAAATGAATGTAAATAAAATTAATCCATTCAAGCCTCAGAAATTTTGTAATTTTATTTTTTTAAGGGTTTTTCTGTGATGAAAAATATAGAAAAAAAATGTATATATCATTAGTAGAAACAAATAAACTAAATTACATAAAACAGCACTGTATTTACCTTGTTTGTTGTAGTTGGTGGCATAGGTAGATGGCGGAGGAAGAGGAGAAGGAAGCTACTGTTTTGAAGGGGAATCCCCCTCCATAAAAAAATCTGGTAACACTGATTTGGGGGTTTTTCACATTGTGATTCCTTTTCTTTGGGCACAAGAAAGCGATCTATATAGATTTGTCTTGAATTTTTCTAAAATGTGATATTGCATTGTCATTCATTATGTTAATTGCCCTATTAGCCACAGCTTTGTTAGGGTTGTGCTTCTCAATAAATTCCTGCATATCATTCTACTTATTGCAAATTTCCTTTATCTGAGCACTGGTGATTTCTTCCTTAACCTCCTCTTCCTCTGACGAATGCTCTTCCTGCAAGACAACCAGCTCTTCTGTGGTTAGTTCTTCTCGATGGTCCTCCATTAACTCCTCCACATCAGCATCACTGACCTCTAATCCCATACTCTTGCCAATGGACACGATTTTATTCACTATTTTGGCAGAGCTCTCTGCTTCAAATCCCTCGATGTCTTGGACACAACTTGGCCAAAGTTTCCTCCAGGCAGATTGCAATGTGCAGGAAGAGACCTCACTCCATACTTTGTCAATGAGGTTGATGCAGTTGAGGATGTTAAAGTGCACCTTCCAAAAATCTTGAAGGGTCAAATCAGTGTCATTAAGTGACCTGGAAACACCTGGAAAACAGTGCCTTGGTGTATAGCTTCTTGAAATTGGAAATGACCTGCTGATCCATTGGTTGCAGTAATGGAATAGTATTGGGTGGAAGATATTTGACATTGATGAAGTCATACTTGATATCCAGGTCTTGCTCCAAACCTGGTGGATGCGCAGGAGCATTATCTATTAAGAGAAGGTATCTAATAGGAAGATCCTTTTCCTTAAGATAATTTTGGACAGTTGGGGCAAACACTTCTGTCAGCCAATCCATAAATAAAGCCTGAGTTACCCATGCCTTGCTATTTGCCCTCCACTGTACAGGCACATTAGACTTTATCACATTATTGTGCTTAAAGACGCGGGGAATTTTAGCGTGGAAGACTAAAAGTGGCTTGACCTTAAAGTCACCAATTGCATTAGCACAAAATAAAAGAGTAAGCCTGTCTTTCATAGTCTTGTGTCCGGGTAGTGCCTTCTCCTCTTGGGTGATGTAGCTTCTTCTGGGCATTTTTTTTCAGAGTAACCCTGTCTTGTCACAATTAAACACTTGATGCAAGACGTAGTCTTCACTTTCAACAGACTCCACAAATGCTTTTGCTGCTGTTTTATTTGAACTTGCAGCCTCCCCATGACTTATGAATTCAAATTTTATCAAACCACCCTCTACTCGCTTTAAAGTCTCACTCGTCGGTACTTGTACTGGGGGTTTTGGTCAACAAATCACTGTGTAACTGCTTGGCCTTTTCACAGATTATTGCTTCGCTAACACTATCTCCAGCCAGCTGCTTTTCATTTATCCAAATTAGCAGCAGTTTTTCCACTTCTTCTAGCACTTTAGACCTTTGTTTCGTTAACACAGTCACTGCTTTCGCCACTTCAGCCGCCTTAAATGCCTCTTTGTTCTTTAGAATTGTACAGACAGTTGATTTTAGCACCTTGTATTCCTTTGCGATGTCAGAAACACAAATGCCATTGTTGTGTTTTGCTATAATTTCTTTCTTTACTGCTACACTAACACTTTTCCTACCGCCACTATCACTAACACGTTTCTCTTTCTTAGGTGTCATAACATGTAAATATGTAAATAAAAAATAATATCGAAACTGAAAAAAAAACAAAAAAGTAACGTTAGTGAACACAACGCTCAGAAAAGCAATTTTTACAGCAAGCACATCAAAGCATAAATGAGCACAAATGTACAAAAACCGGTCTGTGCTTGCGTTCGTTCGGTCGTTAACCGAGACATAAATTATTCAGAATAAAAGTTTGTTAACCAATTTGTTCATTAAGTAGTGCGTTCTTTAACCGAGGTTCCACTGTACATGAAAAATACAGACATTGTGATATAAGAAAAAAGAAAATAGAACATACTGGTATATACAATTAAATAACACAGACAAAAAGAAATTAGTAACAACAATCTATTTTGAGCATAAAACGTTAACTCAAAATTATTTCCACAATGTTTTCTGCTGTGGGTTACAGAATATACTAAAACAAATATTTCTAACAATATACTGTATGTATATATCTAACAAGCCGTTAAAGATGAAAAAAGAACTGTCCACATTATAGTTTATTATCCTAGAAATGTACAAACAAGGGGTTCTCTATTCATTTTGATTCCTTTACATCCTTTGCCATTAAGTGGCAGTTTGTAATGTGGGGTGTATAAGAACTCTGCTTAAATTAAATAGGTAATGTGAAATAATCATTAAATTTGTAATTTCTTTGTGAATACCTATATTTCCTGAGTGAAGGACGCCAGCCAAATGAGAGTATATGTAAATCCTTGATCCTTTGGCAAGCTGGTGACCTGAGACTGCCCATTTAACTGGTTTCTTTCAGATTGTTCCAGAGATGCAGCTGTCTGTGCCTGGACACTCTCACATTGATTGGCAGTCAATCTGTATTGTTTATGTTTTTTTAATCTAATGTGTTTTGACAATCGTTGACAAACTATGTCATGTTGATGTCAATGTTTGACTCTTTGATCTTGGTAATTATTGAAGTGATGATAAAGTGACACATTATTAAACTAACTATAAATATAGGAAAGGCAGGTATTTGTGTGTGTTATTTGCAAGGAGATAAGTATTTAATGCTGCTTTTATGGTTATTTTATATAAGTGATCACTTCTCCAAACCATGCATTAGAAAGTTAGAGAAAGCTGTGGTGCCTAAAGATGTAACAACAGTTGCCTCGACAATAAAGGACCTGCTTTTATTAGGCATTCTATTGCTCTATATGTTGTGAGATATGGCCGGCCGTTCATCCCGGCCAATACCCTCAGGCCGCCAGATGGAACCCTCCTTGCAGCATAGAGGTGCCCCGAATGCCAGCAGGGAATCATTGACAGTGGAATTATAATGCACAGCCCTGCTGGATACCATGGGGGCTACCAGGAGTCGCTGCAGGGATGCCCAGGGATTTATATTTTCCGTATAGCCCGGAAGTATTTCCAAGTCATGGGAATGGAAGAAATGATATACTTCCGGGCTGAAGAAAAGAAGTTTTACCTGACCCGGAAGTGCTGGATAATCACATGGACTGAGGGCTCAGAAGCACTTCCAGGTCGAGGACTATAAAGGACTGTGGGAGATCCCAGACAGATGAGCTGAGTTGGGAGGCAGGGTGGCTAAGCGTTTGGGAGTGGAGGATTGTTATTTGGAATTGTATTGTTTATTGAGTATTGTAGAGGGGAGGGTGCTTTGTGCACATTATTAGTATAATAAATAATTATTGGACTTTTTATCTGGTGTCTGACGTGGTGTCTGAGGGTTCAAGGGAGCGAGGAGTCCCAATCTGTCACAATGTATTCAAAGTACAAACAACCAAAATTATTTGCATACAACCTGACAATAGAGTTGTATTGTCATTTAGGTGATTTGTGATTCTTGCAAGCAGTCTTTGATGCTGTTGTTCCATGTTCTATTGTGGAGCTGCCTTTTTTCTTTTTCATATAGCGCACAAAAAGTGATCTACTCTGTGAACATACTTGTGTGCCTTAGCAACTGGTTGAATGTTAAGAAGGAAAATAATGATGACTGCAGCCTTGAATACTGTTACAGACCTGTACAAAATATTGTTTGGAATTTCCAAAATCCTCTGAGAATTATTTCCAGTATATCATTTAGCTTTAGTAATAGGCCTACTGTTTGTTAAGACAATGCAGGTTAAGAAAGTTGAACTAAGCAAGAGCTCAAGAGTGAGAAAAACATTCACTTGGCAGTGTTGTTCACTGCAGGCTCTTAGTGTGTATAGCTTGGGTGCTATCAGGCCAGTTAAAGGTTTTTTTTTTTTTTGCTTGCTTGCTTGTTTTGTTTTTTGCAACATCATACGTCCATACTTCTAGTTTCCTTCTTATATTAGGCAAGAAGAATAGAATTTTATTTTTAATAGCTGGGTCTTTGAATTTGTATGCGTGCATCTTCTAATATTGTGTACATTACTGAGCAGGATTTTATTAGAGGATCCCCCTCGTGGCCGCCAATGGTCAAGTTCTATTAACCGTTTTTTCTGGGTGAAATTGTAGTCACCCACCAACAAATTTATTGGCTACACTACTACTATTATTAATAATAATAGTAATTCTATTGTATAGTGTTTTTCTCACTACTCAAAGCACTCAGTGTGTAGGCAACATTACAATTTGAGTATGTGTTTTTTCTTTTCTCCTGAGCTATGAAGTACTGCTTCAGTGTGTCCCCCTTAAAACTGCTTCCTACTCAAATTTATTTTACCAGCTGCCATTGTTTTCATCTAATTGATTTCTGCATTCTCGGTCTACCAAAACAATTTTACAGTAGGTGAAAACTGTCTTTTAAGATGGCCACTGTTCAATGATATTCATTGAAACAAAGTTAATGTAAAGAGGTGATTATCTTTATAACATAGTGGCAAAACCCAAATATTGTGCGACATTCATAAAAAACTTGTGTTAGTTCCAATCCCTCTTCAGTCTTTAGCAAGGATATATTTCGTTTGTGACATGGCTACTGTCAGGTCTTTTTTTTTTAGATTTAATAAATGAACTATGACCATAATTAATTGAAGTCAGGTTCGTATTTTGAAGACGACTAGCTATAGCAAATTTACAACAATATTAAGATTAGCACATCCACCTAAAATACAGTAATATAAATTTGAAAAGGAGTAGAGTGAATAGTCATCAAAGCTCTTTGACTATCAGGTGGCACATTTATTTATTTATTTATTTTTTTATTAATTTTATTACAATCCATACATAGCAATCAAGTTTTTACAAAAAAAAGAATTGAGTTAAGAACAGATCGATCCCCACCCCTGAGAGAGAGAGCAAGCCAAACAGCGTAAAATTTAAGGCTTGTAAACATACCTAAATTAATAAATTCTCTGTGCTTTATAAACTTATTTTAAAATATTACTGATTAGATCCTGCCATGTTTTGAAAAAGTCTGTACAGATCCTCTAACTGAGTATTTGATTTTTTCCAATTTCAAATAATATAACACATCAGTTTCCCACTGACTTAAAAGAGGAGAGTTTGGGTTCTTCCAGTTTATCAGAATAAGTCTGCGTGCCAACAGTGTAGTGAATGCAATCACAATTTGTTTGTCCTTCTCCACTTTAAGCCCCTCTGGAAGAACCCCAAACACAGCTGTTAATGGGTTAGGAGGGATTGTGAGTCCAAGGCTGTCTGAGAGGTAATTAAAATTTTTGTCCAGAATAATGTTAATTTGGTGCAGGCCCAGAACATGTGACCCAGTGAGGCTGGGGCTTGGTTGCAACGTTCGCAGGTTGGATCATGCCCTGGAAACATTTTGGAGAGTTTTAGTCGAGACAGATGTGCTCGATATATAATTTTGAGTTGTATAATTGTATGCTTTCGCATATGGAGCTCAGTGAATTCTCTGCATTGCTACTTTCCACTCCTTTTCTGATATATTAATTGAGAGATCTTTTCCCAGTGTCCTCTTGGATCTTTGAAAGGAAGGGATTGTAAAATGATTTTATATATTGTAGAGATGGAGTCTAATTCTTGAAATTGAGCAATATTATTTCCAGCGTGGATGAGGGTGCAAGATGAGGAAAATCTGGAAGGTTCTGTTTAACAAAGTTCCTGATTTGAAGATAGTGAAAAAATGTGTAGCTGGAATGTTAAATTTGGAATGTAATTGTTCATAGGATGCAAAGACGTTGTCTATATAAAGATCTCTAAGCAAGTTAATTCCAAATTTTTTCCAGATATTAAAACTGCATATGTTTGTGAAGGTTGAAAGAGGTGGTTTTCTTGCAAGGGTGCCACAGATAGAAGCTTCTCCGTCTTAAAATGCTTTCTACATTGGTTCCAGATTCTAAGTGAGTGGAGCACAATTGGGTTATTAGTGTATTGCCATAACGTGTGTTTATTGGAGCGCAGAGCAAGGAATACAAAGAAGTACTGCAGGATTTTACTTCTATTGCGGTCCAAGCCTGTGTATGTTCTTCTATTTGTGTCCAGGTTCTTATCGCCTGTATATTTGCCGGAGTAATAAAACTGGAAGTTAGGTAGAGCCATGCCGCCTTCTGCCTTTTGTCTTTGTAGGGTCGCTCTTTTGATGCGTGGATGTTTTGAATTCCAAATAAATGAGGTTATTGTTGAATCTAATTGCTTAAAGAATGATTTATTAATGTATATTGGGATGTTTTGAAATAAAAAGGAGCTTAGGAAGAATATTCATCTTAACAGTGTTAATTCTTCCAGCTAGTGTGAGATGAAGGGTTGACCATCTATGCAAGTCTTGTTTAATTTTTTCCATGCAGACGACGAAATTTTGTTGATAAAGAGCTTCATGTTTACTTGTGATGTTTACCCCTAGGTATTTAAACTGTTCTGCAATGATAAAAGGTAGGGTGTCTAATCTAATATTATATGCTTGAGAATTCACTGGAAAGAGTACACTTTTATTCAGATTAATTCTGAGACCAGAGATCTTTTGAAATTCTGTGAGTGCTGCTAAGACTGCAGGCACAGAATTTTCTGGGTCCGAAATATACAGTACCATATCATCTGCATATAATGAGATTTTCTGTTCCAGTCCTTCTCTGCTAATCCCCTTTATCTGATCAGTATTTCGACAATGTATTGCCAGTGGTTCAATGGCAATCGCAAACAGCAGTGGTGACAAGGGGCATCCTTGTCTTGTGCCACGTTCTAGTTTAAAGTAGTCTGAGCAAATGTTATTGATGCAAACTGAAGCTTCTGGGTTAGTATACAGTAATTTAATCCATGCACAAATGTTCGGGCCAAACCCAAACTTCTCCAATGTAGTAAAAGGTATTTCCATTCAATCGTGTTGAATGCTTTTTCTGCATCCAATGATAATAATATTTCTGGGGTGTTTGATTTAGTTGGTGAGTATATTACATTAAACAGGCGTCGAAGATTTGAAGATAAGTGTCGGCCCCTAATAAATCCAGTTTAGTCTTGTGATATTACCGAGGGTAGCACTTTCTCCATCCTTCTAGCTATGATTTTAGAGAGGTGGCACATTTAAAGTTGAAACCTCATGCTCTGATTCTTGAAGAGGATGAAGAGTTTAGAGATTCCTGAAGTAAAACTGCCCCTTCAAGTAGCAACTCTGGACAACTGTTTCAGCAATCACATTTGCCATGGAAACAAACAATCACAACTTTGAACATGCATTTTGCTTACCTTGGGAAACCTATGGCTGATAGTTTGATTATTCTAGGCTAAAGCCAGTACTCAACCAATCAATAAGCTTTTGTATGTTGTGACAGATAGGGGGCGCTCTCGCTCCCTTGAACCCCTGTCCAAGACTCCAGACACCAGGTAAAAGTCCAAACGTTGACTTTATTGAATCGCCACAGTGCACAAAACACCCTCTCCTCCACTATATTCATACAAATCACAATAACTATTACAATAAACCAATCCTCCAGCTCCCAGACACGTTGCCACCCTCGCCGTCTGGGAGCTCCCACAGTCCTTTTAAATACCCTGACCTGGAAGCGTTCCAATCCCCCAGTCAATGTGACTCTCAATCACTTCTGGATCAGATACAAGTCCTTTCTTTTCACCCCAGAAGCCCGTCGCTCTTCCTCTGACTTACTTCCGGGTTATAGGGCATAAAGAAGTCTTTGGTCCTCCCTGCAGCTCCCTCTTGCGGCCCCTGTGGTATCCAGCAGGGTCTTCTATAAAAACTACATGTCCCATGGCTCCCTGCTGGTCTTCGGGGCACCTCCATACTGCAGGGAGGGCTCCATCTGGTGGCCTGGAGGTATTGGCCGGGATGACAAGCCGGCCACATCTCACAATGTTTATGAGTGAAAGTGACAGTTTTATTTCAAGCTTTATTTCATGATGCATTTGGAGGAATATTTTATGGACAAAAATAAATAAATAAATAAATAAATAAGCAACAAAAAGCATATTTTTTGACACATTTATTTATTTATGCTCACATTTTGTGACACATTTATTTATTTAATTTTGTCTGAAATATTCCTCTTTACTCATCTATACTAATAAAAGACAAAGCTCTCACTGACTCACTCACTCACTCATCACTAATTCTCCAACTTCCTGTGTAGGTAGAAGGCTGAAATTTGGCAGGCTCATTCCTTACAGCTTACTTACAAAAGTTAAGCAGGTTTCATTTCGAAATTCTACATGTAATGGTCATAATGGTCGACAACGTCCGCCATGTTGAACTTTCTTATTTATGGCGCCATCTTCACGAAATTTGGTAGGTGGCTTCCCTGTGCTAACTGAAACCAACGTACATACTTATTTCAGTTGTATGACACCACTGTCGGCCGCCATATTGAACTTTTCAATGGTCTTAGTTATTTATGGGCCCATCTTCAAGAAATTTGGTGCGCGGGTTCCCAATGCTAACTGAATCCTACTTACGTACATATATACGTCCATAGCCTGCAGCTCGGTCACCGTGTGAGGCGGATTATGGGTCCCCCATCCCAACGCCTCCCACGTTGTTGGCTGCCTGCCTATATAAGGCCATCCGTCACGCCGGTCTCTACATTCCCTTCCTTGCTTCGCCACAGGATTCACGTCCCCCTGCTGATAACTACAGCCTTTGCATTTAATCCACGGCTTCTCCGCTGTTTTATTGTTTGTTTATTACGATTATAGTTATTGTGTAGGTATTTTAGACTTACTTTACATTGTTCAGATACCCATTTCCTTTATCATTCCAACCGTACCCCCATTAAAATGTCTATCGAGGTGATCACCATCGATCAAAGAACTGTCACTTACCGAGTGGTTTCCATGCCCGGAGATGGCACCTGCCTTTTCCATTCTCTGTGTTACATATTGCACGGCCATATCAGGCTCAATCTTGATATCCAGAGGAACATTGTGTCTTATGTATTGAATGACTGGGACAGGTTCAAGGTGTGGACTGATGACGGTACAGGAGATAATTATACTACACAGGAGCATTATAAGAGTGAAGCCCTTCACCTATGGTTCTGCATGTAAGTTGATGGCTGCCACTGAATTGTTCAGTTGTCGCTTTCAAGTGTACCGAAATGGCCAAATATTTTACACCTTTTGACAATCGCCAATGTCTCTTAAACATCTTAAGTTCACAGATGCTGATTTCAGTAGTGGACACTTTGATGTTTATGAATGTTCAAACTCTCAAAAGCCAGATGCGAAGTTATTGATGAAACCGGTTGTATGCTTACAGTGCTTGACAGATGCCAAGTGTCTCTTCAGCACAAGTCCTGGAAATACTGTCGTAATTGAAACAAACCATGAAACTCAAACCGATTATGACAGCAGCAATTCAAGCTGTGAGATTTGAAACAAGATTACTGTTCACATGGCCAACTGTATGTTGCATGCTCAAGAGTAAACTCGGCGCAAAGCTTGGTCATATTACAACCGGAGGGCCGAACTGTAAACTGTGGTTTACAAAGAGATCCTTAATAAATAATTATTGGTATATTTTCCCTCAGTTTAAAAAGGTTTAATTTTCCTCTTAATAAAAATTTTAAGGCAGTATTCCGCCGCTGCGAAGCGCGGGTATTTTGCTAGTTAGTATATACTGTAATAAAGAAATTGAAAACTGTAAATGTAAGGTAAAAAAGAACACTAAATAATCCAATCCTCATGTAACATACATAAATAAATAGACCAAATTTAGTTTAATTATATCTTGAGCCCAAAACACAAAAACTGGAAAATGACAGCTTGCTTCAGTAAGCTAGGATTTCAGTTAAGGAACAGAACTTTTTGGAGGAAAAACCTGCATGTACAAAGGGTCCACAGGAGTGTGTTTGAGAACCACTGGACCATAATAATATCAGTCACAAGTTCCATTTAAAATCTAAAGTAACATTGTTATGTTACAGTGTCCTTGTTTAAGCCTGTAAAAATCAATTCTATTTTATTTTCTGGTAAAATAATAGTACCCTAATAAAGTCTACGCATAGAGCCACATGACCTCTAAATCTGCCACTGATTATGGCCTACACTGAAAATATGTAGTGTTTTTTTACCCTCAATAAAATTGAGTTTGACACTCCTGGTACTGGGGAACCTCTGAGAAAATTGTGTAATGAAAAGTAAATAAAAAAACTATCATCAATTTTATAATCAATACTAGTTCACGGTGAAAGTGCATGAGATATGAAAAGAAAAAGAGATAGTGTGTATGTACCTGTGACACAGAGGTGACTTGCTTTTTTTGTTTCCAAATAAATTATTCCACATATTGTGTTACCCAAGTATAGCTCCTTGTAAAGGGAGCAGATTCACGATTGTTATTCTGATGTTTTTCCCCAAGTATGCTGTAGTCTGCTGTTTTGAGAATCCACTTAGGGTATGTGCCCAATTCATGTGTGTTTTGTGGGAGGGGGGGATGAGAATGTGGTCAGTAGTAGCTGTGAACAGGATTGTAAAATCACAGCTGTATATGTTGTATCTTACCAGGTTTTGGTTTTGTTACTTTATGTTATGCATCTTGTGACCATGAAGTGTTCTTGACTGTGGCCTGGCTATTAAATAATAAGTTTCTTTCTATTGGATTCAGCGGCACTTTAGAAAGCACTGCGTGTCCCGATTGGTTAAATTTCTTAAGTCCACAGGTAAAGCCAGCGGTCAATCCAGTTACCTCTGGGTTAAATATGGCTGCACCGCTGATATCCAGTATCCATCAGTAGGTAATTCCAAGTAAAAGAAACTTCTCTGAACATTATAGTTAGTTGTAAAAACTTGGCAGTTGCATTATGCTTTGAACTTTTGATTTTTTTGTTTCTTTGATTTCTGTTTTTTTAATTTTTTTTTTGCTGCCATCACATTAGCATCTCCTGGGGCCTCATGTATAAACGGTGCGTATGCACAGAAATGTTGCATAACAACTTTTCCACGTTCAAATCGCGATGTATAAAACCTACACTTGGCGTAAAGCCATGCACTTTTCCACGGTACCTCATGCCTTGTCGTACGCAAGTTCTCCGCTCGGTTTTGCAAACTGGCGGCACCCAGCGTCACAGCAATGGTACTGTTCTTGTGTGATTACTCATTATTGACGCGGCTTTATAAATACACAGAAAATAACCGCATATTGTTTATTAGTGTAATGCATCTGATTGTAATTAACTCGTAACAATATAATGGTCCAGGAAACAGCCATAGTATTCCAAATGCCATAACTGCTTTAGCGTTGTTACTCTCACTTCTTCTTCTTCTTCTTCTTCTTCTTCTTCTTCTTTCAGCTCCTCCCGTTAGGAGTTGCCACAGCGGATCATCTTTTTCCATATTTCTCTCACTGCACCACTCGGAGTATTTATATCACTGTATCTGAGTGTGAATCACAGCAGCAGCTGATCGGAAAGAGAATTATCGGTATACGGCATTAAGGACACGCTGTCTCAGCCACGGCAAAACATTTCAAAGCTTTTCCTGTACGGACCTCGCAGTTCAAAACAGTTTAATCCCAAAAACTATAAACGCACTCAATCACTGCTCCTTGTAGAACTGTTTGTACTTATAAGTACAATCACCCCACTGTAAACTTGCACTATAGTTATAATATCGCACAACCTGAGCCACTTTATAAAGCGCGTATTTACATATGATGACGATGTCATTTTTAAGGTGAAATGCAGCAAAATATGTTTGTTAAATTATACACATAAAACTTTAACTTCATTTAAATAATCTATATTCTTCACTGGGAGTGTCGTGAAGGATAGAAAAATTAAACGTGTACTACGAAGATATTTCAATGTTCTTTAAACGTTTTGAAGAATCGGCGCTAAGCTTACAGATGGCTTAACGTCTATAAGGCCTTGTTCACACGGGCGTTAAGTTTTTGGATAAACGAACTTGCTCTGAACGCCCTAGACGTTTATGTTGCATTTTGTGGTAGCGATCGATTGACTTCTACACCGGCGTTCGTTTGTCTCTGTCTAACGCCAGCCTGCAGCCCAAATTGTAGTTTGTGTGTTAACCTGTGGAGGCAGTGTCGGAACTGGATATGAAAGCCCTTGTCGTTTTATTTGAGGTGCCTCCTTTCAATATGGACCATTTTGCTATGTTAGATATTAATCTTCTTGTTTTAAAAATACTCGTAATACGGCAACGTAGGGAGAGAAAAATCGCCGCTACTGGGTTCATCCTCTGACTGCACAACGTCGGGTTAAAGCAGTGCTTCTCAATTATTTTCTGTCATGCCCCCCCTAGGAAGAAGAAAACATCTCGCCACCCGCGACTATAAATAGTATAATTTGTCTATAAAATTGTTATAAGTACACCTCTGCTTAACACTGTATCCTTATTAACGTATAAGAGAATAAAAAAAGAAAGGAATATGGACCAATTTACAACAAAGAACAGCTTTATTAAATGTAACGGAAAAGATTTAAAGTGCATTCTAAATTAAAAAAATAATGTAAAAGAAAAATAAAAAAGCATGTTCCCCGAGGTCAAACGCGACCTCCTTGACGGAGCCACGGGGGCGCGCCCCACTATTTGAGAAACACTGGGTTAAAGGAAGTTTTTTTGTGCTTTATGAAGAAATGCGAAAATTTCCCGCAAGTTTTTAATTACTGTCGGATGTCGGTTTCCACTTTTGATTGTCTGCTGCAGCTGGTGCAATGCCACATTGCACGATCAACCAATATGCGACTTGGTGTTAGCCCAAGAGAGACTACTTGTCACTTTGAGGTAAGGAAACAGTAGTCGAGTGTGCGCTTACACCGGTGTTATGCACTGAAATGCCCCCCCCTTACATAATCGTTATCAAATATTATATTAGAACATAAATTAATAGGTTTATGGTTTACAAATAACACGAGACAATAAAATAAAATAAGCAATATGAAAATATATATGTTGTATATGAAAACATAAAAATATAAATATTTTTTCATATACAACATGTAAACTTATATATATCCGGTCCTCCGAAGCGTAAAATAAACGCGCAGAAAACGAACTAGAAGCGGTTTCCTTGCGTTCGTTGGATTTGAACGCCAAGAAAAAGCTGCATGCAACGTTTTTTTGATGCCGTATAAACGCGCTGCCGGACAAACGCACGTCACCAAAGCCCGTGTGAACACTCTCATTGACTCCTACATGTAGAAAACACTCGGCGCTTGATCCGCTCACGGACGCTCTGAACGCAAAAACGCTCGATTTTAACGCCCGTGTGAACAAGGCCTTACAGAGCTGATTGTGTGGCGATCGGTTACTTGGGGAAAGAAAAGCAAGGACTCTTGGGCGGCCACGCCAATATATATTGAATATAAAACAGAAAGATAAAATAACAACACAGCTAAAAACGCAGCGACAAATTTCAACAAAAGATAAATGCTTGTCATGAGCACGAGGCTCATGAAACACATGTTTAATAATGTGCTTTAGCTCCTATCATCATGAAAATGACATCACGTATACATCTCAGTATTTTAGTTATTCAGAGAGCTGTAATATCACAAATGTAATGGACTCTGTGTCCAGTTGGAGGAAGAGAGCCAGTTTAAGAAGCAAGTAGTGATTCACACACATAGAGCACATAGAAGATCACATACAAAACAAAGCATTTAACGTGCTACTTTAATTACGATGTCATTTTGAGAAACTGGTTAATTAAACGATTTTAAGTTGAAGTTTATAATGTTCTACTAAATGACAAAATAAACTACGTGATTAAAGTCGAAAATTCGAGATTAAAGTTGACATTTCGTGCTTTTTCCCCACCGTGTGCCTTTTTTCTCTGTACCCTAATAAGCTTTCATATGACACTCAGACAGTGGGCTACAACTCGGCTTTTCATGGCGACTTTCATATGTGACTTCTTTTTTATTTCCGGCACTGTGCGATTTTGTGGATGTGAGCTTTCAAGTTTCTCCAACACGCTATGTCACTCGATCAACTTCATTTTGTTGATTATACCACGGTTTATTTGAACAAATAGTATGTTTTTCCTTTGCCTCCACTTGGTATTCGCTGAAATTGTTATATTTTCCCCATGCTTTTCCCATTGTCTTTTCACAGAAGGCTGCGCTTAAGGGCGATTTATATTGATTTGCATATTCAAATAGGCGTAATTCTGGGAGGATTTGGGGTGTTACAAAATGCGCGTGCACGAGCGTTAGTTTTCACGCTGATCGGGATTTATGTAGCGGAAGAACGTGGAAGTTGGAGTACGCACAGATTCCTGCATCTGGATTTTTCTGTGCGTAAGCACATTTCGGCTTTTGTGCTTACACCATGTTATAGTGCAAGTTCTACGCACGGCATTATACATGAGGCCCCTGGTGTTTTAGTGCTCATAATAATTATTGGGATTTTGTCCATATCAATACAGACCTCTGTATTTAACAGTGCTTAAAATAATCGGAGCATACTCTTAAACATTGAACAAGTGAACCTATTCTCCACTACATTAAACATGAATTGCACTTTGCTGTTGAGGCCTAAGCCAAACACTAACTGCTTTAGTGTTTACTAGTCAGATGTATTTACCAAAAGATCAGGATATGTTGTAATTGTTTACCTATTTATTTCTATTTTTCTTCACTGCAGGTTGAAGTATGGACAGGTTATGGGACTCGCTCTGGCTCACTGGATGAAGCAATGGTTTTGGTTTGACATTCAGTTGCTTAAACACAAGGCAACGCTGCCAGGCTATTTACCGAGAGACTCTCCTTCTGGACATGAAGCTCCCCAAAACGATGTTTTGCTCTCTTGAAGCATTGTCTGTCTCAGGGTTGTTTCTGAGAATTTCCCTGAATCCCTCTATTATGGGTTCTGTCTTCTTTTTTAAGGGCTAGATGTTCATCCCAGATGTTCCACATTATTTTGTCACAGCACATAAAAGGATAGGAAAGTATTTATCAAAGCATTTCAATTTATTGTGTTACTTTCTTCTGAATCGTATACTTGGTGACATTAAACCTTTTCCCAATCGGCATCCAATGTCAATAGCCTTTTCATTTATGTTCATTTACTGTTATAGAAACAAATCCCTAGCAGTATTTACCTTTGCTGAAGAATTACTTTTGAGAATGCTGTCATATTAGAAAACTTTGAACCTACACAGAAGCTTTTAAATCAATAAGCACTCTTTTTCATTTAGGTTATTCACCAATGAGCCAAAGTAACAAGGTTAAATTTCTCAATAGCTTTCACTTTGAAGCTGTTCAAAGTATTTAAAAATACCAGTGTGTCTATATTGACTTGGAAAGCCTTTTTAGCAAGTTTTTCTTTAAACATATCTGTAGGATTTTATCCTATACACAGTCCTGGCATTCAAGAATGATACAACAAGTGACCTCAGTATCCATGAAATGGAAAAAGAACCCACACGGGGCACATTGTTTGAAATACCAAACAATTCACTTTGCTCTGCTTCAGCTCCTTGTACACATTTATCTAGTGACCCCCACATGAAATCTCTCTGCTTGCGGACTGCAGCTGTGCAGCACAAAATCCTCTCCATAAGAGACAAAAAGCATGGGGATATGCACTAAGATAATTTTCCCTCTCACCACTTTCCTCCCTTTGTAGAAATAAGTGATTTAGAGCAGCCAATTAAAATATCACAAGTTGGCCCGGTTCTTCGTGATCATTGCATAGCCTATATTTAACTAAACCCTATGCATCTCCATCTAATTTGCCATGCAGGAAGGCTGTTTTTTTCTATTGTAGACATATCAGCCCTGAGCAGTTTCATTTGGAAGTCTCAGGATTAGAATTAATTCCGACTTACTAAGACAATCACAGGAGGGACCATTTTAATTTAATTTTGCATATCTTGTTTCAGGCAGTCCTTATTTTCTTGCAGTCCTATATTAATTCAATCGTTGGGCAGTAGGCTCAACAATGTGATATTGTTAAGGTCCACCTCTTGTGTATTATTAAGGCCACAAAATATTCATCTAAAGATTTTCATGGATTAACTGTTTCTTTTTGACATGCCATTTCTAAATATAGATAGGCATGGCAACCTTTGGTACAGAAGTACTGTACTATGGGAATGTAAACAAACAATTTTGGTGGTGTGTCTGGACAGAAAAACATCTGGCATCAGTCATTTGAAGGACGTATGGTTTAAAAAGTGTTCCTATGATTGCCATTATAGACAGTGTGAACTTGAACCCGGACACAGGCAGACAGACATCGTTGGTTCCACCACACACTCGTTTATTTACAATATTTACAAAAGCTGTGCTCAAACCCCAGTGCCTCTTGCACCGATTTCCTCAACTGTCCAGGCCTCACAAGTTCAATGCCTTCCTGGCCGCCTCCAGTCCTCACTCCAGCTCCGTCCTCTTCCACCCGACTCTCGCCGCTGACTGGAGGGTGGCGGCCCCTTTTATGGGAACCCGGATGGGCTCCAGTTGCTCCCCGGCACTCCTCCGCAGACACGCCCTTGTGTGGCGGAAGTGCCGGCTGCGCACCCGGAATCCGTCCGGGTGTCCCCTGTCGTCTTCCCCCGGGATAATCAGGCACTGGGGCTCCGCCTGGCGGTGGCCACAGGTCCCTACAGGGCTGGGCTTCCAAGCCCTCTACCCGAGGCCTCCAGCATAACCAGGACGGACGTCCCCTCTCGGTCTGGAGGAGGCACAAGCCCCCGGCCGGGGACCACACGGGATATACCAGCATCGGGGCGCCGCCTGGCAGTGGCCACGGGTCCCTACAGGGCTGGGCTTCCAAGCCCTTTACCCGAGGCCCCCAACATAACCAGGACGGATGCCCCCTCGCGGTCTGGAGGAGGCACAAGCCCTCCTCTCGTCCTCCTGGGTGTCTCGGCCGGGCTCCAGCCCCAGCCGGGACCACAACAGAAAGAGTCAGCTAGGTGGCAATAGGTCATTTAACTGCAGGACATTCAGTCAGAAAACTATCCTGTCTGATGTTCCTCTTGCACAGGGTGATCTTGGCACCTTAGAAGGAAACCTGCAATATTCCCCAATGAAACAGAAGGCAGAAAACCCAGTTGATGCTAAAGAGGCCTGGCCACCAGACAGAGAGATTGGAGAAATGCAATTCTGGCAGCAGGTAAGTGCAGTTCTAATAGGCCAACAGCTTGCAGTGGAAGAATCCCTCCTAACGTCTGGAACTTTTTTGTCCTAAAGCAATGGTTCATAAACTTTTTAAACTGAGGACCCAAATTAGAAAATCAGTATTGCATTGGAACCCAAGAAGAGAATTATTATCATAATGACAGCAGAGTCCTAAGGAAACAAATAATAATGGCCAAATAATACAAAAAAGAAAACATTCTTGGTTTCCTTTCATGTGTGAAATATGTTGAAATATTAAAACAAGATAAAAGTGGGAAACAAATGTATTGCTGAAGAAATACTCCATCTACCAATGTTCCAAACTATCCTGAGCAGAGTTGCGGGGCGAATGGAGGAGCCTATCCCAGCAACAGTAGGGTGTAAGTCAGGATCAATTTCTGAACAAGGTGCCAGTTCATAACAGAGTGAACACATACATACATCCCATCTAGGACCAATTTATCATTTCCAGTCTAAATAACCTCTATTTTTTTTGAACTGTGGATGGAAACCAGAGCACCCAGAGGAAAAAAATGTGCACTTGAGGAGAGCATGCAAATTCTACACAGGGAACACTTGAACCTAAAATAATAATTATCAATTAAAACAGTAATAGCTTTCTGAGGTGTGTCAAATGGTTAATCTAAGATTTAGTAAAGCTGAGAGAAAGATTTTCTTGGAATATTGCACAAAGATGTAATGATATTTCAAATAACAGTATGAAAAGTCATTTAGCTTAGTTACTTGACTCATGGTGCCAGTTAAGAAATGAAGATAGTTAAAAAAATTATTAATTAATCAATGTAGTTTATTAACCTTGCATTACACATTTTTTTTCAAATGATCTCCACTATAAACAATACACTTTTCTAAATGAGTTCATAAATAGTTTAACATTCTACGGTTTTTATGAAACAATTCAATTAACCAAATAAAACAAACAAACTGATTAAAGCCAAATTGTTCCAAAAATGTATACACTCTTTATATTTAATATGGGTGAATCTTGCAGAATAATTAAGCAAACACTTAAGTTTGAAATGTTTAACTCTACCAGCTGATATTGTCCTGAATGTCAATAGTCCTTCTCAACCTTTTCATTCCATACTTTCTGGGGTTCTTACAGTTCTTAGTGGTCTAACAAACATGTTCTTTACATTAATAGTTAATTGATATTTATCAAATTGATTTAAAATAATATCATGAGAAGAGATTCATCCTTGCCAAGGGCACGTTAAACTTAATTTAAAATCTTCTTTGCACATCTGTTACAGATTTAGATTTAATGTATGCTGTTGGAAATTGTGTAGGGAATCCAGTGGAGGGGCTTGGTTTGAGCCAACACAAGTATGCCAAATTAATGTCGGAAAATGATCACCCTGGAATACCAAATAAATATAGACAATGGTGTGTGAATGTGAGAAAAAGAATCAATTGATTAATTAACTGATCAACTAACATCAATTATCAGCTTTTTGGCAATGCCGGTAATTCATGAAATAATTTGGTAAGGCTCCAAATTTATTTTCCTTTCCCCTCTCTGTAAAAGGTAGTTTCTGGTCATTAGACTTATATTAAGATAACAAAAGTACTCTTGTTTTAATTGGTAAAAACAAGGGTTACAGAAATATCAACATAGAAGACAGTACACAAGACAGACAAACGTATAACACAGAGGAGGTTGGCTGTTTACTGGCTATTTAGAGTTCTAATTTATTTTGGCTCAGATTAACTGTTTTACAATACCAAGTCTTTAAGGATGATGTCCAATGTTATGTGAAGTTGTTAGTTGCTTCTCCAGGTTCAAGTGTAGAACTCTTCTTGCATTGGAGTGTACTCTTGGTTTTTGTTACAGCTTCCTTTGTCCATGTTGTGGTGTGATACTGCCTTTCTCAGCACACTATTAGGTTTTTCGCTTTGTTACCTCTGGTAACTGGAAAAAGGTCACCTTCTGTTATAGAACCAGTGCCTGCTTATAGAAGTGTTGATTTGTCCTCCACATCAAGATAGGGTTCATTTCACAGTCACAACCCTAAAAGGAACATCCTTTTGGAAGTCCTCTTATCTGAAAGAGTCTCGTCTGAGGTATCAGTTCAACTCTGATTTACACCTTAGTTATCAGATGAAGTACAGCTGATATTGGTACAACTGTCAGTGTAGCCATTTAATCAGGAATGCAGGTGGCACACCTGGGGATCTCTATCTAAATGTCTTAGCAGGCCTTGTGTGACTCTAAGGCCTAGCAAAATGGACAATGCTCTCTTTGTCCCACAATGCCATAATGGTGAACAAATGATGAGGCACCAGACAGTTGTTCATGGCCAATGAAGCAACATTTAGCATACAATACTGCCCTTCATAATGCCCTGCAAATTGTCACGTTCTTCTCCCACATCAATTATTTTCATTTTGACATTTCAATCAAGCGGCTCAGTCCCTTCAACTTACAAGCTCATCTGTCATTCTTTCCTCCTTTCTTATGTGTGTCTTTGATGTCAGACTTCTCAGTCTGACTTAAAAGGTTATACTTTTATGCCATAGAAATTAAACTGCTTGCTGATATGTCAATGGCATTGTGTCACATACTACTGCAATAAATAGTAAGCTAAAGAAAGGGTGGCATATCATATGACAGACAATTCACACTTGGATGAACTCAGCAATTTTACAACTTAATCAAGTGGGGACACATAAGTGACATGTCTGTGACCTACTCATAATTTCAGAAACACTGACCTAAATAAAGAGCATATTGTCCAGAAGCTGTCTCACAGACTTAAGTCTTCTCAAGGACACACTGGAGGCAGAGATATTGATCACGTGAGTGCAATTAGATGTCAGCATGAGCTAAAGGTTCCAGGGCTTTATTGTGCACCCTAATCCTACAAGTGATGTTGGAGTGAACAAATTAACCTGAAGGAGGGTTTGGAGATTACTTCTGGTCATTACTGGAAAAAGGAGTCCTTATTTTCAGTCAACAATCCATTATCATATTGTTAAAAAAAAGAAGTTAAATTCTATAAATTATTAAAAAGAATATTTTTCATTATTGGAATGAAATTTCATCTGTCATCTTAAAATGGGGACCATAACTCAAGTCTGCCAGTTTAAAGGCACTCTCTGTACCTTTCACACAACACTGAAGGCATCTTAAAATGTCATGTGTTTAGTATTTCTAGCTAGAATTTATAAGCCCCTTTCTCCTAGAGTTGTCCTTTTTTAACCACTACAGTGATGTGGCTCATACAAATTGTCTAATTCACAGCTAGTGCTTTTAGCACTGCCTCCTCCAAAGAGGGTTATGAAGCTCTTACATCTGATCCTTCCTCCTCTAACTGGCAACCCTATTTGAAGTTAAGATTTCTCCTCCCTAGCTAAGAACAGCCAGGGCAAAATCCTGATTAATCTTCTTTCGTTTTTGAATGATTCCACAGAATTTCTTTGTAGTCACTCCTTCTCCATGGCCTCACCAAACGTCTTGATTTGACTGCAACTTCTCAAAGCTGATGGAAGTACAGAGGTCTTCAATAAGGTCTATTCAGACTCTGTATGTTTGATTTCCTCCAAGATACAGGATGGGAGAGCTGAAGTCATCCTGAAAAGAATTTTTGAATTCAATATTTGAAGTTTCTTCTCTGAACACAAGAGGCTGAGATAAAACCAAAAACAATTGTAATAACGTTTAAGGATTAATACTGCAATACAATTATTTTTGCAAGAAAGATGACAAACTGATCTAAAAGTTCGACACATGCTCATTGGTGCAACCATCTTTTAAAACCTGTATTTTGTAATGGAACAGCTAGAGTTTAATCTCTGGCTCAAGTGTATTTTCTTTTATTATTATTTACATTTTTTTAATGTTCATATTGAATGTCTTTTCTTTCTGTTTATATTCTTAATTAATCAATTTTTTTGTTAATTAGTTATTTTTTATTGTATTATGTTGCTTATGTATACAGTGGACACTTTATTGCCTAAAGCCAAATGTCCCTAAACTGATGATGAATTAAAGTTAGCAGCTCTCTTAAATGGAGTGTCCAGAACAAGCAGCCTCATGTCAGATGAAAGAACTGCAAGGCTGATCATTTATGTTTAGCCTAAGGCACTCAAGTGCCTTGTGCAATTATGAACAGCCTTTTGCTTGAACATGGTATTTGAAATATTCAGGATTGTTGGAAAAGCCTATGTGAAGGTACTGGAACTGAAAATCTAGACAGTATTTGAACATCAGATCCAAAAGGAACAATTACAATTACATTATGCCTGTAAACCAGTAGGCCAACGCTATACCTTTGCACAAAAATTTTACAGGGCAAAGGGGTTTTTCAATTTTGTGTTGTATGTTTGGCAATAGTTTCTACTGTCACACATGCATTAATGGGAGGCATCTCCAGGGCTTATTTATTAATAGTAATTACACTGCAAGTTGGGAGGTGGCACTGTCGTTCCTCTCATCTTTCTTGCCCTCAGAACAGAAGATCAAAGACATTACTTCTGCTTCCAAAAATGGAACTATCTCTTCCTCCCTCAGAACCATCTAAGAAGAGTCTACCACCAGAAGAAGCCAAACACTGTTAGCCTTACCGCTGAAGAAGATGTTACTCTGCAACACTAGCTGCCTTTTGCAATCATTTTTCTTTTGTTTTTTGACCAGCATCTCAGTCAATTACATGGGGTTCACCATCTAGTGCGTAAACTCTTTACCGTTGTTCCTTGTATTTATTATACTACCTACACCTAAACAGGGGCGAATCTTACATAAGTGGTTGGACAAATGATATCTCTCAGCTATCTTGAGAAAGCCTGAACATTCTTTATATATGAAATGTTGTGGGCGGCACGGTGGCACAGTGGTAGTGCTGCTGCCTTGGAGTAAGGAGACCTGGGTTAATTTCCCAGGTCCTCCCTGCATGGAGTTTGCATGTTCTCCCCATGTCTGGGTGGGTTCCCTCCATTTCCTCCCACATTCCAAAGACATGCAAGTTATTTACTGATATTTCAGCCAGTTTAGAACATTTTTTTCAGAGTCCCATAATGCTTTGAAAGGCCAGTATGACATATCCCGGAGCTGTAACAATCAACATTGGATGGGACCGCTGACCCAAGTAAATAATGTTGATCATTTTTATTACAGACTGATTATGAAGCTTGCACATCTCTCACTATGTTCTTTCTTCTTTGATTTTACAGAGGCACGGTCACGCAGTGGTTGACACTGTGAAAAGCACACGACTGTTTGTATCAGTAGTTGATTGGCTGACACACTGCAGATTTGAACACTGGGAGAAACTCGGGGTTTGCAGAGAATACTCATGCAGATATAAACAGAACGTGCAAACTTAATGGAAACCAAATGTGGTAAGGCAGCTGGTGAACTACTATAGCAATAGTATTCATAACAGGTTATTACATTTTCCAAAGAAACATGCTATAAATTTAAAGCCAATCTCTGCTTGTCACCAAATGTGCAGGTTGATCTAGCCACGTGGAGAATGAAGACAAACCTTGAAAGTGCCTGATGCCACAACAAAAAACACGGGAAACTGCATGAAATAATAATAACAAAAGATTTATTACTATTTACAAGAAGTTTTTATCTTTTTCAGAGAAGAAAAATTGTAAAGCATCAGCACAGGCAGTTTGGTGAGCCTTCAACGCGACTTCAAAAAAGAGAACGAGCCAGCAGTTTCAATCTTGACATACCACTTTGATATTTTTGCCTTTAACTCTTTTAGGGTTGATTTTTCTTTCCTTTTCTCTTAGGGCTGAATATTTTTCCAAAAGACACAAGGCAATAGTTTCTCATATAAATCAACTAAAAACTTCAGTTGCTGCATGCATTGCCCTGTGCACTATGCATCAGTGCCAGTGCATGGGGAGGTGGTGGCAAGCTGCTGCCAGACTGTTTTCTGAAAAGCACACAAAGCAATAGTTTCTCACATAAATCAAAATAAAACGACTGTTGACTATGATTTTGGCATTTCAAGTTTGTTTTGATGAAATATATGTTTGCGCGTCTCTGTGTTCTTTCTTCTTTGATCTCACTGAGGCACAGCGATGCAGTGGTTTGTTGCCTTTTTGGCCATATTAATCAGTTCAGTATAGTTGGCAGACATTTCCCTGTCCCTCAGAGACACTTTAAATATGATTGCACCATTATAATCCAGTCAAATCTAGTTCAGTTAGTCCATCCCCATTGACTTTAATGTATTTCACTGAGTTTGTTGATATTCACAAACACTTCTGTGATTTCTTGGAACTCGAGGCAAAGCAAACACCGCAGAGTTTGCTCATCACTAATACTGAGGATGAGTTATCTCCAGAGGTGGGTACAGTAGCCAAAAATTGTACTCAAGTAAGAGTAGTGTTACTTCAAAATAATATTACTCAAGTAGAAGTAAAAAGTAGTCATCCAAAAAATTACTCAAGTAAGAGTAAAAAAGTATTTGGTGAAAAGACTACTCAAGAACTGAGTAACTGTTTGATCATAATAAATGATTTATTTTTTAGAAATGTTGTAATAACACAACATGCTTGTTCTTCACACAGTGAAGTGATGGTTAGGCTTCAGGAGGAGTTGGCTCTCAAGGTTCTTGCAGTGAGGCTGTGACCGTTTAGCAGTGAACAGGAGCCCTGCATGACTAAAAAGTCTCTCACAGGCTGCAGATGCAGGAAGACCTGTGTTGACTTTGAGTGACAGCTTCTTGATGTGAGGAAAGGTATACAATAGATCCATTCCTGCAACGGATGGACATGAAAGGTACCTATCCAGCTCTCCTGCTTCTGGTTTTCCTGACCCCATGGATCCAAAGAAGTCATCTTCATCAAAGAGGCTGCTGTTTGTGCTGACATCATCCAACTCTGTGTCTAGGTGATGTCTGATGAAGACAAGGCCCGTGAAAAGATGAATGGTTTTCAAAAGAATTAGGTCAGTGCATTATTCTTACTCTTCTACTGTATAGGCTGTCAAGCTGCTAATGTCTGACATGAAAAACTCCCTGATCTTCTAACTCTTGCCACCTAGTGGTTTTGTCACTGACAGACTGTAATCCTAAATGACTGTAACATTATACAAATTGATATACTGTATGTCATTGTCTCACAATTGAAATCATAAACAAGTATTTTAGTATTTTAAACAAGTATTTACCAGCTTTTAAGATGCTCTCATCTGCCAGGATGTTCTGAATCTGGGTAGGAGTGTTGCTGCTGCAGTCAGCTCAGGCTCTTTCATGACATCTCCGAAACGTTTCTGGATCCCTTCCCGCAGGGCATCAACAAGAGGTCTACACATTTTGCAAGATGACTCCAGCCTCTTCAGCTTCTCCTGCAATTGGTAAAGTGTTGGCAGCAAAAAGCCCATATGCACAGATGATTTTCCTTGGAGGATGTTAAGGGCCATGGCAATGGGCTTCATCACAGCAGTGTATTCAGCCAAAAATCACAATTCAGCAGGATTGAACTTAAAAAAGGTGTACAAATAAAAAATAGAACTAATAGGTATTTCTAATACAATGTATTTACTATGCATTTTCCATGTTAAACACACAAATAATTACAAAATAAGACAGTAAAAGTATTTAATAGATAATATCCACAATTGTCATAGTCTTGCAAATGTACTTAAGACAGGTGGATTCACCCATTAATCATGCATTAATGTTTAAAAACAATATAGGTTCTGTCAACTTACATCTTTATATTTAATATTTTGCAACAATTGCGAATTGCTTTCTCTCCTTGCTCTTTCTGAATGTGCGCAACCCTTTCCATAGCAAGGAACAGGGAGCTCCAATGGGTCTGATTGGGTTGGAGAAACTGCAGCTTGCATTCACATTCCACTGTTTTATAAGCCATGGTTGACCTGCTGGTTTTATTCCAGAGAGCATGAATTTTTACAAAAGAAGACTGAGACAGCCTCTTGTATGTTTCATTGGCAGTTTCTGCAGCAGCTGCATCAACTGTTGATATAAGATTTAGTAGATGACATGCACACTTTTGGTGCCTTGGAAGTTGGTACTCAAGACCTATTTTGTCATTGAAAACAGCAGACATATCTTGATACTCCACCTCTAACTCATTCTGTTCTGTTGCATCATCAAGGGTGGAGTCTCGATGCTCCTGTCCATCTGTGTCTTCTTCCTCATTCTCTTCACCATATAAGGGAAAGGCTTTCAAGAAGTTTGAACCACTGTCTGTTGTCGTCTTGGTCAATTTTTCCCTGATGTGATACTCCGAATGTATTTCCTCTAATACTGCAGCAAGAACATCAAATATGTGTGAGCCTTTAAGAGGTCTACAAGCCAATGCAGTAGAATGCCTCTCTAGAGAGGTTTCATCTATCCAGTGACAGGTGACTCCTAAGTAGCTATGTTGTCTGGCAGACCAGCAGTCTGTTGTGTTAGCAACATAATTCACTGTGCTCAGCTTTTTGATGATTATGCTCTTCATGTTCTTTGCAGCTTCCTGCACTGAGGTTGCAAGGTTTCCATCATAGTCTTGAAGGATGTTGTCTCAATTACAGAGAATGGTTGGTTGGCCTCACATACAACTGTTAGCACAAGCTTGTCAAACGTTGCCTGTGCTACCCGCTGAGAGCCAGTGAGGGAATCTGTGAGTTTTGCATTCTTCATAGGTGGTTCAGTAGAAGAGAAGGACTTTCGCTTTCTATGGAAGTCAATTAATTCCGTATATGTCTGCATTTTGTTGGGGTGAACCATCTGTTGACAGAAAAAATGGCAGGGTGTGAGGCCACAGGGGATTAAGCCATGAAAATACACTCATTTTCACAAATTCAGTTTCATTTGGTAAAGTTAACTTAATTATGCTAGGATTTGAGGGGTGTCACAGACGGCTGGGGTTCTTACCCGGCCAGGATGCCTAAAAGGACCGGAAGGGGGCAAGAATAGCTTCCGGGCCACGAGGGGGCAACTGCCTTGGAATAGGAAAGAACCACGAGAAAAGATTATAACCCATTGGGACCCGTGGCCACCGCCAGAGGGCTCCTTAAACCTCGTGGAACCTGGAAATAGTTACTTTCGCCACACTCGACAAGATGGTGGAGGAACCTGCCAGGGACGCCCGGAATGTTTCCGGTGCAAAGGGCAGCACTTCCGCCACACCAGGAAGTGCTGCCGGATGGACCTCATCAGGCACCTGAAGCACATCCTTGCAGAAATAAAAGGGGCTGCCTTCCAGCAATTAGGGAGCTAGAGTCAGGAGAGGGAGCAGGACGAAGCTCTCAGGAGAAGATTGGCGGCTAAGGACTAAGAGAAAGAAAGTTCAGTTTTGGGTGATTATTGCTGTGTGCTTTGTGTCGTGTTTGGAACTGTCTTTATTTATGTTAAATAAATGTGTGGCTTTTATAAAGATGTGGTCTCCGACTGGTGGTGTCCGGGCAAGTCTCACAGGGGATTAATGGATTAAATCTAAGCGTACAGTAATAGACTACTGTGGTCGCCACATTTCTGTATCTACTTATCCAGCAGAACAAATTGCATTTTTTTTAAATAAAACAGCTACAGTTTGATATGATGATTTATAAGCAGGTTCTGGCATTACATACCTGGACTCGATTGTTTGTCAGTTACCAAAACCATCTTTACCATTCTTAATTTGCGATAGTTGGTAGCTAATGCTAATTCATTCCTCCATGAAAAATGTATTGTAGTCTGCTTAGCTTATGGCACCATTTAATGAAAAGTTCACAAAAAACTAAAAGGGTCTATCAGGGCCGGAGAGGAACTCATTTTCAGCCCAGGAGATTCATACTTCACCCACATGTAATTTTAAAACTCTCAGCTTACCCTTTCTTTCACATGGATGGTTGCATATTCACTTCAAGCTCCAGTCCTCTACCAGAGGTCTTGGAGCTTGAGGGTTCTTTGTAGTATCATATCTGTTCCTAGGACTGCACCCTTCTGGACAGAGATCTCTGAGGTTGTTCCTATATATATTGTGGGGAACTGCCCGGACACAGACAGGTAGACATTGTTTAAACACCACAACAAGTTTATTTACAGCTACTATATACAAGTTAACATAGCAAACAACCCACTTTCATCCCAAAGTCCAGGCCTTCTTCCTCGATGCCTTCTTCACCGCCTCCACTCTTCTCCTCCCGAGCTCTGTCTTTCTTCCTCCTGACTCCAGCCCTCGAATGGAGGGAGGTGGCCCCTTTTAAGCTCACCCGGACGTGCTCCAGGTGCCTCCCGATTAGCTTCCGCCGGCCCTTGCTGTGGCGGAAGTACCGGCTGCGCACCCGGAAGCACTCCCAAATTGCTGAGGGCCAGGGCTCTTCAAGCATCCGGGTGACCACTGGCCCCTATAGGGTTGAGCTCCCAGGCTCTGTTCCTGTGGTCCCCGCACCATCCAGGGTGGCTGACCTCTCTTGGTCCGGAGAAAGCGTAGTCCCTCTTCCTTCCTTCTTCCTTTTGGGTACCGCCCCCAGGCATGTGCCACTATATATAACATAACATTATCCTCTCCAACAATGTTTTTCTTAAATATCGATTTAATACCGATTAAAGAAAATAATTCTTTACAAATTCTGATTTATTTTCACAAGTAAGCAAATGAGTCACACAATAACGCAATGACACATTGTCAAAGCAATATCTTTTATGACAACATACATTTCTTCCTTCTGGGCTTTACATTTCTAAATATCCAACCCTTAACCACAAATAGATCAAGTAAAACAAAAATATTTGCACTATTCTTTGCTCGTTTGTTATACAGCGTAACTTTCTTGTAAAATGTTTTTCCTATGTATCTTCATGAACACATTGCAAACTTTAAAGGATTAATGAATGCCTGAGCAGCAAACTGATTTCTGCAACGTTATTTATAATCACATCATTGTCCAAAGACATGAGGATTTGTTTCTCAGTGCACATGAGCATATATCTCATTTAGGTGGCATCAGTGTCACCATAAGCACTGCTCTAAACAAAATACAGCACTGCCTGCAAATTACTGTTTAAGTTTATGAATCATGTAAATTAATTATGTGGCGTTATGGCATATAACGTAGTTTGTGTGATGCAAACAAATGCTTTACAGATTCATAGCTTACTTACTTTTTTCACCGTCTCCACTTAGACTTTTGCTCTCATATCGAGGGTTTTTAATTAAAAAGCCACTCAGTTTGGTGCATTTGGCCGTGTCATTTTCATTTGCCTTCTGTTTTTTTATTCTCGTTTTTTCGGCACCACCTTTGCTTTTTTTTACTATCCATCTACTCTCGGGCGTCTCTCAGGGGACCATAGCTCAGTAACTGCAAATCCTCTCTACTATAAGGCTCTGGGTAGCAGACAATCAGCCTCACACACTAGCCTCTGTGTGATTGGCAGATTATGGTCACATGGCACACATTAAAGAAGGTTACACAGTGAGCACTGGCCGGCTGTACCTGTGAGTGCAGAAGCAGTAGGTGCAGCATAGTATGTGACATGTATGTTGATTCTGATTTAACACTGGCCCTCGTGGCTCATAAACCCAGCCGGCCCACACGGAATTTTCCCATTTTTCCTGATTAGTCACTCCGGGCCTGGGGTCTATATAAAAATTTTAAGATTGAGATTCTGTAACATAACAAGCCTAACATCTGGATAACAGCAAAAAATGAACTTATGTAAAACTTACTGCAACATGTTTCCTCAGGTTAGACATTGAGATTTTATATGCTGAAATGTCCATTTGTTTTAGCAGACACAGAAGACATTGCATTATATAACTGTTCGTTTGCACTGTGTGTAAGTGAAACATGCTTTTTATATGAGGCCAGGAGTGTTTATCGTCATCCTCTTCAGTTTTAGCATTGGAGACAGTTGTCTCTGCCATTTTTCATGTGCTCTTTCTTTCCTTCTCCGCTGTCTGTGAGGAGTTCGTGCCGCTATGCCACCACACTTTTTGTGTGGTCATGCGACTGCATGGCTACATCTGATTGGTGAAAGTAAGTCATGTGATTATTGTTGCTACGTCTGATTGGTGAAAGGGAGTCATGTGATTATTGTTGCTATGTCTGATTGGTAAAACGGAGTCAGGTGATTATTGTTGCTACATCTGATTGGTGAAACAGTCATGCAGTAGATCCACTGGCAGCTTCTCTCTGGAAAAAATATATCTAATGTGTAAATGAAAAAAATGTAACGAGTGTTGCCTAATGTAGCGGAGTAAGAGTAGCGTTTCTTTTTCACAAATGTACTCAAGTAAAAATTAAAAGTATGGTGCAGTAAAACTATTCTTAGAAGTACAATTTTTTAAAAAAGTTACTCAAGTAAATGTAACGGAGTAAATGTAACTTGTTACTACCCACCTCTGGTTATCTTATATGTCACTTCTTGATAGGCTCAATGAGATATGGGTAAACTCATTCAAAGTTTCACTACTGTTCTATCCAAAAAAAATGCAATTCTTCATAAGCAAGTTTTTCTTTGGCTTTGTCAGTTACATTCTGCTGTTTTGTAAAGTGCTTCATTTAAGTTATTTATAAGATTAATTTACTTTCTGTCACTTTTGGATTTTGGAATTCGGTTTGAGTATTATCAGTAAAAACTAAAATTTCATAATAATACTGCTGTGATTGTTGAGGCACCATGAATATTTTATAAGTTGAAAATGGTATGAACTGAACTAGGTATAAATATTCCTTTTTGTTAAGGCCATTTCCAGGATAATGTAGTCACTGCTTTTTCGAAAGCTGTCATTCATTTACCCTGGAATTGATAAAAAATGTACCCCTTTCATACTCTGGCATTTAAGACAACTTATTCTGAAGACAGCCTTATGCCCTTTGTACCTACATAGTATGTTAAATAGCATTAGCCTTTCTTCAGTGTATTACAGAAACATTTTTCTCGTCAGCAGCCACAGCTGTAATTTGTCAAAATCTAGTAATGCAGTATCAAGTTGATGACCCCTGTGATCTATCTTTATGATAAATGAGGATTTGGCCATTATAAATATTAATAGCTGAGTGCAGTAGACATGATGTAAAATGATTAATACAAAAGTAATGAATATCAGCCCTGAAAAAATATTCCAACTCTGCCAATAAACCTAGAGCTCCAGTTTCTTATGCAAATATTTTGCAATCTCTTTTTAAATTAAAAAATGCACTGATGTGCCAAATTTTCAGTATTTATACTTTAGCTGAGATTTCTGAATTGCAGACACCTACAGGTAAATCAAGGAAAGCATGTTATGCAGTCAGATATACATGATAGTATAAACAATATGTGCATTAACTATATATTCTTTGTATGCTGAAGAATGTCTAATCCCAATGCATTAAGAACATCTTGTGCTAGATAAGTCAGTGAAGGAGTCAGTTTAAGCAAAGAGACAAAGTGCAGTTTTTCAACAAATTCAAGCCAATCTTACTAATTTTGGGGAGGAGGTTATAATCAATCAATGACTGGCAAAGCATAACTCCCACCTCGTGATAGTGTTAGGGAAATTTTGGGAAAGAACATGTACACAGTAAGATGTCCAAAAATGGAATTCTAACAACATAATTTATCATTTGCTAGGTACATACCACAAAGTAAAAGCTTAAGTAAGCACACTGCACAAGCTGGAAAATGTTCTTAAAAGCCTAAGAACATCATTATCTACATTAGCAGCAAAAATATCTACATCAACTATGTTGTTTATTTTAATTTATCAAGTAAAGGAAATGATAAATGAGAAGAGATGAAATAGAATTTGGAAATAAAATGTTACACAGGTTTACTACATAGGGATCTACATATGTACAGACAAAAGAAGCTATAGCTACTAATATTTTAGGCAGCTAAATAAATATGTCAGGAAATTGAACTCAATGTTAAAACTGGTGGTGTGAATTTAATGTTGACCTTTTTTTATTTGTCTGGGTAAAAAAGTGTTGGGTGCATACTGTATTTGTACATAAATTGATTTACTTTCTCAGCTCATGACACAAAAAAATCAATAAGGTTCAAATTATGTGGTCAGTTTGTCTATATTGCTCCAATAGGAAACAGTTATCAAGAATATTTTTAAAAACCTTCCGTATCCTTGGAATTCGGCAGTCTTCACTAATAATGGTTTAATTTATTTGTTTTTGAGTCAATGGTTAAAAAATTATATTAGGGTATTCATGGTTATAACAGTATAACAGAAAGAACTTGAATCTTGGACACTGAACCATAAAAACAATAAATAAGAACACCCACCCCACAGCCCACATAGTGAAGACATAACTGTAAGAAAAATAAAAGCCTACATGCACATAGAATCACAGCTTGTATCTAAGTGATTTTTGTATAAATCACACATAGCAAAGCTAATTATACAAGAAATACTAGGGCATGGTGGCGCAGTGGTAGTGCTGCTGCCTCGCAGTAAGGAGACCTGGGATCGCTTCCCGGATCCTCCCTGTGGGGAGTTTGCATGTTCTCCCCGTGTCTGCATGGGTTTCCTCCAGGTGCTGTGGTTTCCTCCCACAGCCCAACGACATGCAGGTTAGGTGCATTGGTGATCTGAAATTGTCCCTGGTGTGTGTGCCCTGTGGTGGGCTGGTGCCCTGCCTGGGGTTTGTTTCCTGCCTTGCACCCTTTGTTGGCTGGGATTGGCTCCAGCAGACCCCCATGACCCTGTAGTTAGGAAATAGCGGGTTGGTTAATGGATGGATGAAATACTAGGACCAACTGTCCCAGGTATTCTAAATACAAATAGTTCAAGTACATAAGGCTGAAGAAAGTGGATTTCCATGCAAAAAAACGGTGGAGAGTCAGGAGAAGCTCAGGAGTTGTAGCGTCAGTATCACTGATGTTTTACTAGTAAGTCTGATGGATGCATCTGGAGCCAGCTTTAAATGACATTCTCTGTCAAGACTAATCCAGCACATGATGATCTTCTTTTTTCTTTATTTATTAGTTAATGGGTACCTATATTCTAATGCACTATTAGAATTACTGATAACATTATATTTTAGATCATTATAGTATTATTGCCTTTTTAATTTTGTGCTTTCCATGTGAACTACCTAAATTTTAAGTGTTTTGTTACAGTCATAGACATACTCAGGGTGTAGTGTTTGATGTCATCACACAGAGTATATGTAAGATAGAAACATACAAAACATAACAAATATAAGAGGTTTGACGAACACGAGGAAACTATTCAGTCCATCTAGCCCGTTTGTTTAGCTAATAGTTAAGCTGTCCAACTATCTTATCCAGATTTTTCTTAAAGGTTGTCAAGGTGTCTCCTTCAACTACATGTCTCAGTAGTTCGTTCCAGAGTCCCACAGCTCTTTGCATAAAGAAATGTGTTATGGCTTCAGTCTTAAATGTACTTCCCTTAATTTTCACTGATGTCCTTGAGTACATGATTCATCTTTAAGTTGAAAGAATTCTGCTGGATCTACTTTGAGGATTTTATATATCCGGTGTCACACACGTGCGAGTAGGAGGCAGCTAAAGGGTCTGAGTACCTGTAATAAAATATCTGACCAGAGGGCGGCAGAGTGCGCTGACTATCTTTCTCAGTTCCCTACAGAACTTTCCCGGGAAATCCTGCAAGGTTCTGGCGCCTCAGAAGACATCATTTCCTGTACCGGTCCCTTTGCTGACATCACTTCCGGTCCAGATGACATCACTTCTGATTCCAGCCCTTTTGATGACGTCACTTTCTATACGGGCCTTTAAAGCCTCCATCTTTGTCTCTTGTGATCAGTTCTGTGTTGGACTCTGTTCTATGCACATCGTGCTACTTATTTCGACTTTTGCAGCCGGGAAAAACAATATACGGGTGGCTGCCCCAAACCTTTATGATGTCTTGGACTCTTTTGTCACAGTGGCGTAGTCAGCAGGATGAAGTCCCAGATGAAACCGGGACACAAACTAATAAGAAACCAGGTAGGAAAGTACCAGGGCCGAGTTTCTTGGGGGGGAGGGGGGGGTACGTTCAGGGGCCAGGAAGGACTCAGTACAGGTTCTGCTCCCAAAATACAAACCTGGGCTGGTAACTTACCAAGTGGAGACAGTGAAAGGGACACACAGACATAGGTTGGTTTCTGGGGATGAAACGAAAAGGGCTTATTATGCTCTCTCGGAGGAGAGAACTGAGCTGCCCATTAGGACTAAGGTCCCAGTAAAATATAGGCTATCCCCAGTCCAGCAAGCAAGAAGAATGAAGAAATGGGAGTTCGATCCGGAAAGATCGAACCAGGAGCAGGCTATAACCCTCTGGTAGCAGGTGGCCTTATGGCTAAGGCCATTTGAATTGACCACCTGTCAAATAGTGCAGCAGGTCATCTGCTTTATTTTTCTACAGGGCCTTCCCAAAAACTTTGCCCAGCTGGACTGGGGAGATTTCCATTCTATGGAAGAGCTTATACAACTCATAAAACCACCCATGCCAGCTTTGAAATCTGGGAGAGCAGAACAGTCATCTAGTGGATTTCCTAGAGATTATGTCCTACAAAATAAGTCTCTTCCACATAAATAGGAGCCTGTCTCTGGGTTCCCGGGCCACCGTGCATGCAACCGACCCGGGAACGAGGCGGGATGTAGGCGGAGGGCGGGAGATGGTTTGTGTGCTCTGGCCAGCCCCCTGACATTATTAAATACGGGACCTGTAGTCATTAATGGTTATAAACTAGAAGCCCTTTTTGATTCTGGCAGCAACATTTCCATTGTTGATTGCCAATATATCTTACTGCGACAAAAAATTAAAGAAAAGACCAGTATAAAGTGCGTACAAGGAGAAATCCGCATGTACGATACCGCCCTATGTTTCTTCAGTCAAGGAGGATTGGTAAAAAAATTTCCCATGGTGGTCCACCCTAAACCTCCTTTTCCAGTGATGCTGGGGCAGGACTGGGCTGGTAACAAATGTGGTAAACTATTCACTACTCTCGATAAAAACCTTGTTATAATAAATGGGGAAAACCCGTCTCAATCTTTCTCCATGCCATGTACAAAGCTGGTGGAGAGAGATACGGAAGCCCACAAAGAGGACAGGGAGACTCCTGGACCGGCGCAAGCAAATACGTCCTCCATCCATGCCTCGACGAGTCGGGAGGAATCCCTGCCCCTTGAAGTCAGGCCAGACCCTCTCTCCGAGATGCCAGCTTCTTTCAAAAGGGAGCACTGGAATGATGACTCCCTAAAATTTGCAAAGAATGCAGTGGTCCTTATCAATGGCCAACACACACATCAGCCATTGCCACAGGGACCTTACTTTGTAATAGAAAATGATCTATTATATCGGGTCGCGGAAAGTGGGGGGGAGGTCTGGAAACTTGTTAATCCCACGAGCCTACCTGCGGCAGGATTGTGAATTAGCACACGGCCACCTCCTTGGAGGCCATTTGGGCTCTGAAAAAACTTTAGAGTGGATCAAGCTTCCGATTTTATTGGCCAAGAATTAACAAGGAGGTTCACCATTTTTGTATTTCTTGTCCAGAACGTCAATTATGGCAAATTCCTAGCAGGGACCGTGCTCGTCTCGTTTCCCTTCCCTTAGTCGATGTCCCCTGTGAAGGAATCGGGGTCAGTATTGTATGACCCTTAGAGCCTTCTGCCCAAGGACGTAAATACATATTAGTCCTCGTGGATTATGTGACCACATACCCGGAAGCTGTTCCCTTGTGCTCAGCTACATCTAAAGCAATCGCACAGGAACTAGTAGGGGTCTTTGCATGATTCGGCATCCCTAAAGAAGTCCTAACAGACCAAGGGGCACCTTTTACCTCGGAGATGTTCAGGGAAACAGCCAAGTTACTGAAAATAAAGCACTTAAAGACAGCGGTGTATCATCCTCAAACCGATGGTCTAGTAGAGAGGTTTAATCAGACTCTCAAGAAGATGCTGCGCAAGGTGGTCAGTGGGGATGGGCGGAATTGGGATCAACTCCTCCCCCTCGTTCTCTTTGCCTATCGGGAAATCCCACAAGCCTCTATGGGGTTCTCATCTTTTGAATTATTATACGGACGACAACCCCAAGGTATATTGGATATTTTGAAAGAAGGTTGGAAAGGAGAGGCGCTTCCCTCTACAAATATTTTGGAGTATATTGCGCAATTATGCGATAGATTTGGAAAAATCCGACCTATTTTAAAAAGTCATATGGAAGAGGCACAATCAGCACAGGCCCGCTATTATGACCGTGGCACGACACTTTGAGAATTCCATCCGGGGGATCGTGTAATGGTGTTAGTTCCCACATCCCATTCTAAATTACTCGCCCATTGGCAAGGCCCTTATGAAATTAAGGAGAGGAAGGCATTGGCATTGGCAATCGTAGACCAAGCAAGTGGGTTTATCATGTGAACTTGCTGAAGCCGTGGAAGGAAAGGGAACCTGATCCCTCCTCCGCTCAGCCCTGCTCATTCTTTGCTCACACAGACACCCTTAATTTCAGTGAGGAATTAACTGCCAGACAAAGGCAGGAGCTGGAATCATCTATCCTGTCCATCTCGGAGGTGGTGAGTGAAAAATCAGGAAGGACCTCTCTGATTGCGAACGATATACTGACTGAGCCGGGGGTTATAGTCTGAGAGCACCCCAATAGACGTCCTGAGGCAAAGAAAGCAGAAGTGAAACTGGAAATCAAGCGAATGCTGGAGCTAGGAGTGATAGAGGAAAGTTATAGTCCCTGGTCCAGTCCAATCGTATTGGTTAATAAGCCTGATGGCAGTTGGAGGTTTTGCAGTGACTTCCGTCGGCTTAATCAGGTCTCCCTATTGGATGCTTACCCCATGCCTCGTGTGGATGAAAGGCTTGGCCAAGCAAAATTTTTGACCACACTTGTCATGACAAAAGGTTATTGTCAGATTCCTTTAACAGACTCCGAGAAGGTCAAGACAGCGTTTAGCACCCCTAGCGGACACTGGCAGTATTATGCCCTTCCTTTCGGGTTACACGGGGCTCCTGTGGCTTTCCAGCATCTGGTACACAAAGTGCTCCACCCCCATAATGCATATAATGCTACCTATTTGGATGACATCGACATCTATTCTAGCATGTGGAAGGAACACGTACGGCAGGTCACAGCGGTATTGTGGACACTTGGAGAAGCCGGGCTTCGTATCAATCCAAAGAAATGTTTCTTTGAACTGAAAGAGGCTAAATATTTGGGCTACCTGGTGGGTCGGGGTAACGTGAAACCACAGTGTTCAAAAATAGATGCTCAAAAATGGTCCAATCTGCGAACCAAGTGACAAGTCCAAGCATTTCTTGGATTGGCCAGGTACTACCGGCGGTTCGTACCTAGGTTTTCAGAGAGAGCAGAGCCCTTGACTGATTTAACAAAAAGAGGGCTCCTAATCATGTGGTATGGACTGACAAGATGGACGCTGCATTCTGTGACTTAAAACAGGCTCTTACTTCAGCACCAATATTAAAAGCTCCTAATTTTTCTCTCCCATTTAATCTTCAGACGGACGCTTCTAATACAGGTCTGGGGGCCATGCTGAGCCAAAGCATTGATGGTGTTGAACACCCGTCATGTACCTGAGCCGGAAACTGTTGGATCGGGAGACCAGGTATGCAGCGGTGGAAAGGGAAGCCCTTGCGATTAAATGGGCGATCACGTAGTTGAGGTACTACCTCTTGGGCCGGGAGTTCACTCTGGTGACGGATCATGCTTCCTTACAGTGATGGGCCCTTCACAAAGAGTCGAATCCACAGGTCACTAGGTGGTTTCTTGACGTCCAGCCTTTCAAGATTTCGCTAATTCATCGTAAAGGCTCTCTCCATGCCACCGCCGATGCCCTTTCTCATGCCCATGACCTCTCGGTGCAGGATGCCCGATCCGATGGGTCTGGGCTGAGGGGTGGGCCTTGTCATACATGTGTGAGTAGGAGGCAACTAAAGGGTCTGAGTAATTGTAATAAAACATCCGACCAGGGGGCGGCAGAGTGTGCTGACTGCCTTTCTTAGTTCCCTACAGACCTTTTCTGGGAAATCCTGCAAGGTTCCGACACCTCAGAAGACATCACTTCCTGTACTGGTCCCTTTGCTGACATCATTTCTGATTCCAGCCCTTTTGATGATGTCACTTCCTATATGGGCCTTTAAAGCCTCCATCTTTGTCAGTTGTGATCAGTTCTGTTTTGGACTCTATTCTATGCACATCGTGCTACTAATTTCGACTTTTGCAGCCGAGAAAAACAATATACGGGTGGGTGCACCAAACCTTTATGATGTCTGGGATTTTTTTTGTCATACTGGACCAGGTCTGCACACAGTCTACCCTGCTCGAAACTAAACAGATTAAATTTTTTGAGTGAGTCAGAGTAAGACATATCCTTAAGTCCTAGAATAACCTTGCCAGTTCTCCACTGCACAGCTTCAAGTGCTGCTATGTCTTTCTTGTACTATAGTTACCAGAACTGCACACAATGCTCCAGATGTGGTCTTACTAGTGCATTATATAATTTGAACATAACGTCCCTTGACTTACTGTATATTTAATCATTTTTATGGTATAACAACATTGTATTTGCCTTTTTAATTGCTTCTGTTCTTATATTTATAATTGATGTTCTTTTGTCCATGTGTAGCACTTCCAAGTAAAGTGGCATGCAGTGGTTGCTATGTTTGCTTTATGATAAGTTCAAATTTAAAAAAATATATTGAACTTTGACAATCAGATTTCTCATGTCCTTTTTTCATTCTAGACTGTCTTCCTAGCATCTGAGTTTCAAACAGGATAGGTTGTTTGCTGAGTTTAAATCAGCTCTGTTTAATTAAGACTGCATTTGTGTGCCCCGTTATATAATAGTGCACTATTCGGGACAGGTTTATGCCTTTCATCTGCCTTCCTGCTATGGTGTTCTCTAGCCCTCTGTGAGCATGAACTGGAATGAGCATGATTATAAAATTTAGTTTATTTTGTGGCTAAAGTGAATCTTGAAGAGTTTTGAAATTATTAAGGCAGACATGGTGCAAAAAGTAAGAATATTTTTAAAAATATTAATAATTTAAAGTATTTACAATTACAGTCGGGCCAAAAAATTTGAGAATGACACAAGTTTTGTTTTTTTCACAAAGTTTACTGCTTCAGCGTTTTTAGATCTTTTTGTCAGATATTTTTATAGCATACTGAAGTATAATTACAAGTATTTTCGGAAAAAAACGTTTTTTTTTTATTTAATTGTTTGAGAAAAACATAATTAAAAAAAACACAACTTTTAAAATAAAAATAAATTAACAAACAATAAAAACTCACTAATGTCTTACGGTCTTGTATCTATGTTATCATTCATTTGACGCTCGGAACCAGCCAACTCTATTTAATTTGAAAAGCAACAGGGCACGGTGCTGCTTAAACATAAAGAATTCTGGTAGTCGTCTGCTATATAGTATCTGTGTAAGCCCATGCTGTTAAAAGCATGTGATCCTAGAAATTATTGAATTCGTCAGAACTACTCTGGGCATCTCTCTGTTATGAGGATTCATGTTGCTGATGTGCTTGCATCGTTTGTGCATTAGCAGCTAAGCAACGGTCTTTCTTAGGAGGTTTCCTTTTGCCCGAGTCCTGGCATCACTTCTGTATCCTTGGAGCTGGAGCCCTCACCCCAACTCTATGTCTCACTTCTGGGCCAGACAGACACACACAATTTCATGCATAGAACTCTATTTAATTTCAAAAGCAACAGGGGTGCGGTGGTGCTCAAATATAAAGATTGTTGGCAGTCACCTCCAGTTTACCCTCTGGTGGTTGGTTGTTCCGAGTGTCAACTGAATGATAACATGCATACAAGACCATTCAATCACCCCCCCACCCTACCTAGAAGGGGGTGGGTTAGGGTTGATTTCACCATACAGTATTAGTTATTAGTATTATTAGTTGACCATTGAGAAACATGTGTACCAAGTTTCATGAAAATCGATCAAGCCATTTGGACGTGATGCTGGAACATACATACATACACATATTGACTTTTATATATATAGATTACAATAAGTTTATGCAAAGAGTCAATATTTGCAATGTTGGCCCTTCTTTTTCAAGACCTTCTGCAATTCGCCCCTGCATGCTGTCAATCAACTTCTGGGCCAAATCCTGACTGATGGTAGCCCATTCTTGCATAATCAATGCTTGGGGTTTGTCAGAATTTGTGGGTTTTATTATGGTCTGGGGAGTTTCCTGGCCATGGACCCAAAATGTCAATGTTTTGTTCCCCAAACCACTTAGTTATCACTTTTGCCTTATGGCACGGTGCTCGGTCATGCCGGAAAAAGCATTGTTAGTCGCCAAACTGTTCTTGGATGATTGGGAGAAGTTGCTCTCGGAGGATGTTTTAGTAACATTCTTTATCCATGGCTTTTTATTTAGGACCAACACTGTAAATATTGACTCTTTGCATAAACTTAATGTAATTGTCAATAAACTTATGAAATGCTGGTAGTTATACTTCCATATACCATAGAAACATATGACAAAAAGATCTAAAAACACTGAAACGGCAAACTTTTTGAAAACCAGTACTTGTGTTATTCTCAAAACTATTGGCCACGACTGTACATTTTTCATTTTTGGAATCTAAACTAAACTTAAAGTAGAATTGTAGCTTTTATATTAAGCAAAATAACAGTACTCAGGAAACTGAAAGGTAAATGTAGTAAAGAGCAGAGCCACCCAAGATGTTGTTAGTCAGTACAAGAGTTTAAAAATGAATGGAACAGTGAGCAGAGAAGTATTATTAATGTAGCATCTATATATATAATTCACTAAGGCAAGACAACCATGGAAAGCATGCCGGAAGGGGCGTGGATTCACTAAGCCGCCGACAAGTGAGACACCTATGGCGCACCAACTCCAAGACCATTGGATACGACGACAACTCACAGAGCCACGCCCACCAACTCGGACGCTTCGATACAGAAAAACCGGCGTCATTTATATTCTGTCGTCGAGGTCACATGCAGCTCCGACCCACATTGACTTTTAATAGAGGCATGTTTCTCGCGGAGGTGAATCGCCATATGCGGCGTGTAAAACTGTTTGCGAGGGGTATCCCATGGGATCCTTAAAACGTTCCTTTACAACTGAGGTTAAAATACAATGAAGTGAGCAGTCTTTAAAAAACGAGTTTTCGGTTACGACGCATGACCGCGTGCACTATAGCAAATTGTTTTACATGCTACATACAGCAACTCGCATCCGCGACAAACATGCGTCTTCTTAGATACTTCTGCACTTTGTACACACCCCCCTCCCACCGTGGTCGGGTGTCTTGGTGGATTATATATAGAAAGGCAGCCAAAACCGCACAGAGCAATGAAAAGTCTACGTGAGTCACAGGTGCATCTGGACTGTACAAAGACGACACATGAGCAGGCAGTGTATACTGAACGAGAAATCAGCAGACTAGCATGACGGAGGGAGCGGAGTGGATGTCCTTCTCCTCTCCTCCCGTTCCACCCTGAGTGCCGCACGGACGATTGTGTGTTGGTTCGTTCCGTGCATTGGTTAAAACCCAATGAAGGAAGCAGTCTTTAAAAACCAATAAGCCCTGTGCCTCTGTTTCATTACCGTCTCACCTGCTTCACCAATGCAGGCCCCGCAACAGGCGATCCGGCGGTGTCATTCCCATGACCCGCTGGGCAGCCAACCGGGTAACCAAAGTCTTTGGGTTCAGGGGGGAGTATGGTTACAAAGCTGAAACTTAAAGGAATTGACGGAAGGGCACCACCAGGTGTGGAGCCTTTCGCTTCATTTGACTCAACGCAGGAAACCTCACCCGGCCCGGACACGGACAGGATTGACAGATTGATAGCTCTTTCTCGATTCTGTGGGTGGTGGTGCATGGCAGTTATTTCTGAAAATGAACGAGACTCCCGCCTGCTAAATAGTTACACGAACCAAATTCTTAGAGGGACAAGTGGCTTTCAGCCACGTGAGATTGAGCATTAACAGGTCTGTGATGCACTTGTATGTCCGGTACTGCACGTGCGCTACACTGAATGGATCAACGTGTGTCTACCCGGCGTGGGTAAGCCGTTGAACCCCATTCGTGATGGAGACCGTGGCTTCCAATTGTTCCCCACGAACAAGAAATTCCCAGTACGTGCGGGTCATACGCTCGCACTGATTACGTCCCTGCCCTTTGTAAAGCCCCCCATGGTCGGGTGACTTGGTGGATTATAAATAAAAAAAAAGCAGCCGGAACCGCAAAGAACAATGAAAAATCAACGTGGAAACCGACTGAGGCGGTGTTTGGAAAATTAACAGTCAACGTGACTCACAGGTGCGTGTGGACTGTACACAGACGAAAGCGACTCAGGTAGGGAGTTGGGGGCAGGCACATAAGCGGGCAGTGCGTACTGAACGAGCGCCGTTCAACCCCGTCCTTCGCTTTGGAAGGAGAAAGCGCGACGGCGCTCCTCCGGTTTTCAGTCACGGACAATTGTATGTTGGTTCATAGCGTGCATTGTTGCAATGTTACTTTTCTTGGTGGTTTATTAAATTATGGATTTTTCAAATGTTTATTTTTTCCTCTGTGCTTAAAAATCATTTAAAAAGCGGCCTGATTATGGGGCAGCCACCCGTATAATTCTATATCCTGGCTGAAAAAGTAAATGTTTAAATTTGAGTCAAGTTTTACAAGACAGAGTCCAAAACAGTAATGAGATCCAGGGGGGAAGGAGTGAGACTTTATAGGAAGTCTGAGGGAAGTGATGTTGTCCTCAGGGCCGGGACCGAAAGTGGCGTGTCCCAAGTCGAGGCAGTGGCTCCTGGTGGGATTTTTCGGGAAAGGTCTGCAGGGAACTTAGAAAGAGTGTTAGTGCACCCCGCCACCCCTTGGGCAGATGTATTACCATTCTTCTCCAAGCCCTTCATCTGCGTCCTATTCACACATGTGTGACAAGGTATAATATACAGTATCAGGATTAATTAGTTCATCTATACTAATAAAAGGCAAAGCCCTCACTCACTCACTCACTCACTCATCACTCACTCACTCACTCATCACTAATTCTCCAACTTCCCGTGTAGGTAGATGGCTGAAATTTGGCAGGCTCATTCCTTCATTTCGAAATTCTACGCGTAATGGTCATAATAATTTTTCTCCATATACTGTAATGGACTTTAGCTTGATGGCCGTGGTGGGCGGAGCTGCGTGTCACATCATCACGCCTCCCACGTAATCACGTGAACTGACTGTGAACGCAGTACGTAGAAAAGAAGGAAGAGCTCCCAAAGACCGCTGAAGAAAAATGCATACAAACTTATTCATAAGTGCAGCAACTGCGGAAACAAAGCACGGTGTAAACCATAAGTTTATATTAAGTTTATGGACACGCTACCGCTGCCGTTTGTCATGCCTTCGTCGAATACTTTTTTTGCGAGATACAAGTTTAATCAGAAGATACGAGGTATAAATGGGACTTTGGATCACTTTGTAATGGAGTTAAAATTGCTGTAGCGAGAAACTTTTAAGTGCCGGGTCTTAGCTAACATTAAATAAAGCCGTGGACATCGCAACATCACACAAGAGAGCAGCTCACGTGAACTGACTGAACGCAGTACGAGTGATCACTTCCAATCATCAAACCTGTTTAAAAAACGCATTACACAATTGACAAGGTAGGAAAAGAATATGCTCCGAGCTGAGCTCAACAGCTAACGCGTTCTTGCAGAAGCAGCTTTGTCACACTGCCACCAAATACTCACAGAAAAATCCACAAGTTAATACACACGCTGTCTCTAGAGTTTCTCCACACTCAATGTATTCCTCGCATCCCCATTATACCCTCTGATCTCCCATTTCAATTCAGATGCCTCCAATTTCCAGTAAGGCTCTGGTGCGCGATGACAAGTAATAAGTTTCAGGGACACACCCTACAAAAGGTTGCCATTGATTTCAGGCAAGATTGCTTTTCTCCTGGACAACTATACATTGCATTCTCAAGAGTGAGCTCGCGCAGCTTTGTCATATTACAACTGGAGTGCAGTGAGAAACTTTTAAGTGCCGGGTCTTAGCTAACATTAAATACAGCCGTGAACATCACAACATCACACAAGAGAGCAGCTCATGTGAACTAACTGAACGCAGTACGAGTGATCACTTCCATGCATCAAACCTGTTCAAAAAACGCATTAAACAATTGACAAGGTGGGAAAAGAATATGCTCCGAGCTGAGCTCCATAGCTAACGCGGTCTTGCGGAAGCAACTCCATCACGCTGCCACCAAATACTCACAGAAAAATCCACAAGTTAATACACATGCTGTCTCTAGAGTTTCTCCACACTCAATGTATTCCTCGCATCCCTGTTATACCCTCTGATCTCCTATTTCAATTCTGATGCCTCCAATTTCCAGTAAGGCTCTGCTTCGCGATGACAAGTAATAAGTCTCGGGGACAGACCCTACAAAAGGTTGCCATTGATTTCAGGCAAGATTGCTTTTCTCCTGGACAACTATACGTTGCATTCTCAAGAGTGAGCTCTCGCAGCTTCGTCATATTACAAACAAAGTGCTGAACTGACAACATGCTATATAAAGAGAACTATAACAATCGTAATAAATGAACAATAAAACAGCGGAGAACCCGTGGATTAAATTAAAAGGCAGCTTCCTTGGCAAAGCAAGGAAAAAGGATGGCCTTATATGTCGTTCATTTATAAAACAGCGGAGAAGCTGTGTAAAGGCTGCTTCACAAAAAACCAGTGGAGCGCCTTATATGAGCAGGCAGTCAGCTAAAGAAGGGAATCAATAAATATCTATAATCATAATAAACAAACAAAAAATAGCGTACAAGCCACGGATTAAATAAAGGAAATGGGTACCTGAACAGTAAAATAAGTCTCGAATAGCTACACAATAACTATAACAATCATAATAAACGAACAATAAAACAGTACAGAACCGCGAAGCAAGGATAAACGACGGCCTTATATGGTGTTTGTTTATAAAGTAGCGGAGAAGCTGTTTGAAGGCAGCTACATAAAAAAACAGCAGAGCGCCACACTCTGAATGTATTCCTCGCTTCACTGTTATACCCTCTGATCTCCCATTTCAATTCAAATGCCTCAAATTTCCAGTAAGGCTCTGCTTCGCGATGACAATTAATAAGTCTTAGGGACACACCCTACAAAAGGTTGCCATTGATTTGAGGCAACATTGCTTTTCTCCTGGACAACTCTACGTTGCATTCTCAAAAGTAAACTCAGTGCACAGCTTGGTCATATTACAACCGGAGTGCTAAACTGACAACATGGTATATAAAGAGATCCTTAACAGACAGTTATTGATATATTTTCCCTCAGTTTAAAAAGGTTTTCTTTTCTTCTTAATAAAAGTTTAAAAGCAGTTCTTCATCGCTGCAAAGCGCGGGGATTTTGCTATATACAGTGATCCCTTGCTGTATCGCGCTTTGACTTTCGCGGTTTTGCTCTATCGCGGATTTTATATGTAAGCATATGTAAATGTATATTGCGGATTTTTGCTGATTCGCGGATTTCTGCGGACAATGGGTCTTTTAATTTATGGTACATGCTTCCTCAGTTTGTTTGCCCAGTTGATTTCATACAAGGGACGCTATTGGCGGATGGCTTAAAAGCTACCCAATCAGAGCACGTATTACATATTAACTAAAACTCCTCAATGCTATAAGATATGCCTCCTGGGCGGTGCTCGATTGTTTGCTTGTCTCTGCCTCTATCTCACCCTCTCTGACATTCTCTGCGCCTGACGGAGGGGGTGTGAGCAGAGGTGCTGTTTGCACAGAAGCTGTTTGCCTAGTGGATACGGACGCTCCTCTAAGAAATGCCGCTTTATCGAGGTGCGTCCAAAAGCACACTTATTGATTTTTTGATTGTTTGCTTTAATCTCGCTCTCTCTCTCTCTCTCTGGCGTTCTCGCTTGACGGAGGAGATGTGAGCAGAGGGCTTTTGCACAGAGGCTGTTTGCTTAGAAGATAGGGACGCTCCTGTAAAAAATGCTGAAAGGCTACCTTCGCATTGATCCCTTCATTGCCGCTGCTTTATTGCGGTGCTTGCATACTTAAAAGCGCAACAGCCCTATTGATTTTTCATTGTTTACTCTCTCTCTGACATTCTCCGCTCCTTATGCGCACTTTGAAGAGGAAGATATGTTTGCATTCTTTTAATTGTGAGAAAGAACTGTCATCTCTGTCTTGTCATGGAGCACAGTTTAAACTTTTGACTAAAGGGTGTTATTTCATGTCTAGAGGGCTCTAATAATGTTAAAAACGTATTTAGAAGGTCGTAAACAGGTTTTCTATGCTCTAACTGCGAAAATATTAGATTTATAAATAAAGAATCCTACTTCGTGGAAATTCATTTATCTGTCTGGAGCGGATTAACCGCGATAAACAAGGGTTTACTGTATAACTGTGCGGAGAATATTTATAAACAGTGTGGGAGTGTTTCTAAGGGCTTAAAATATATAAAAATAATACAAACATATGGTTTCTACTTCGCGGATTTTCACCTATCGCGGGGGTCTGGAGCATAACCCGATCGAGGAGGGATTACTGTACAGTATATATATATATATATATATATATATGTAGATATGTATATATATATATGTATGTATGTGTATATATATATATGTAGATATGTGTATATATATAAACTGCTCAAAAAAATTAAAGGAACACTTTGAAAACACATCAGATCTCAATGGGAAAAAGAAATCCTCCTGGATATCTATACTGATATAGACTGGGTAATGTGTTAGGAACGAAAGGATGCCACATCGTTTGATGGAAATGAAAATGATCAACCTACAGAGCCCTGAATTCAAAGACGCCCCAAAAATCAGAGTGAAAAAATTGTGGCAGGCTAGTCCATTTTGCCAAAATTTAATTGCAGCAACTCAAAATTGTATGCAGCACTTTGTATGGCCCCTGTGTTCTTGTATACATGCCTGACAACATTGGTGCATGCTTCTAATGAGATGACAGATGGTGTTGTGGGGGATCTCCTCCCAGATCTGGACCAGGGCATCACTGAACTCCTGGACAGTCTGAGGTGCAACCTGGTGGCATTGGATGGACCAAAACATAATGTCCCAGAGGTGTTCTATTGGATTTAGGTCAGGAAAGTGTGGTGGCCAGTCAATGGTATCAATTCCTTCATCCTCCAGGAACTGCCTGCATACTCTCACCACATGAGGCCAGGAATTGTCGTGCACCAGGAGCCACTGTACCAGCATAGGGTCTGACAATGGGTCCAAGGATTTCATCCTAATAGCTAATGGCAGCCAAGGTGCCTTTGTCAAGCCAGTAGCAGTCTGTTTGAACCTCCATGGATATGCCTCCCCAGACAATCATTAACCCACCACCAAACTGCTCATGCTGAATGATGTTACAGGCAGCATAATGTTCTCTATGGCTTCTCCAGACCCTTTCACTTCTGTCACGTGCTCAGGGTGAACCTGCTCTCATCTGTAAAAAGCACAGGGCACCAGTGGTGCATCTGCCAATTCTGGTATTCTATGGCGAATGCCAATCGAGCTGCATGCTGCTGGGCAGTGAGCTCAGGGCCCATTAGAGGACATGGGGCCCTTGGGTCACCCTCATGAAGTCTTTCTGGTTGTTTGGTCAGAGACATTCACACCAGTGGCCTGCTGGAGGTCATTTTGTAGGGCTCTGGCAGTGCTCATCCTGTTCCTCCTTGCCCAAAGGAGCAGATACTGGTCCTGCTGATGGGTTATGGACCTTCTATGGCCCTCTCCAGCTCTCCTAGAGTAACTGCTTGTCTCCTAGAATCTCCTCCATGCCCTTGAGACTGTGCAGGGAGACACAGCAAACCTTCTGGCAATGAAAAGTATTGATGTGCCATCCTGGAGAAGTTGGACTACCTGTGCAACCTCTGTAGGGTCCAGGTATCGCCTCATGCTACCAGTAGTGACACTGACTGTAGCCAAATGCAAAACTAGTGAAGAAACAGTCAGAAAAGATGAGGAGGGAAAAATGTCAGTGGCCTCCACCTGTTAAACTATTCCTGTTTTGGGGTCATCTCATTGTTGCCCTCTAGTGCATCTGTTGTTAATTTCATTAACACCACAGCAGCTGAAACTGATTAACAACCCCTCTGCTACTTAACTGACCAGATTAATATCCCATAAGTTTCATTGACTTTATGCTATACTCTGATTAAAAAGTGTTCCTTTAATTCTTTTGAGCAGTATATATATGTGGATATGTATACAGTATATATGTGTGTATATATGTAGATCTGTATATATATGTATATATATGTGTTTGTGTGTGTATATATATATATATATATATATATATATATACAGTGGAACCTTAGTTCCGAGCGTCCAGTTCACGCACAACTTCGGTTCCGACCAAAAGATCGCCAAACTTTTGCCTCGGTTCACAACCACACACTTGGTATACTGAACAAGCCAGGTTCCCTTGCCTGCCTGCAAGCTGAGCTGAAAGAGAGAGAGAGAGAGAGAGAAAGGCGGCGAGCACATGCCTGCTAGGGAGGTGGAGGAGGAGATTGCTGCACGTGTTTGCTGAACAAGCCAGTTTCCCTGCGTCCTCAGTTGAGAGAGAGAGAGAGAGAGCGAGCTAGCACCTGCCTGCTGGGAAGGGGAGGAGGAGATTGCTGCGTGTTTGCCTGCCTATCTGTAGGCTGTAGTGCAAGCGAAACCATCCCCCTCCCCCCACAGGCAGCCTGAGAGAGAAAGAGAGCTGCCATGCTTTTTCATTTAAGCAAAGCAGCTCCTTGTTCATTGTTTTCAATAAGACGTGCACTCTCTTTGTGCTCTACAGTATTTTGTGTGCTTTTGCAGTTAACTATGGCTTCTAAGCAAGTGGAAGTTGTCAGAAGAAAGTTTTGAAGAAAATTGAAATCGAAGTAAATAAAGAATTTACAAAAGTTGGAAAAATGTTTACCAGTTTACTCATTTACCAATCGGAGAACCCTCGTGCTTTCAAGCAGCATAATGTAAACAAAGCCAGACTGCCAGTAATGTGGAGGGTCACAAGAACCTTCTTTTGGAATGGCTGCATGAGGCTTTCACTCCCACCAGCTAAACAGCTAAAAGCACCAGAAACCAAGAGAAAACACCTGAAGGAAAACACTTCATGCCAGAACTCGTTTCATGCAAGGTTAGTTTTCTTGGTGGTTTTGTATTACGGATTTTTCAAAAGTAATTTTTTAGTTCATAATGCGATTTGTTGCAATGTTATTTTTCTCTTTTTCAAATGTTCGCTTTTTCCTTGTGCTTAAAACTCATGAAAGGTTTACAGATGGAGTTTTCATAGCGCATTAGGTGCGATGTTACATTTCTCTTTTCAAATGTTCGCTTTTTTCCTTGTGCTTAAAACTCATTAAAATTGTTTACATGGAGGACTTCATCGTGTGATTTGTTGCAATGTTACTTTTTTGGTTGCTTGCGAGTTGGTTTTAAATGAAGTTGGATTTGTGCGATGTTTTTTCTGCTGTGCTTAAAACTCATTTTAAAAACATTGTTTACAGCGATCAGGCTTTAGGTTTAATAGCGTGATCTCCTGCAATCTCACTTTTTGTTTGCTTGTGAGTTGGTTTTGCAAGCGCTTGGATTTTTTCTGCTGTGCTTAAAAGTCATTTTAAAAAATGCTGCGCTGACACGTGCTACAGAGAGATTAGAGAGCCGGGCAGCTGATAGGGAAGGGATTGGGGGACGGATAGGTGTGTGTGTGTGTGTGTGTGTTTGTGCTCGCTACACAGAGAGAGAAGCGCGTGGCGAGCCAGCTCCTGTAGCTGATCAGGGAGCCTGGGTGTTTTGTGTCAGTGTTATTCAATGTTTTTACATTAGTTTACTATTACACTGTGGATTCTATGGTGTAATTAACTATATTTGTGCTTAATCTGTACATATTTTTACATATTTACATACAGTTTGTACGGTCTGGAATGGATTAATTGTATTTACATACAATCCTATGGAAACTGCTTGGTTCCACGACCAACTTCGGTTTTCGACCAAAGTTCTGGAGCGAATTATGGTCGTGAACCGAGGTTCTACTGTGTATATATATATATATATATATATATATATATATATATATATATACACTCCCCTAAAGGATTATTAGGAACACCATACTAATACGCTGTTTGACCCCCTTTCGCCATCAGAACTGCCTTAATTCTATGTGGCATTGATTCAACAAGGTGCTGAAAG